>NC_139953.1:45877185-46099685 GCF_963454915.1 Gymnoscopelus microlampas | reverse complement strand
TCCAGTGTATGACAGAGGACAATTTCATGATGAATTAAAATCTACACGATTTCAAATGAAATTGGCCAATTTAGGTGAGACTTACTCATGCAGCTCAAAGAACAAACATCAGGTTGCTTTCAACCACACATTTTCTCAATACTGTTGGACCATTGTTAGTGCTGTTTGCTGTTGTTTTACATTGAGACATGATGCTAGCGGTAGTGAAACTGTCTCCCTCTCAGCTGTCCTACTGTCTGTCTCTCCTACACTGTCTCCCTTTAAGCTGTCCTACCGTCTGTCTCTCCTACACTGTCCCTCTCTCAGCTTGTCTGTCTCAATAAATAACAAACTAATAATGATAATAATCCACAATGCTTTACCTTCTCTCAGTGTTAGCAAGGCCTCGGGTTCCAGCCAGGGTCCCCACAGCTTGGCAGCGGCCTGGTAAATAATGTTAGTGCTGGTTGGCATCTGATCCTGACGTCAAAAGGTGGAAACAGGGGTTAATTTAACAATTCAATTGGATCAATTATTAAACATAATCTATTTTAATCAAACATATTTAAAAAAATAGCCAACCTACAAGCTCACAATGCATTGTGATGTGTTGTGAGCTTGTGTTGTGACCATTCGGGCTAAGTATAAAATAGGGCTTAAGTGGTTAATCACTTCTTGCACCCCCTGCACTTCTTGAGTACTCGAAAAAGTAATTGAAAAAGTAATCTCTAAGAAGATAATCGACAGTGGCAGCCCTAAGATGTAAACACTGTTAAAGGACTGTGTATTGGAGATATGGAGATAATACAAATATATAACAATGATATAATACATCTCTGCTGTCCAGCAGCAACCTGCTAACTCCAAAATGCTAATTTTCAGCAAACAGCAGTATAAACAGTACCTGTGGCCAGTAGTCATGGTTACAGCAGTATAAACAGTACCTGGGGCCAGTAGTCATGGTTACCTGTGGCCAGTAGTCATGGTTGCCCAGGGCAGGGTAGACGGGCATGGTGGGGTAGTGGTGTGTGATGGTGTCTGTCATGTTCCTCATCACCTCGATCACCATGTCTGTAGACAGATCATCTACTGGAACATGAGGAGGACTGTCCCTGCATGGAGCACAGGGACACAATTAGCCATATTAGCCTATTATTAACCACTTCAACCCTAATGGTGGATGGAGTACCTTAGGGCTCTATGGTGTATTTTCTGTTATTGTGGGGGTAAGCTTTCGCTGAAAATAGCCGATCGACAAGCTCACAACGCAGAGCGCGATGCGTTGTGAGCTTGTCGATATGGGGTTTAAGTGGTTAAAGGCCTAGTGTGCAGCGGTGGACAAAGTAGTCCCCAGTACTTGAGTCAAAGTATAGATTCTGTTCAAATATTACTCCACTACAAGTGCAGTCAAATTTGTACTCAAAGTATTCAACAGTACAAATTACAAAGTACGTTTTCTTTTTAATATCAAAGCATTGCTGTATTGAAATTACACATACATATTTTACAAAACATTCAAAGGATTTTCCAAAAAGTGTCAAAAGAAAATTCAATCAATAGTATTGGTATTTGAGCAGATCTAGCAGATCTACAAGCACATGATTGTGTACAACATATTAACCCGATTTTAAAGATGCCTTCGAAATCCTAACAGTTTTCTGAAAAAACGTATGTTACTATATATATATATAGCTAAAATCAAAAATAAAATGACATAGATGCTTTCCCGGATTTAATGGGTTAAACGATTCGGACGACCTCCAAACAGATATGGGGGCCCAAAGGGGGCCAGGGACCGCAGGTTGGGGAACACAGGCGTAAAGCAGACTAACCCTGTCCAGATCATGAAGTCAGGCTGCGGCGTGACCTGGGTCATGTGACTGAAAGCTGATTGGATGAGACGGTACGGCGAGTCACACAGGAAGTCCCCGAAGGGCCCGGCGCCAGTCGCAGGGGCCCCTTTAGAGGATATACACACCTTGGTGGGGTCTAGAGCCCCCTGGTGGAAGGTGGGGTCCAGGTGCAGGTCTGTGATGTGCCAGAACCTGCCTAATAGACAGAGACAGGAGACATAGAAAGGACAAGGAGACATAGAGACAGGAGACAAAGAAAAGACAAAGAGACATAGAGACAGGAGACATAGAAAAGACAAAGAGACATAGAGACAGGAGACATAGAAAGGTCAAGGAGACATAGAGACAGGAGACAAAGAAATGACAAGGGACAAATCAAGAGAGAAACACAATAGAAACAATGTCAATAAAGGGGCTTCAAACTCCCCTTTTCCTTATTTCATGAAAATAAAATCAGAACCCACTTTATCAAACAATACAATTATTTTGAAATAAATTGATAAAGCAATTAACCTTTCGTCACACAGTGCGGTGTCATGCAAACATAGTTACAATAGCAGATCTAAAAGCTCACAATGTTTTGCATTGCAATGTGTTTTGAGTTTGTAGATCTGCTATTTTAAAACTATTTTTGATTATATATTTTTCCCCATGTATTTTATTTCTATTTTTTTAAGTGATCAAGATGTATAAGTTAAGATTTTTCAGATCCCATTCCAATGACTGCCTTCCAAAGTTTGCAGGCAGTAATAAAATAAGTGATAGTTGCAGTCCTACTGGCTGCTTTGATCCGTTTTGACTTTTGAGGCAGCACAAAGCGGCTTATTTAACAAGGTAACCCTGCCCCCTGCTGGTGTCAATTCACAACACCAACACGCAAGATGTCATGTCCTGTCACTGTAGTTCTGCTCTTGTTAGTTTGCATTTCCCCCTTGTCATTGTCCTAATACATCACGTTCATTATTGATACGAGATACAGCTGTCTACAGTAAGGTCATCCTTACTCTTATCCTATGACGTTCTTCTGTTCTTTCTATATCTCATAGCTCCTGGTCATGTCATGTGTCCAGCCCTATGTATGCATGTCCTTGTGTGTAATAATAAACTTGTGAACCTGTCGCGTAAATGCTGCCTATGTGTCATCTTGTTCTCCACGGGCCCATAGGGCTGGACACATGACGTGGCCAGAAGCTATGAGATATAGAAAGAACCCAACGTCATAGGATAAGAGTAGGATGACCTTACTGTAGACAGCTGTATCTCGTATCAATAATGAACATGATGTATTAGGACAATGACAAGATGTAAGTGGTATCAAGTACATAGGCGTCATTAGATTGCCATGGAATAATCATAACAGTATGTAGGTTATGGAAAGAAATGAGAGGGAGAAGCAGGAAATGAAAATCAAACCCATTGAGAACGGTGTGATCATGCCTTATTGATAAAAAATATATGAATAGAATGGTGTAGCCATGCCTTATTGATAAAAACATATAATAGAATGGTGTAACCATGACTTATTGATAAAAAAACATATTAATAGGGGCGGGACTATTAGAACGGCTCACTGTAATATCGGACCAAAGCTACAGAGATGAAAAATAATGTATATATATTTTTTTGTACACACACACACACACACACACACACACACACACACACACACACACACACACACACACACACACACACACACACACACACACACACACACACACACACACACACACACACACACACACCAGCAGAGAATGTAGCTCCAAAAATAGCAACAAACCCTATATGTACAGAAATGGTCAGTAACACTTGCTATGCATCCCAAGTCTATGATGTGTTATAAATACTCTTATAATGCATTATAATCGGCTTATAACACAGTATAATTACAGTTATAATCACTCACAAATACTCATAATGCTTTATAATGATAATCATAACATTTATAAAGCATTTCATAATGACTTATAGGTCAAGTATTATAAGTGTCTCTGTAATCTTTTATAGACTTAATATATCGATAAAATCGATAAATGACCACATAGTGACTGATAATGACAGTATAATGGATTTTAACAGTGATTATAAAGCATTATTATTTCTAATAATGAATAATTTCTTACAACTATGAGAATTAACATGGGATGCATAGGAAGTGTAATTATAAAATGTTTTATAATGTATTATGATGGCATTATGGGTCCTTATGAGTGTTTATAACTGTAATTATACAGTTTTTAAAAGCATAATCACAATGCATTTATACTTGACCTTATAAGTCAGTACAGAATGCCTTATGTGTTATGATTATTGTTATAAATCTATCTATCTATAAAGTATTTATGTGTGCTTATTACTATACAGTTATAAGCAGATTATAATGCATTATACGTTATGCATTATAGACATGGGATGCATAGCAAGGGTTCTGAAGTGACTCCAATTCAAGTATTACTTGTTTGATGTATCACTGTGCACATCATTTAGTTTTACAATCTAACTTAGGTATTTATTATTTACAAAGTGTAATCAGAGTAAATATCATAAACTCTAGTCAACAAAAGGCAGAGTCATTGACCATGTAAATACTGAAACAAAACTATTAAATGCTACAAAGTAATAACTAGGATACCAGGTACGCAATGAACCTTGCATCTGTTTAAACAACATGCTGTCTAAATAACATACTGTACAAACTATGATAACAAACAGATTCACCATCAAATAGTGAATGAGCATCTCTCATCTGCACACAGTGGGTTTCAATGTATTATGATTACATGTAGGGGTGCAAAAGTTAATCGAGCGAATCGATTAAAAAGATATAAAATAATTGATTGTAATAATATAATAGATTTTCCCAAAAAAATGCAGATGTAGGTCTAGAATTAAGCTCCCAAGTGAGCTTGTAGATATCTCTAGCCTTTTATCAATGTTTGCATTATCATATCTACGAGAGAGTCTCAGCGGCCCAGATTGCCCTGGCATGTCACCAGCCAAGCCCGTTCTTCTCCTAACATGTACAAAATGCTAAATATAAGGTGCTTACCCGCTTGCCCCACATGTTAACTAGGTGTCCGGAGTATTTGTGCAATGTATTAGTCCATATTGTTCAATAAAGAAGCGATTTAATCACGTCTGTGGCCGATTCTGTCGGCAGTCAATGGGCGGTAGTGACGGGGCGCAGCCGGAATTACACTCAATGTAAACAGGAAGGGAAATGGCTTTCGCCCACACGGGATTAAAACACTTCTTTATTGAACAATATGGACTAATACATTGCACAAATACTCCGGACACCTAGTTAACATTTGAGGCAAGCGGGTAAGCACCTTATATTTTGCATTTGTACATGTTTGGAGAAGAACGGGCTTTGCTGGTGACATGCCAGGGCAATTTGGTGGGTGGTCGCTGAGACTCATAGATGTAAAAATGTCAAAATACATCTACGATTCTTTTTTTGCATAACACCATTGTACAAAACAATAATAAAACAGGCTTAAGTAATCAGAGCAATCAATTTAGTCTATTATTTAAAAAATATAATAGATCATTATCTAAAATATTTGACCTGATTCATTGATTTATAAAAGATAAAATAAGTTAGTTCAACTCACCTAAGGGTGATGGTGGGTGCAGGTTTGCAGTGGGTGCAGCGGCCAGTGGATAAACACCCAGCAGGGTGACACAAAACACAACACTGCACATTCCTGCCAGGTGTAGATCCATGTTAAAACACATTTAAAACGTTCAACCCGTCGATTAACTTTGAGCAGAGCAGAGCTTACATGTGTCTGATACCAGGAGCACAAACAGAATACGACCGTTTGGCTGGATGTTCACTTGACGTGAGTCGAGTCGAGTTCACCGTGCAAACAGGTTCCAGCTTGCAAAAAAAATGCCGATCTACAAGCTCACAACGCTTGGGGATGCGACGCGTTGTGGGCTTGTAGATCGAAGTATAAAATCGGCCACTGGCAGCACTTCCTAGGTAAATAAGCCCTCCCGTCAAGCGCAAGAAAGCCTGCTGGTTTGTATTTACTGTTCAAGTGTTCACATCCGGCCTAGAACCCGCCCTACTGTATCCCGTCATTTACCCGCACACACACATGAAAGCACAGTTTCCGTATCCGCTCCGTGGTGCCAGACCGGATCAGGAACCTGCAGAGTGATTGATCTCTGTCTAAAGAAGACACGCCCCCAACAGAAGAAAGGTTTATTGTTATCAGCTGTTCTCGTTCCAACTCATTTTAAAGCTTGTAATCTTGTTTTAGAACTTATTTGAGTGAATAAAAAGGTTATTCTAATCAATTTGGGTGGAGGAGTACCCTATCTTAATACTTGGGCAAAAAGTGTTGATATTTTAGCAAATGTAGCACATTACTTATTAGTGTCACTTGTGTTGAACACAAAGGCCAGCAGGTGGGGCAAATGTTCCACTGAGAGGATCATTGGCACCATTGGCACACATACCCCTACAGACTGCATAATCTGTCTGTCTGTCTGTCTGTCTGTCTGTCTGTCTGTCTGTCTGCCTGCCTGCCTGCCTGCCTGCCTGCCTGCCTGCCTGCCTGCCTGCCTGCCTGCCTGCCTGCCTGCCTGCCTGTCTGTCTGTCTGTCTGTCTGCCTGCCTGCCTGCCTGTCTGTCTGTCTGTCTTTTCTGCAACTAACTTTAGTGATTCTAAGTTAAAGAAGAACAGACCTGAATAATACTGTGAAAGTGGATTCACAGTATTCACAGATGGCAGCAATTCCCTGTAATAGAAAGCAAGTCCAGTCCTGCCATGGGATAAAAGTGTCCACCCAAAATGTTGAAAAGTCCTTTAATACTACTTTTTTTTTTAATAGCATATCTACAAGCTCACACGTTGTGAGCTTGTATATCTGCTATTTTCAAATTATCGGTGTATATACTTTCTCTTCCAACTTGATTCAATTGGAAGAGAAATACTGACAATACTGCTGTATATATCTATATATATATATCTGCTGTCTGGCAGAAACCAGCTATCTCCAAAATGTTAATTTGTCAGGAAATGACAAAAAAACAAAACAAAAAGTTTTAGGAGGTTTTGTTCATCATTGATAAGAACAGCTGAATGGACCTCCAAGCTCACAATGAGGTTGGAGGTCAAAGGTGGAGCCTGGAGTCAGCAAAACCAGCTAACTCCACCCCTCTTTGGTGGATCCAGTGGAGTTAGCTGGTTTTGTCAGAAGCGCTTTTTAATACTTTTCATTGGTTCAATATTGTTCTAATCAACACACACACGTAAAGGGTGTTCAATAGCACTGATTTATGGGGGGGAAAATGCTAAAGCGGAAAAATTGAGTTAGCTGGTTTCTTCCGGACAGCAACAACAACACTGTTCATGTCTTTATATTTACAAATATAAAATAATACAAATATGAACCCGCTGTTATTTTTCACAAATTGCAACCTCATTAATATGAACATTGAAGCATGAGGGGGAAAAGGAAAAACATGTACAAATTCAATAACGGTTTGATTAATCTTTATTTACACAATCCTTGTAGCAGTGTGTGTGGATCTATTGGAGACTTCATGTCAAAACAGTTCAGTTAAGGGACATACCGTGGGATTATGCATATTTCACATCTATCTGTCATGTTCAGTGGAAGGAAATTAATAACAAAGATAAAGTGTATAGCATTAAACTTTACAGTGAAATACAGTGCCCAATACCACATAAAGTGTATAGCATTAAACTTTACAGTGAAATACCTGAATATACCTCCAGTTACTTTAAAGTCCCCCTCTAGGGTGCGCTCCCACCAAAACATGGTTGGCTGCTGTTAAACGCAGGTTGTGCGCGGCCACAGTTTTTTGCAGCCAGCGGATTAAAAAAAACGGGAGTGACCCCCCTGTCACTGACTTTCAGGACCCTCCCCGTAGCCCGCACGCCTTCTGCCTTGAGCACCATGGTGCTTACTGAGTCTTAGGACAGTCCGCCTTACCCAAGTTGTGTAGAGCGGATAAACGCAAGGTCTGCGCGACAGGCGAAAAAATGCGCTCTTGCGTGAATCCACGCATTTACATTGACAAAGCATTGGCAGATTCCGCCCCAGAGGTAAAATAAAAGTGCGGTGGGAGCGCGCCCTTAGATACATTCTAAAGTATGTAAGAATACTCTGCTATGATCAACATGGTTTCTTTTAACATGCTTATCATGGTTTTCCTTCATTAAAAAGTAAAAAGCAAAACTGAAAAAGGGACTAGAAGCACATCCACTCTTTCTCCCTCATTGAGAAATCCTGGATCTGAATATTCAAATATGAAAATATCTCAGGCATCGTGCCGCGCCCCCAAACCGATGTCCAAAGCAAAGTGGTTTCAGGGATCAGCAAATAGCAAATGTGCATATTGAACCGTGATAGGTTCGCAGGGATTAGTGACATCACACGGCCGGCTCAGATTGTGAGGAAGTTGCAGAGAAGCTCCTCCTCCAGCATCAGAATGTTAAATGGTTAAAAAACTAAGTTGTGCCTCAAGAGTTTTTGAGTGGAGTGGAGTGGACTTTTAATCAAAACAAAACATTTCAAACAAGTAAAAAAACGATGTAATCAACTATAGACCATACTAATAAATGTACTAAGATAAATGAATTACAGACTGCGGTTAGCAAAGGTTCTTGGAGAATCGGTTCCATTCAAGCTCGAGACACAAGACAGTTCAGAGGGATTGTTATGAGTCATTCATATTCCTTTAAAACATGGGTCTTCAACAGGGGGTCCGGGAACTCAAGGAGGTCCTCAGACTAATGCAGAGGGGCAACCAAATGGTTGTGTCTGTAGGAACATTAAATGTTCTGTTTTTCCAACAAAAAAAATGATGGTTTAATATACCTTACAGTACTTGAGTAAATGTAGTTACTTTCCACCTCTGAGTGGGCTCCCTGCTTAGTCTCTCTCTCAGCTAAGGTCCTTTGCCTGACAAATGTTGAAGACCCTTGTTTTAAAACATTACCAGTGAAATACAAAATGCAAAATACAAACTCACCAAACCCCATTTGAATGTATCTACATTGTACCTACAGTGAGCTGGTCACTAAAGCTTGGCACATTAGAGCTATTTCAAAACAATCATAACATATTGACTGCTTCCCCCAGTGGTGTGGAGGTCTACCAACCGTCCCACTTCCTGTCGGACGAGAGGGAGGGACCTTCTCCTAGCCCCGCCTCATGCTGCTGTCCATCACACAGATTCACTGGCTTGGAATAGTGGGAGGTACCAGCCCTGTCAATCAGTCTGAAACCCCGCCCCTCAACATGGCTCCTCCTCCTCTGCTGCGATCAGTCTGAAACCCCGCCCCTCAACGGTTCCACTGGCTCCTCCTCCTCGGCAGGCAGGTCTGGAGAGAACACAGAAAGGAAGTGATGTCATTGTTCACACAGAATTGATGCACCGCTGTTAGCCGTCCGTATTTTAAACATGTAATTGGACACTGATCAACCATGCTTTAGCAGACTAAAGCCTACAGTGTGCAGGTCAATAAGAACAAAGTTATGTCGGGCGCTCGGGTGGCCCAGTGGTAAAGTGCCTGCCCACCATCGCAGAGGCGAACCCACTGCGTTGCATCCAGTTTGTTTTGCACCTCCAATTAACGGAGAGCAATAGCACACACTTTGTCCACTGTGCATGTCACCAGAAATGACGGAATCGCCTGGGTAAATGATGTTAAAGCATAACAGACTGTCGATGTAAACAAACCGCAGAGATCTGTGGTAAAAAAAAAAGTAAAAATATAGCTGCAAGCAGCGATAATATGGGGCCAGGAGAGAGAAAGAGAAATGATAATTCCTTTAACAGGTCAGTTCATGAAAGTCCTTGCGGTCTTGTTTCCAATGAGTGCCTGTGAGCAATTAGGGGTTAAGAGTCTTGCTCAGGGACAAATTTCATCGACACATTTGCTGACCTGGAATCGTACCTGGGGCAACCAGAGTCTCTGGCTCCCTAACCACTCAGCTATGGCCACCCCTCAGAGAGAGAGAGAGAGAGAGAGAGAGAGAGAGAGAGAGAGAGAGAGAGAGAGAGAGAGAGAGAGAGAGAGAGAGAGAGAGAGAGAGAGAGAGAGAGAGAGAGAGATTAATACGGAATAGATTGAAGAGACTGAGAGAGAGACATGGAAACGGAATAGATTGAAGAGAAAGACATGGAAATGGAATAGATTGAAGAGAGAGAGAGAGCGCCATGGAAACGGAATAGATTGAGTCATGTTTTTTGCATTTCAACTTAAATGAGTCTGCATCAAGTGAGGCTTAAACCGGCAACCTTACGGTCATGAAGCACTCTTAGGTAGCTGCAACACTACCTATAGTGCTATATCTTTGTCCAGGCTGATATCGTCTGTGGAGGATCACAAACTCTTGCCTTCTGTCATGACCCAAGCCCCTGTTTCACTAACACTAAGATCACTCGTTCACAAACCATTTACCAATGAAGAAATTGTACATCTCCTCAGAACCAAAATTAGTGAAAGTAGCCGATCTACAAGCTCACAAACCATTAAAAGTTGTCAGATTGTACATCGGCTATTTTCACAATGAAGTATGTTATACATTGAAAAAACATACTCTCATTGCTATCTGAAAAGTTGTGAGATTGTAGATCAGCTGTATGTAAAAAACACTGAATTAAGTATTTCATGTTATCTTTAACAATTGCAGATGTATTCATTGATAGTCATGTTGTGTGAAATGCAACTTAGATGAAGTCTGCACCAAGCGAGGCTTGAACTGGTGACCTTCAGGTTGTGGGGCACACATTTAAGCGAGAAGCCACCAACAGACAAGAACCTGTGAAAGGAGATCACACAGATGATACAGTTTCACGCAAATAGCTGAAAAATCCTGGGTTTAAGTGTTTTTCAAACTGCTCAAGATTGCGGACAATCTAAGGGCGGTGCTTACTGGTCAACGTGATAGATGTGTTCCTCATTAGTCAAGGCACATGTGTAAGCAGGTCTAATGGCTGTCGGCCAAACGAGGCATGACTTTTGCCTGTTTAAAGTTTCAATTTTCAAAAAATTGCTATAGCGCCCCCGTTTGACCAATTGGAGTAAGATTGGTTTCAGTGATATTTGGAATGGCCCTTTACATTTCTGCAAAGTTTCAAAGAATGGTAAGTCTGCATGTATGTGTTAGGGGCAGATGAATAATTGTCATAAAACTGCAATATTCATTGGCTCATTAAAGCTTCATTTTTTCACTTATGGAAGATATTTTGCAAACGTTTTTTGGTATAGGTCCAAAGTTCATGTGTAAAAAGTTTCGTGCAGATTACTCAAAAATCCCAGGAGGAGATAGGTTTTAACTGTTTTTCATATAATTCCAAATGGTGGGAGATCTAAAGGTCAGAGGTCAAAAGTCAGAGTGTGAAAGTTGTTCAGCATGAGGAGACGCATGTGTGCATCGAAGTTTCATGGCTGTAGGTCAAACACGGCATGAGTTGTACCTGTTCAAAGTTGGCATTTTTCAATTGAGTGCTATAGCGCCACCTTTTGACGAAAGATTGTGAGAATTATTTCTTGATCGTTTTTCATGACCATCTATCATATGGCCGAGTTTCATAAAAAGCGACTGCACGGTTCAGCCAGAACTGCCAAAAGTGGCAGAAGAAGAAACGGAATAATGCGAATAACAATATGGGTCCATGCTGGAAGCCTGGCCCCATAATAAAAAACCTAGATCCAACACAACATACAGTGGGTGGATCTAACACAGTCTTTACCAAACACTGGGTTGGGACCCATTTTTGGGGGGTCGCGAGTAAATCTCCCTTTTTTTCGTGTCCTACTTTTTTATTATTATTATTATTATTAAAAAAATCAAAATCGTTCATGAATTAATACATTTCAAAAATAAAATAATTTCATAAATACAAAAACAAAGAAAATCCCATGAATAGAAAAATAGATGACAACTTTTAAGAAGTAGCTAAAATAGCCGATTGTCGTGATGCGACGCTTTGTGAGCTTGTTGATCGGCTATTTTCACTCGGTGCCCAGCTAAAAGGTTTGGGAAGCACTGGTCTAACGCTCAGAACTCAGAGCTGAGCCACAGTGAGTATAAAACACAGGTTTGTCCTGTTAATTTAACTCTGAGAGTGAACACATGGTACCAAATGGACCCTTACATTAGTGCAAATAGTCCATGAGCCAGAGCCCCAAAATTGAGCAATGATTACCGAAAGAGTGGGCAAAACCATACCTATATTAAATTGTTCATAGGGTCAATACGAATAAATAAATATATGATAACCTTTCCACAGGAGCAGCTTTTTCATAGTTATCACACATTTTGTTATTTTCCCCATACGTACATGACAGGTGAAAAAAATGACAAAATTTAAAAAAGAGTTATCATGATGAAACTTCCCCAGTTGATTACTTACATGAAGACAACGATTTATCGTATTACAAGTTTTCTGAAATTGTATATTTAAATATACAAATTAGGCATTAGGAAAATATGCCCACATTTGCATAACTTTCCAGAATCAACATTGGAACATTGGACAAAGCCAGAGTCTTATTTCATTTTGTTAAGATGTTGGAGTCAAAGGTTTTTAACGAGGGAATATTCAATATCTGGCTCAATTTTGGGGCTCTGGCTCATGGACTAAATGCCTAATTTGCATATTTAAATATACAATTTCAGAAAACTTGTTATACGATAAATCATTGTCTTCATGTAAGTAATCAACTCAGGAAGTTTCATTATGATAACTCTTTTTTAAATGTTGTCATTTTTTCACCTGTCATGTACGTATGGGGAAAATAACAAAATGTGTGACGCACCTGCGTACGCACGCAGGTGCGTGCGTACGTGTGTACTGTATGTATATGTTTGTATGTATGTGTATATTGTGGATTGACGGGTCATGTCCTGTGAAATTATGTAATGAATAAATACCTGCCGCCTGAGGCTGGTGGTCTCCGGGGTCGTTGTTGTCATGACAACAGACGTGTTCTGGGGGCCAGCGCAGTTCCCCGCTCTCCACCTCCCCGCCCTCACTGAGGTCCACCACGATGGAGGGGGTGAAGATATTCTGTAACAGGTCATAGAAATAATCCACTTAATCACTTAACGGTCGGGTATAAGTGATATTTGTTATGATAGTAAATATTGCTATAGAGTGTTTTTGTTTCATCAAAAATACACTTCTCTATTACTCATTAATAGAAAAAGAAATAGATAGAATGATCGCTAAGAAGATAATGGATGGTTGAGTACTAATCTATAACACACACACGCACGCACGCACGCACGCACGCACGCACGCACGCACGCACGCACGCACACACACACACACACACACACACACACACACACACACACACACACACACACACACACACACACACACACACACACACACACACACCTTATCATCCTTAGGGTTAAGTTTAGGGTTAGATCAGGCAATGTTTTTGGGATCCAAAATGTTATCACTGTTTCTGCAAAACACACATGTGTGTGTGTGCGTGCGTGCGTACGCATGTGCCTGTGTGTGCGCTTGCGTGTGGGAGTGTGCGCGAGTTTGTGTGTTTGTGCGTGTGCGTGCATGTAATTCTACCTGAAAGGGGATCCTCTTCTCTCCCGAGGCTCCGCCCATGCTGAAGTCCCCTCCAATGCTGAAGTCCCCTCCGGACGAATCACAGCTCTTCATCACCTCTGTCATCTCGTCCAATCAGAGCCTAGAGATGGTACAATGCAGAGCCTTCTATTAGAGAGTTGCGCCAATGAGGGGTCAGAAACAGCGTCGGTCACGTGGTTCATCTGGCTGGAAATAGTGACAAGGAGCCGTCGACTTCAATGCATTCCATGAACTTCCGGTTCAGGGATTTGTCACTATTCGCCAATGTATGTGTATGTAGAAGACCTGGCCCAAAGAAGTGAACGGAGTTGGCGTAACTCTCTAATAGATGGCACTGGTACAATGCAGTCACTCCGTTTAACTATTAGAGGTGGAACATCAAGCAGTGAAGACATTGTTCAAGGCACTGCAGCATGCCACCACCAGAGTAGAATAAATAAGTAAAATAAACCAGTTCAGTTTGAAAACTACAGCAGATTAAAAACATGGCAGACAACACAGCTGCACCAAACACATTATTAATGAGTATGCTAGATTTGTGTGTCCATGCAGAGCCAATAGGGCATGCCTAAAATCTAACACACCCATTATTAATTTGATTGGCTGCAGCTGTGTTGCCTACATCACTGTGTAGGTCAGCGTGATGCAGGCTGCCATGTTTTACCCTGCTGTAGTTGTTAACCTGAAGTGGAAAATCAGCCCAGGATTTCATGCCCAGCCGTATATACTTGGTACGACAAATACTGTGTGCAAGTGCATGTTGTGAGCTAGATATTTAGAATTTTAAAAAAATACGTTTTGATAAATGTTGTTGTTAATGTGGTTGAAAACATTTTTAATTATATTGTTAAATGGTGATTTTATCAAACACAAGTCTACATTTCCCAAAAGGAAAATCATGTGTTTAATCCAGTCTGACCAGAAGCAGGGATAAAAACATATCCCCTCACCGGACATAAAAACTAATTACCAGGAGGGGGATATCAAAAGCAGAAGGCTTGAACATCTGCTATTTTTGAACATTTTTGACAAATCTTGAAAGTGTTGAAAAATTGGTTGTATTTTGTTTCCTTGCTCTTCTATTGAGACATTAGATCCGGTGTCTAGGTGAGACGTGACCTTTGACATGATGTTTCCGGTTTGACACAAAATTTGATTTTGATTTTGAAGATTCAATTTATCCCCTGAGCAAGCAGGCAGGCTCTATTAGCGCAATGGCACGTGTGCAGGAAACCCGGGTTCAAATACGGGGTGAATAGATAGAGATATGGAATGGTAACGCACGCACGCACGCACGCACGCACGCACGCACGCACGCACGCACGCACGCACGCACGCACGCACGCACGCACGCACGCACGCACACACACACACACACACACACACACACACACACACACACACACACACACAGAGTACAGAGCATGTGGACTGATACACACTTGCTGATCGCATTGCTTTTGAATGGTGGTTCATGGTCGTAAATATACACACATAGCCAACACATCTAGAGCCTGTATGTTGTCTAAACATGATCACACTCGGCTAAAGAAATCCAGCTATTTCTTCACTGCAGCCTTCTGTATTGCATCATACTTAAATGTTGAAATCACATTCCTCAGCCTGTGTTCAGGCCTGCAGAGTTACACACATTATAGTAACTAGACCATACCCGGTCGGCGCAGCGCATCCGTGGGGGGATATGCGCACATGATCTGGCAACCCGGGAGGCAGTTCGTCCCATAGCTGGGCAGCCGCAGCTATGGGACGACATTCTTTGACACCAAAACGCTAATAAGAAGCTGAGATTTGATGAAATTGAAAAACGGGCTTCACAGTTAAGTTCAGATGGTAATGGTCAATGGCTGTGTGCAAAATCAGAGCAATTGGTCCAGCCAGTGGGGAGAACCGGGTAGCTTCACCACCACCACTACAAACGCACGCACAGAGGTTACTAGAATTATAGTAGGATATTACATGTAATATCTGTTTTCCATAACAATTACTATAGTGTTTGTTCAGTAACAGTGTTAAACAGCTCTATATTGTGACCGTAATCATTGCTATAGAGTGTTTGTTCACTCAGTAACAGTGTTAAATAGCTCTACTGTGAAAGTAATCATTGCTATAGAGTGTTTGTTCAGTAACAGGAGTGTCCTTGTCTCTCCAGCTCTTTAATAAACAGCAAATGCAATCTCAGGGCAGGATATACATTTTTATCCAATCAGGATAGAGAACTCAGACAGGATACAGATTAAACAAGTGAAATTGGAAGTGATGACAAAGAAATGAGCAGACAATTGGAACTGTAGAGACAACTGGAGCTGAAACTGGCTTCTGATTGGCTGACATTTTGCCACAGACCTGAAAACGTATTTTCTGTTTAATAAAGATCTGGGGAGACATGGAGACTCCTGCTACTGAAAAAAACACTCTATTAATGCAGGGGTTCTCAACCTTTTCAGGCCGCGACCCCCAAAATAATCATATTATTTCCCGCGACCCCCCGCGCGCGCAAAGCGCGCGCGAAAAAAAATTGCGGTTATTGGCGGGTTTTCCCCCGGTTTTTGGTTACTTTATTTCGGTTTTAGGGTTAGGGTTATACAGGGTTAGGTTATTTAATTATAATAGTTTTTTTGCTAATTATTTATTATAATAATTATTGGGCGGATTGGGTTTGTTTTATCCCGGTTTTTGGTTACTTTATTTCGGTTTTAGGGTTAGGGTTAGGTTATTTAATTATAATAGGTTTTTTGCTAATTATTTATTATAATAATTATTGGGCGGATTGGGTTTGTTTTATCCCGGTTTTTGGTTATTTTATTTCGGTTTTAGGGTTAGGGTTAGGTTATTTAATTATAATAGGTTTTTTGCTAATTATTTATTATATTAATTATTGGGCGGATTGGGTTTGTTTTATCCCGGTTTTTGGTTACTTTATTTCGGTTTTAGGGTTAGGGTTAGGTTATTTAATTATAATAGGTTTTTTGCTAATTATTTATTATAATAATTATTGGGCGGATTGGGTTTGTTTTATCCCGGTTTTTGGTTATTTTATTTCGGTTTTAGGGTTAGGGTTAGGTTATTTAATTATAATAGTTTTTTTGCTAATTATTTATTATATTAATTATTGGGCGGATTGGGTTTGTTTTATCCCGGTTTTTGGTTACTTTATTTCGGTTTTAGGGTTAGGGTTAGGTTATTTAATTATAATAGTTTTTTTGCTAATTATGTATTATAATAATTATTGGGCGAATTGGGTTTGTTTTATCCCGGTTTTTGGTTACTTTATTTCGGTTTTAGGGTTAGGGTTAGGGTTAGGTTATTTAATTATAATAGGTTATTTGCTAATTATTTATTATCAAAACATTTTTTTGCAAAAAGTGGGGGGTAGGAAATCACAGCCACAGCACGCCTTCACGGTGTGGTCCAAATTAGCGATAATAATGCAGCACAACATTAATTCCTCAATACCCGGCCAGCTTGTATAGCCAAAATTCAACCAGTTACTGTAGGCCTAAAATAAACATTAAAGTGAATTCAAACATTTTAGGGGCTGGCATTCATGAATCATTAGGCTGAATGTTTTTCTGACAAAAAATATAATAAACAACACAGACACATGATATGATTAATGACGCATTTACTTTCTTATTGCTGCATTAATTAGGCTCATAACATTTTCACATGAGAAACTGTCCAGCAAAAACAAAGGTGAAACAAATACAATATGTGAAACTATACACTGTTGGTTTGCATTTCCACACAATATATTTTAAACGGCACTAAAACATCTAACTGCACTTTTAAAGTCTGTAACAATGTATCAATTGTATTGGCCGTACCTTGTTGTGAAATTAATGGGATGGTTGCGCCTGTTTGTTTGAACAAAGAAGCGCTATTCTGGGCTCTATGTTGCTCACTGCAACACGAAGATCATCTTCAACTCTGCTGAGTCGTGATCTGTATTTAGTTTTTATGCAAGTGAGCGCAGAAAATGTCTTTTCACAGAGATATGTGGAAGGAAAATGAATCAGAACATCCATTGCTGCTTTTGACAGTCCTGTGTATTGCGCAGCCACAGAGAGCCAGAATTCCTCCAGTGTGGATGATGTGAATTTGATCTGTAATGTCCGATCAGATGAAAGGTCCAGCAGTGAGTCCTGAAGTTCTGATGACAAGTGAGCTCCCGCGGAGTCGGACTCGGTGAAAGGATAACGTATCCAATCATATCTTTCTGGAGCCTCATCTTTTGGGAAGTACTTGCAGAAACAGTCAATCAAACCTCTCAGATGAGAGACGATAACTCCATTAATTATGTCTCTACTTATGTCGTAATTATCCATAAAATCCACAAGCTCAGGAAACATTTCAATATTCCCCTCATTGACTCGTGTTGCCCACCGTTCCAGCTTCCTCTGAAACGCAGCGATTTTATCAGAGATATTGAGAATGTTAGTGTTAGGGCCTTGGAGCGACAGGTTTAGTGAGTTCAGTTTATCAAATATACCTGCCAAGTATGCCAGGCCACAAACCCAGTGAGGGTCAATCAGGTGGGCAGCAAGGGGGGAATTACAATCTGATAAAAACATGCGGACCTCTTCACGCAGCTCAAAAAGTCTGGTCAACACTCTGCCCCGTGAGAGCCACCTGACCTCTGTGTGGAATAGGAGGGATTCATGCTCAGAACCCATTTCTTGGCAAAGTGTAGCAAATAATCTGGTTTTTAGCGGGCGGGATTTTATAAAATTAACCACTTTAACTGCCGTTTGTAGAACCTCCTGCAGCTTTGGTGGTAGGGGTTTGCTGGCCAGGGCTTCACGGTGAATCATGCAATGTGTGAATTTAACATGCGGTGCTACCTCCATAACTTTGGCTTTTAATCCCTTTCTTGATCCCTGCATAGCACCAGCTCCATCTGTACAAACAGATTTGCAATGTTCCCAACTTAGTCCCTCCTCCCGCATTTTACTGTCCACTGCATTAAAAATGTCCTGACCAGTGCACGTTCCCTCAAGGGGCATGCAAAACAGCATGTCTTCATTTATTTTCCCATCATAACTGTACCTTGCAAACACAAGCAAATTGGCAGAGCTGGCAACATCCGTGGATTCGTCCATCTGCAGTGAAAACGCTCCACTTTTCTTCAGTCGCTCAGTGACTTGACATTTAATGTCATTTGCAATATCGCCGATGCGCCTGCACATAGTGTCATTTGACATCGGGATGGTCTCATATGATTTAGCTATTGTGTCGCCATGCATATTTCTTGCCATTGCCATCGCAGCAGGGCGGATCAGCTCCTCTGCAATTGTGTATGGTTTCTTTAATTTGGCCACAAGGTGCGCCACTTCATAAGAAGCTGACAGGGCTTTGGAAGGGATTGAAGCATATTCAGTTATTCTTTTCTTTTGTCCCCCCATGTCACGCTCCTTTTCCCGAAAAAATGCTAATGGTTGGTCGATCTCAGACTCATGTTTCGTTTGCAAATGTCTCTTCAGTTGGAAGGGTTTCAAGCTCTCATTAGCAAGTAATTCACTGCAGAGAACACACAGTGGGTAATCAATATTGTCTTTCACATGGCACGTAAACCCATACTGCAAAAACTCTGGTTGATATTTTCGACGCTTGGAGGTGGAATGTGTAGAATGTGGAACAGTTTTTCGTCTTGCAGCAACAACCTTTGCAGAACATGGTTCATCTTCATCTCCTGTTGTTGTTGTTGTTGAACTTGTTAATGGCTCCTCCTGAGACGGTGGTTCTGGTTCTTGGCCTGTTTCAGGGGGCGGTCGTTTTCTGATAACCCACCTGTCCATGTTTTTTGTGTCATGGACCAACAATGTTTTACTTATTTATTTTCAACTTTACTTTTATTAAAAAAAGAAAGACAGGTAGCACGTTTCACTTGTTTTAGTGGCAGGCTGGTAGCTGTCCAGTTACGTTGTCGTTGAGAATGATTTGTGAGTTTCCGGGGTGAAAGGGAGGAGGGGGAGGAGCCTTACAGGCCAACCCAGGACACACACACGCACATCCACACACACACTTTCTCGATTTTTCTCTCATATAAAAATGTTTTCCTAATGTTAATAATGAAATATTTTTTATCTTGAATTTAGTAAATTAACTGATAAAACATGAATTAATAAAAACATAAAAAAATATTTTGTGGAAAAAAAAAATTATAAACTTTTTTTTTTTTTTTCAAATTCACCAAAAAATCTGGCGACCCCTCCAAATTATTTGGCGACCCCCCTGGGGGTCGCGACCCACAGGTTGAGAACCACTGTATTAATGATTGCTATTACAATACATAGCTTTAACATTTTAACAAAAAACATTTTGTTTTAACCAAACAATATCACTCTCTCTTCCTTTAATTAATTAATTTAAACCTATTTGATCCCATGCTCAGGGAAACCTCGACACATTGCCGGGGCCGGGAATCGAACCTGGGACCTTCTGTTTTAGACAGATACTAGGTTTGATGTTTGCCTTCTACCACTTTCTCAGAAGCACTACATGTAAATGGTCTGACTATCTAGCGTGTCATTTAACACGTGTTTGGGTTATAGCGTTTAGCTAACAACAGTGTGTGGACTCTTATTTAAATGTTTAAACTTTATTCTGTGGAAGCAGCATATAGACAACAAACTGTACTTACACAAACTGAGGCATTATTATTTCCCTAATTTATAAATGAACTATGTTTTTTGGGGGGGAATTGGGCCGGATGTTAACATTTATGTGGTGTTATCCAGGTTTAACTATAAAGAAACTGCTTCTATTCCACTGAACTAAACATCCACAAGTCATCGATCTACTGTAGTACCGTCAATTTCAAAACCACACACACACACACACACACACACACACACACACACACACACACACACACACACACACACACACACACACATACACACACACACACACAGCGAACTAATTTAGAAAATGGCCTTACCAATAGCAGATATACAAGCTCATAGCGCGGCACCGAGTGCCGCGCTATGAGCTTGTAGATCTGCTATTTTTGAAAAATCTTGTTTTTTTTTTGTTTTGTTTTTTAAAAAACTGCCAGGATTTTTAAGAATCGCTTCAGGTCTTAATAGGTTAAAAGGTTGATGTCCTCACAAGTGTAGTAATACAAACGTGTGTGTGTGTGTGTGTGTGTGTGTGTGTGTGTGTGTGTGTGTGTGTGTGTGTGTGTGTGTGTGTGTGTGTGTGTGTGTGTGTGTGTGTGTGTGTGTGTGTGTGTGTGTGTGTGTGTGTGTGTGTGTGTGTGTGTGTGTGTTATAGGCCTACTGTATGTAAAACTATTCAAATGTCCAGTCACCAGAAGAGTCATACACACACAGCTCGCATGACAGCTGAGAGATTTTGCAGATGATGATGATGATGATGATGATGATACAAGAAGAACAAGAAGAAGAAGAAGAAGAAGAAGAAGAAGAAGAAGAAGAAGAAGAAGAAACCTGCATTAAACGGTTAATAATCTGCTCTGTAATTGGTCTCTCCTGTGTGGGAGACCAAACTCCTACCGCTCATTAAAAGCCAACATAATATGGCTAGACAGAATAGTGTTCATGTATATTTTGAAACATATAGTAGGCTATGTATTGTCCTACAGTATATGTTGAATTGGTCTGCCAGACCGTCCCAGTCTACACCAGGCTATATAATCAGGGTCAGAATGGAGTGTGTGGCATGACCTGGCACGGCCCAGACCCGCTTACATCACAGCACCTCTGGGTCCGAGCGCTTCTGACTTCCATCCACACGTCCTCACATTCACTACAACCCTCAGTATCCATCTAAAGGAGTAGTTCACCCAAAAAAAAGTGCTTTCTTTCCTATCAATTACACACCCGCATGAAGCCGTGAATTCATAGAGATTCTTTTGTTTCTTGTCACATTCGTGACCCAATAAATTGATGACCGGATCATCGGTCAATAGGAGACCGGAGACTCTGCTGGTCATCAAATTATTGGCTTAGGAATGAGACAAAAACAAAACCAAGGCTCCATGGGGTGTGTAATTGATAGAAAATGAATAATATTTTGGTGAACTACTCCTTTAAGTGATATGTGTTGGTTTTTAATGATTTTTGATAGTAGCCATTGAGCTTTCTAGTAAACTGGAAATACATATATTCAGGTCAACTCAGGATACCAATTGTATAAGATAACATTGTCTGATTACTAAAGAGCTGGAGAGACAGGGTGACCCTGTCCCCTGTTACTGAACAAACACTATAGCAATGATTACTATCACAATATATAGCTATTTAACACTGTTACTGAACAAACACTCTATAGCAATGATTGCTGTCACAATATAGAGCTATTTAACACTGTTACCGAACAAACACTCTATAGCAATGATTGCTGTCACAATATAGAGCTATTTAACACTTATTTTAACTTTAACTCAGAGTGTTTGTACACTATCAGAGTTACAAATTAGATGACAGAGATTACATTTCAAATATTTGAGGGAAAAAAATACTTTCATAGAATCTCTAAGAGGTTATTTGTTCCTTGGAAGTCACTCTCAACAGCCTATCAATGGAGATTATAATGCATGTGAATAAACTAGACAAAATGTGTTCATACCTGAGTCGCTGATAATCCTTTTCCGTGCAGCACAGATAGAGAGAGAGAGATAGACAGATGGGGTTGTTTGTCTGAATCAACGGGCTGAATGTGCTGGAGAACTAGACACACCTGTACACCACATGAGAGAGAGAGAGAGAGAGAGAGAGAGAGAGAGAGAGAGGAGGGTGGGGGAATGCAATTGTGTGTGTGTGTGTGTGTGTGTGTGTGTGTGTGTGTGTGTGTGTGTGTGTGTGTGTGTGTGTGTGTGTGTGTGTGTGTGTGTGTGTGTGTGTGTGTGTGTGTGTGTGTGTGTGTGTGTGTGTGTGTGTGCCGGAGGGGGAGAGAGTGACAGAGAGAGAGAGACACACACACACACACACACACACACACACACACACACACACACACACACACACACACACACACACACACACACACACACACACACACACACACAGAGAGAGAGAGAGAGAGAGAGAGAGAGAGAGAGAGAGAGAGAGAGAGAGAGAGAGAGAGAGAGAGAGAGAGAGAGAGAGAGAGAGAGAGCACACAAGCCTGCAATTTGGCGGTTATGAAAATTGCCACCATTATTTGAATGATAATAACAATGTAACAATGTAACCAGCCAGTACTGTTGGCAACATCCTATAAACACACACGCACGCACGTATATACGCACGTGCGCGCGCACGCACGCACGCACGTACGCACGCACGCACGCACACACGCACACACAGGCAGGCAGGCAGGCAGGCAGGCATTGTCATGGATTCAGCATGTGTTGTACAATGTCCACAGTGATTGATATGAGGCAGCAGTAGGCCTACTGTTGCTCAGGAATTCAAGTGACCGTCTTGGAATCAGAAGGTTCCCGGATCGACTCCCGCCTCCTTCTAACTACGTGTTGTTGAGCAAGACACTGAACGCCTAACTGCTTCTGATGAGCAGGATGGTGCCTCGCAGAGTCTCCACCGTGTGTTTGCGACGGGACCCGGGGGTGGGGGGGGGCTGGGGTGTGACGGAACGAGCAATAACCCCATGTTTGCAACTACTTTCGCCTGCGCACTTCACCGGGGATGGACTAGTAATAATAATAAGAAAAATGAGGTATTCCAAACTTCTTTCACTGTATTTGAGATTGAAGCCAAGCAGTACATTAAAACAATGTATGACTCAAATAATAAGAAAGCTGCAAGAACTGTCCTTTTGTGTTCACTCTTTAATGTTTTCTGTTAGTAAATCTTCCTGGCTCTGATGTTGTTGTATTGATGTACAGTATTGATAACTCCTTTGTGTGTGTTGGTTGTTTGTGTTTGTTTTGTATTGTATTGTATGTCATGATTGTTATAAATAAAGATTTGTGAAAGTACAATAACAAAAAAGGAACAAAAAAAGAGCATCCTAGCATCCCTGTTCTGTGGCAAAGACAGAGTGGAGGGCCAAAGGGAACAGACCTAGTAGCCCTGGGGGACCCGAACAACTAAGTATTTAGGGTTTAACTGGTTAATAGGGAGGCTGGGCAGCAGTACTTCAACCCGGACAGAAGACTTTGCCTCGGGGGCTCAAGTGTGGATGTTCGACCCATCACAGAAAGGGGATCTCCCCCAACCTCTGTAGCACATACAATGGGTCACTGGTCAGTCATTGATAGCCCTCCATCGGTACAGACTGTCAACCTTACTGGCCCCTCGCCAGCACAGAAGAAAACCCATGGGGGATACGGACAGACCGCCCACACCAGACCACCCTGACAGGCCATTCACACTGCACACTATAAATGTAACAATAACTATAACTATATAAACCACTGTATTTCTTATAGTTGTGATTGTGAACTGCCATCCACTTGACTCGGTGTGAATGGCCTGTCACACTGGAGCACTAGAACGTATACCAGGGCTGGGAAGGAGTTTGTGTTGGGTGCATTGGCAGTTGACCAGAGCTCTATACAAGTAGGTCTGCCCCCCCCCCCCCCCCCCCCCCCCCCCCCCCGATTATATATGGGAATCGATAAGAAATTGGAACTAACGGGTCCCAACCAGGGACGTGCACAGATAGACTCTAGGTGGTGCTAGAGCACCTGCCCTTTGCCCTCTTGACCAGAAGTGCCCTTTTGAAAAAAAGGGCACAGCAGGGGTCTTCAACAGGGGGTCCTCAGAGTTACTACAGGGGGTCCGCCAAATCTTTGTGTGATATGATTTTTCTTTTTACCATAACCACTCGAAACCTATTATCCCTTTTCTGAGGAGAACTTTAGCCATAAATAGCAGATCTACAAGCCCACAACGCCTCGCGCTGCGAGGCGTTGTGGGCTTGTAGATCGGCTATTTTTGGCAAAGAGGTATAGGTGTAGAGGGAAAAAAGAGCAGACCAAGTAAACAAAAAAAAGTATAATTTACTTGAGCGCCTGCCCCTCAAAATGTCTGTGCACGCCACTGGTCCCAACCCTAGTTGTGCCGCGTTTTGATTCATTGATGGAATATTTTATTAGGCAGAATGTAAAAACAGCACAAGTACAGTTAAAACACGTTGTCTAAAAGGTCCGTCCAAAAAAGTCCTTGCGGTCTTCTATCCATTGAGGTCCTTGGTATTCAATTCATTCGTGTGTGTGTGTGTGTGTGTGTGTGTGTGTGTGTGTGTGTGTGTGTGTGTGTGTGTGTGTGTGTGTGCGTGTGCGTGTGCGTGTGTGTGTGTGTGTGTGTGTGTGTGTGTGCGTGCGCCCTTGTCTGTGCATGTGTGTGTGCAACTGTGTAAGTTGGTCATACCATCCATGCCCTGTTCCTTCTATAATTGATCAGCAGACTGTCAATAATTAATCGGCACCTATTGATCCAGTTACATTGATGGGCATGCAGGTTCTAAGTACAGTTTAAGTACTATCACACACACACACACACACACACACACACACACACACACACACACACACACACACACACACACACACACACACACACACACACACACACACACACACACACACACACAGACACAGCAGTGTGTCATTGTTGATCTATAGTGACAACAGGTTTTTCTGTATGAGTGTCCTTTCAAGTGTAGATAGTGTGAACATTCAGGTCAACATCAAGAATCAAGATAATTCCCCTTTAACACAAACAATTATTAATGTTTTCATGTACACACCATGTCTAAAAAAAAATCAGTTTTGTCAGTAGGCTATACCATCACTTTTTGGTTTATTTTTGTATTGTTCAATGTCCTCATTTAGTGCTCTGACAGCTGCTGGGGAAAAAAACAATTTTGTTCAGCCTCGAGTCCTTGGCTGTGAGGCATCTCAGACGTTTCCCATTCCGCATCATCATCACAAACAGTTTGTTGCCAGGATGATGTTTGTCCTTCATAATCCTTGTCGCCCTGTCTGTCTCCTGCAGAGCTGGGAGAGAGCTCCCTGTGGTGCGTTCAGCCACCTTCACCACGGTCATAAGTCCTGTGAAGAGCTCTGTCCATACCAAGGTCATGCCCCCTGACAGGATGCTCTTGAGTTGTGGCGTGAACCAGTGGCGTGCACAGACATTTTGAGGGGCAGGTGCTCAATTAAGAAAAAAAGGGCACCTTGCACGGCGCGCGGAACCGCCGGCTGCCTTAGTAGTGTGAGATTTATAGAAGAAAATTGCAACGCACATTTTGGGGAATTGTTAATATATTAGAAGCTTTTAATCCAGAATTGATCTATGTCACCATGGGCTACGTACTGTAAACCAGGGGTCTTCAACGTTTTCAGGCCAAGGACCCCCTAGCTGAGAGAGAGATGAAGCAGGGACCCCTCTATTTTGTATAAAATTGTGTTTAAGATTATACTTTTTTTTGTTTACTTGGTCTGTTCTTTTTTCCCTCTACACCTATACCTCTTTGCCAAAAATAGCCGATCTAGCGCGAGGCGTTGTGGGCTTGTAGATCTGCTATTTTTGGCTAAAGTTCTCCTCAGAAAAGGGATGCTAGGTTTCGAGTGGTTATGGTAAAAAGAAAAATGATATCACATAAAGATTTGGCGGACCCCCTGTAGTAACTCTGAGGACCCCCTAGGGGTCCCGGACCCCCTTTTGAAGACCCCTGCTGTAAACCTTTTTTCTTTTTTTCAAAAGGGCACTTCTGGTCAAGAGGGCAAAGGGCAGGTGCTCTACCACCACCTAGAGTCTATCTGTGCACGTCCCTGGCGTGAACGTTGTGGCAGGTGCCATACCTTGGCTCCAAATTTTTTTTTTTTATAAAAGATTAATAGTAGCCTAATGCAGGGTGTAAGACCATTGTGTTTGTATTGTGTTATAGGTATAATGCATAGTTTTCTAAGCATTTTGTAACTTTTGTTTGACCCCCAAAAATGATTTTGGCCGCTCGCCCAGGATAGGTGTCCCTTATTTGAATCTCTGGGAGTTGGCAACCCTAGCGTTGTGCCATACCTTAGCTTTTGCTGAACTGATGCCACTGGGCATGTAAAAAAAGCCTTTTGGAGCTTTTTTCTCACCTGTCTCATGTGGAACAAGCTTTCTTCGCCACACAGCCTCAGTGTGCAATGCATAGAAGGCTTTCTTAAAAAAATGTAATATGAAAATTGTTGAAGACCCTTGTATACATGATAATCGTTTTGTAAATTGTTGCTGTCAAAAAGAAACCTCTATCTCCATTTTTTCTGTTTTGTTTGGTAAATTAATGCCCTACTTTGTCCTACTAATGTCACACAAAAGTAGCAAAACTAGCCGATCTACAAGCTCACAATGTGTCTCATCGCTCAATGTGTCTCAGATCGGCTATGTTTGCTATTTTTGTAAAACGAATTGAGTGAAAGTGGAAGTGTAAAATAAATGATATAACTACACTATAACTAGTTTTTTTTTTCTGTGTCCTGAAAAGTAACCTTTTTGGTTACTTTTCTTTTGGTGATAAAATGTTGGTTCCATACTAGTGGAGAAGTGTTCACAAGATAAACAAACAGCTAACTATAGTTTGTTTTTGTCCTTGATCTTGTTTTGGACTTGACAGCACGCACGCACGCACGCACGCACGCACACACACACACACACACACACACACACACACACACACACACACACACACACACACACACACACACACACACACACACACACAGAAAGCGAGAGATCTCTAGTCTTTCCACTGTTGGTTCTCAGTGGAAACCAGGGCAAGGTTTCAAAGGTCATGACTCAGCCCCACTCTACATCTGATTGGCTGAGGGCAGTGTGATGTCATCAGTGGAAAGTCGCTCTCATGGATGGAAGTGATGCTGTAGCGTGCCAAGCTACCTCCAATCTGCACTGGCTCCATTACCCAGCAGGCATTGGGTGTCTGGAGAGAGAGAGAGAGAGAGAGAGAGAGAGAGAGAGAGAGAGAGAGACGGACGGACGGACGGACGGAGAGACACACACACACACACACACACACACACACACACACACACACACACACACACACACACACACAGGGCATGGAGGCACAAATGTTAGAGAGCTTTAATGAGTCACCATGGTGTGCAGTCCACGTTGACCAATCTACTGATGTGGATAACAAGGCTGTTTATGTAACTGATGCAGTTTTTGTGTTTCATTTCTTTATCGCACTGCTGGTCCCCTCGTAAGCTTGTATTCTTGTATTGGTCTTACTGAACTTTTAATGTAGGCTATGCTATTGAATGACCTCTTCCACTAAGGAAAGGATTCCAAATAAGCCTGTTGGCTTCTTCCTTTTCGTGCACAATAACTTTTGATGTGTATCGTTTCTATTTTATATTACAATGTGCTAATAAACTGTAACAAAAAAAACATCACATGGATGCACGTGGGACGTATCATCAGTGTTGTAGCCTGGTGTCATAGGACGTTTCGGGTCTCGCAACATACAGGGTGTATGTTTTGAGACCCAGGTGACCCAGCCAGGGTTGATCAAGCCCCGACTTACGTCCCAGGTAGCTACCCACGGTCAGCCCTAAACAGGGAAAGACAGGGCCACTCAATACGCTTGTCCGAAACTACTCTGCCAGGAATGGGGGAGAGGAGAGGCTCTGGCACGTGGAGGGACTAGGCTCTGTGGATGGCCTCCTGGCCGGGCTCCTCCTCCGTCTCACCAGGTCCAGGACTTGAGCTGAACTAAACTTGGCAACAACATGGTTGATGGAAAGAAGATGGGAATCCACGACGTCAGCATTGGATGCGAAAAGTACCCACAAAGTTCAAAGAAATGGATCCACGATGCCCTTGTGAATGGCCCCCATAGCCCTCGAAACCCCAAACCAAACACACAAACGCACGTGTGCACACACGTGACCAAGGTTGAATGTTTCTGTTAAATAGGGTTTTTCATCTTACATTCAGTGCTGTTAATCATTACTGTTTGCTTTGCTTTGAAATAAATTGACAAATGACTTGCCAAAGTTGACTTTCTTGTGTAAATTGGCATCTTGAACCAATATGGTTGCAGTGTTGCTGCAGTCTATGGTTGCAAAGGTGAAGTGCTCCCTCTTGTGCTAAAAATGTTAATTGTGAGTATAACAAGAGTACAATTCTCTAAACGTTGTGGGTTAATAATTAGGCTTAATACATTTCTTATATTATTTTAATTGGATATTCAGTCAGTCAGGCAGTCAGTCAGTCAGGCAGTCAGTCTGTCAGTCAGTCTGTCTGTCTGTCTGTCTTTCTATTGTTGCGAACGCAGCGGAAGGAGGCGCGCCTTCGCGCAAGTGGAGCTTACTATGAAACCGTGCTCGGCTTGTATGTGTCTCTGTGTCTCTGTGTGCAGTATGTGTGCAGCCGCGCCCCCATGTGACTCACGCTCTCATTGGCTGCATGCACTACAGTGTGGCTGAAATCCCCCTGGGTGACTAATTACACTCCTCTGAGATAAATATAGCAGCTACAGTCAAAAATAACACATCTACAAGCATCTACACGAGTTCATCTATTGGGATATCTAAGAATTCCATGTCATTTGTGCATATTTCAGGCCGGATGGCAAGTTGTTATTTACACTCCTCTGAGATAAATATAGCATGACTGTAGCTGCTATATTTATCTCAGAGGAGTGTAAATAGTCACCCAGGGGCAGGCGGATTTCAGCAATTTTTTGGGGGGGGGCAAACTGTCCTCCAACTAAGGCGTTTTCAACTTGCCATCCGGCCTGAAATATGCACAAATGACATGGAATTCTTAGATATCCCAATAGATGAACTTGTGTAGATGCTTGTAGATTTGTTATTTTTGACTGTAGCTGCTATATTTCTGTCAGAGGAGTGTAATTAGTCACCCAGGGGCAGGCGGATTTGAGCCATGTTTTTTTTTTTTTTTTTCAGCCACACTGTAGTGCATGCAGCCAATGAGAGCGTGAGTCACATGGGGGCGCGGCTGCACACATACTGCACACAGAGACACACACACACACACACAGAGACACACCCCGAGCACGGTTTCATAGTAAGCTTCACTTGCGCGGACGCCTCCTTCCGCTGCGTTCGCAACCACTGAAATATACACAACACACTGTTTCTACAGTGCAGTTCTGTATTTCTGTCACCCTGGCTAGGAACAGTATGCACAGTATTCTGTAAATTCCACCTAGAATAGGATTACGTACATATAATTGTTGTTGTAATGCCTAGACAGTGAAGTCACCCATTGGTTTCTACTCGGCTAATTCAAACCCGCCATCTTGGAATTTCCATCCCCAAATGGAACCGGAAAACAAATTGGGAGGAAAGGCAGCGAGGACGGGTCTTCAGGCTGTAGAACCAGCAGCCCTAGAAGCATACCCAAATGTGTCATCAATTTTAAAATGAATGGGGCCATAATGTAAGGGATGCAGAAAAGATCAACGCTGGAGCAGCGCAGGCCTTTTATTATTTACGTGGAAGTACAAAAAGTGACTGACGTTTCGGTCTTACGATCTTCCTCAGAGTTTTGTACTTGCACCAAAATAAAAAAAAATGCTTAAACCAGTGGTTCTCAAACTTTTTCATGTCAAGGACCCCCAAATTGACACTTATTAGCCCGCGGACCCCCATTTCAAAAGATATGCCAGGGACCCCCCATAAGAGAAGATTTTTGTACGGCTCTAGCAGTGATTCTCAACCATTTTAATTTCAAGGACCCCCAGTTTGACATGCATTATGGCTACAGACCCCCATTTAATGGCATTTCTATCACTTGGACCGCAATTTATTGTAAAATCTATGTCAATTTAACTCTGAGAGTGTACAAATGGAACCAAATTACAGACCCATAAGGGTCCATTTGGTGCCTAATCTATCATTTAGCTGGGGACCCCCTGGAACTCCCTCAAGGACCCCTGGGGGTCCCCGGACCCCACTTTGAGAACCAATGGCTTAAACTGTCCGTGCTGCTCCAGCGTTGATCTCTTCTGCCTCTGTTCTCCCTGCCTCTGTGAAGCACCGGACTGGCCGTTTTAGGCTGAGATCAACGACAACCAAGTCCAGATACTAGAATGTGTAAATTGGGACAATGAGAGATTATCTGTGCTGTGCCAAGTGGGCCGGCCAGACACATTAAAAATGCAAATAAGACAACAATAAGGTATAGTTTTATGGTGTGTGTGTGTGTGTGTGTGTGTGTGTGTGTGTGTGTGTGTGTGTGTGTGTGTGTGTGTGTGTGTGTGTGTGTGTGTGTGTGTGTGTGTGTGTGTGTGTCTTATCTCCACCCCCTTAGCATCCTCATTTGAGACAATAAAAGCTTGACCATCAGTTCAGATCAAACACACAACTCACAGTGAGGGAGGACAGACTGTCTTTCCACAGCTACAGGAGGCTCTATCTTCACTTACACACCTCTTCCAGCAGGAGGCGAAAGGCACTAAGAAAGCAACAGTGCCTGGATCATTCAATGCACGTGTGAAACACGTTGACCCGGAAGTAAGTGCGTGTTGTGATCTTTGTCGAAAAAACGTGTCATAAAGGAGGTAAAAACGTGTCAAATGGAGTCTGTACGGCTGAAGATAAATGAGCACATGACGACGGTGGGAGAGGAGATATTGTGTGTTTTGGACAAACAGCAGCGTGGTGCTGATGTTTGTTGTGTGAAGCTTGTCAGAGTGTTTGTGTTGGAGCGCCTCAGTGCGGCTGCAGAGTTCATGTGCAACCTCTTCCAGAGAGAGATAGAGAAGCTAGAAACTCTGCTGGAGAAACAAAACAAACTGATGGACATTGATTTTGATATGGACATCGATCTACACACTGCAGGTATGTCTGTTACACACACAACATCGAACTATACACTGCAGGTATGTCTGTATACACACACACACACACACACACACACACACACACACACACACGCACACACAACATCAAGTAGGCTTTGTTTTGATGACTGAGATTAACTCCTCGCACACACACTTAATATCATAAATATATATAGTCTCTATATATAGTGTCTAGTCCTTATTTGTGTGACATCATAGTCCTAACTAGACACGTCGCAATTGGCAATTGCAAAGTGTGGTTGCGCCGACGCCGGTCGGGACTCGAGTAATACGCCGGGAGGAATACCGTCGGAGACTGCGCCAATTACATTGTCACGTCACTCCTGAGATCACTTGCGTTTAATTTTGAGAGGATTGATCCCCCAAAAATCATGTTTTTGCATCAAACGGTTACATCTTGCGCATTTGTGGCGCCCCCTATGGATCAAAGTGGAAATGCTTTTGGAGATCCGTTGAGTAAACCACCCTTGACATGTGATTCAAATTTGGGATTGACCGGAGGTTTCGTTTGTGATTTTTGGCCTTTTTTGTAAAACGGGCCCCTCCCGCTAACTTTGGAAGCCATTTAAGGGCGAACCGTAAGGACTATCAAAATTCTGCTTGGAGATCTTTATCGCATGGGTCCAGAGATCATGTGTACCCATTTTTGTGAAATTTGGACAAAATATGTGGGAGGAGGAGCTAAAAGTGTGTTTTGAAGAAAATTCAAAATGGCGGAAAATCTGTCCTGACGCAAATGGGCGTGACCTATATGGGGAGTTGCGTCATGACCCAAGGAATCTAGGGAAAAATAAATTTTGATTTTACGACCTACGGTTCAAGAGTTATAGGCCAAAACGTAAAATGGGCTGTTATAGCGCCACCATGTGGCCGACTGGTGTGATCCTTTTTGAAATAATTTTGCAATAAACTATCAACCTCCCCTCCAAGTCTTGGACCTGTAGCCCTTACGGTTTCCGAGAAAGAAATACTTGAATGGGATTATTTGCAATTCCCATTAAAGTGGATGGGGAAATTTAATGCACTAATAAATCAATATCAAAAAATCTATCTAGACGCAAATGGGCGTGGCCTATAAAGTTGCGTAATGACCCAAGGAATCTAGGGAAAAGGAAATTTTGATTTTACGATCTACGGTTCAAGAGTTATAGGCCAAAACGTAAAGTGGGCTGTTATAGCGCCACCATGCGGCTGACTGGTGTAATTATTTTTTCAATAATTTAGGAAAATATTATGAACCTCTCCTCCAAATGTGGTAACTCTAGCTCTTACGGTTTCTGAGCAAAAAATACTTGAACTTGAGTTTTGGCACTTTTCCATGAAAGTGGATGGGGCAATTTAATGCACTAATAAATCAATATCAATAAAACTATTTAACCAATCTCTTAGCCTTATACAAGCGCACGATTCCCGGTCAGGACGGTCATTTTGACATATAGCACTAAATTGGGAAAAATAAACTGTGGGAGGAGATGCGCGGCAAAGTATTGTTTATCTAGAAGAATAATAAGTCAAGTGTGAAGATAACTATAGTCTGGTTGCCCTGTTGGGCAACCACTCTAATTATGAAAGTCCTTCTTCATGTCACATTAAAGACCTTATTATGAAAGTCCTTATTTATATCACATCAAAGTCCTTATTATTAAATTGCGTATTGTATTCCTTCATTCCAGACCAGTGTGTGGAGTCCAGTCTGCAGGTGAAGATCAGTTCTCCAGCCAGGACTGTTTCTATTAAACAGGAACCTGAAGACCACCTTAAACAGGAACCTGAAGACCACTTGGATCTCAGTAAGTTATAAGCACTTTCTCTTGATTTATTTTACTGGTGAAAGTGGGCCGGTACTTAGGGTGTAAAGATTTTTATTTTATTTAAGCATTGACAATGCTTAAATCAATTAATGAATGGGTTCACTGAAGCCGTTCAGTTAATTCTACTTCAATATTAACTAACCAGCTGCAGAAGACTCAACTGATCTAACATTTACAAGTATTTAGTTTAAAGATAATAGGGACTGCCAAGAGTATACCTAGCGCTAAAGTAAAAGTGCAATATATCAGCTACCTAATTTCATAAACAGATGAGACAAAATAGGAAAATCAAATGAGCAAGAGCTAAAACAAATACGTGTATTGAATAAACAAGATCTAATAAAACAATAAAACAAGAGTTTGTACAACCATCAAATAAAATATTTGCAAGATGTGGGCAAAGAGTAATCTCGTTGATACTTTTTCCAGACACAACTGGTCACTGAGGTACTGCAGTGGACGTCAAACCTTTTACAGAGTCTCATTGTATCTTTTTCCTAGACTTCCTGCATGTACCTGTGTGTAAAGAGGAGATTTCACCTGAAGAGGAGCGGAGCCCCAATCTGGTCCAGGAGGAACCGGAACCTCCACAGATTAAAGAAGAACAGGAGGAGTTACTTGAAAGACCAGAAGAGGCTGGTGGGTCAACATGACATTACTAGCAGTGAAAAGCGAAAACTAGCCGCCATTAATTCCGAAACACCAGGACTCACAAATCACTTAATTATTATTTTTTTAAAATAGCTAAATTAGTTGATCTACAAGCTCACAACGCATCACAAGGCAGGATGGAGGCAATTATTCTAGCACTTACCTAGTGACTGCACCTTTCAACTGAACAGAACATGGTAAACATCTATGGTTTGATTTGATTGCATGGTATATGTAAGGCAAAACTTATTGCTACTGGTGATTTCCACAGAGCACCACATGGAGAGGTCTACATTACCTAGAGAGATTGCCTCCCAAACATCTTCAACATTTCCAGAGGAACAGCGAGAGACGGACGAGGGACGTGGACTGTTTGATTCAACGATGCAACCTGTTGTAAAGTTGTACAGGATAGGTATATAATGTTTTATTTACTTTACAACCTGTAGTATCTGCTTGTACGGGATAGGTATATACTGTTTTATTTACTTTACAACCTGTAGTATCTGCTTGTACGGGATAGGTATATACTGTTTTATTTACGGGTAGTTTAAACCTGTAGTAAAGTTGTACAGGATAGTTATTAAGGTTGGACGATATGCCAAAATATGTAATACATCGTCGCCCCCAAACATTGCAGATTGACGACATATTTGCTCTAGAAAAGCAATATTGTGAGAATAGATCCCTAGTCCTTTAAGCTCGAGTTATACTTCGCCGTACAGCGGGTCGTGTGTCGAAAATAGCAGATATACAAGCTCACAAGGTGTCGGGATGCGACACATTGAGAGCTTGTAGATCTGACATTTTCGGCGCACGACCCCGTCGTACGACAAAGTATACATTTGGCTGTGACATGTAACTGCCATCACACAGTTTGTGTACAATTTAAGAAGCAAGGCAGAAATGTGTTTTAACAAAAGTACAAAAAAGGTTTTATTTAATTAACAGGTTATTTCATTCTTTTCAGTCTCATCAACATCATTATCATTAAAAGGTGAATGTATCCAATGGGATGAGTAATAACAACAGTGGGTTAACAATAAAATATACTGGGCATATATGGGCCAGTGCTGGGGGAAGATGGGCAGGCTGACCGGCCCAGGGTAGTGGCACCCCAATAGATCACAGCAAACCAAAGCAAAATAAACAACATGAATTAAACAATAGCAAAAACCACAGAAAAGGGGCATTACCTCAACCATTAAGCGGCCGTCACCTGTTCCCAACGTGGATCCCCAGCACCAGGACTGTAATGGAAATGGTCATTAATAACCCACAGCAAAATATATGAATCTTTATTTATTTTATTGGTGAAAGTGGGCTGGTACTGAGGGTGTAAGGTCTGATATGAATCAGGTGATCGATTTAAGCGTTAACAATGTGACTACATCGATGCATGGACCCCTGCATCTATCTAAATGTACCATGAATAGCATGATGGTTCTGTTGTAAAGGTATTAATGGGTTCACTGAAGCTGTGCCGTTAACTCACCAGCTGCAAAAGACTCACTGAACTGGTCACTGAGGTACTACAGTGGAGGTACAAGATTCAAAACCTTTTATAGTCTCATTGAATATTTTTCCTAGACTTCCTGCACGTCCCTGTGTGTAAAGAGGAGGTTTCACCTGAAGAGCGGAGCCCAAATCTGGTCCAGGAGGAACCAGAACCTCCACAGATTAAAGAAGAACAGGAGGAGCTACTAGAAAGACCAGAAGAGGCTGGTGGGTCAATGTTGACATTACTAACAGTGAAAAGTGAAGATGATGATGAAAACAGAGAGACAGAGCCTGTAGCCAGCACCTCAGCTGAACACATGAATACACAAGCTGATGGAACATCAGTTTACAACAACAACATCCAGTTTACGCATGCTGTAGTGAAGTCTTGGACCAGGACTTCGCAACAGCCTAGGGCTGAGGCGCAGGAAGCGATGCAGGAAGCGATGCAGGAGGAGGTGCAGGAGGAGGTGCAGATGCAGGAAGCGATGCAGGAGGAGGTGCAGGAGGAGGTGCATGAGGAGGTGCATGAGGAGGTGGAGGAGGCGCTGGAGGAGGCGGTAGAGTGGGCGGAGTGGACGCCGGAGGAGGCCGCGGCGTGGGCGGCGGAGTGGGGCCCAAAGGGCAAAGACCACGAGGACAGACTGGATGGCTCTGCAGCCCATCAGATGGTCAAGTTCCCACCCACTGCGAAAAAGTCTGGTCCAACTAGGGCATGCCGAGTCTGTTACCGCCGGGGAGAACGGAAGGAGACAAGATACGCATGCAAATCCTGCAAGGTCCCCTTACATCCTCTTTGCTACTCGGTGTATCACTGTAAGAAGAATTATTTTTGAAAATCTCACACACACACACACACACACACACACACACACACACACACACACACACACACACACACACACACACACACACACACACACACACACACACACACACACACACACACGCTTTATCTCTTTTTGCATTTCATGTAACATGGGCAACTATTGACCAGAGAAGTCAAGGACTGAAACATGATGTGATGATGTGATGATGATGATGATGATGATGATGATGAGGAGGAGGAGGAGGTGGTGATGATGATGATGATGATGATGATGATGATGATGATGAGGAGGAGGAGGAGGAGGAGGTGATGATGATGATGATGGTGATGATGATGATGATGATGAGGAGGAGGAGGTGGTGGTGATGATGATGATGATGAGGAGGAGGTGGTGATGATGATGATGATGATGATGTGGTGGTGATGATGATGATGGTGATGATGATGTGGTGGTGGTGGTGGTGGTGATGGTGATGGTGATGGTGATGATGATGATGATGATGAGAGATCAACTCAGAAAATGTTTTCTTGCTTCAGTATGTCCTGTAACAACCCTGTAATAACCCTGTAACAATTGAGCCCACACACACACGTGTTCAAAAGCAGTTTTTTTTTTTTATAAAGTATTGTTTACATGACTGTCAAAGGCGAAAAATAAACGTCAAAGACTTGAAATCATTTTTTATTGTCTAAACGTGTTTCTTTCACTAAAACTCTGAATCCAAGAAAAAATGACAGTTTTTGGTGAAAACAAGCTGTATTCAACTACCTCTAGCTAAAAAACAGAACATGCTATAAACTCAGATTTTTCTCGGATGAAAGAAGAGATTCTAAGCTTTATTTTGAGATATTCCATGTGTTCATAGTCCTAGCACAAAACGTTTTATGACTCTAAACGTGTTTATTTTACTAAATCGCTTATATCTCTGAATCTAAGAAAGAAAGGTCATTTTTTGGTGAAAGCAAGCTGTATTCAACTACCTCTAGCTAAAGAACAGAACATGCTAGAAACTCAAATCCCTGGCACTGAGGGAACCTTTTCTGAAAAACCCCTCTGGCAGGGAATGTGTTAAAGTGCGTATTGTATTCCTTCATTCCAGACCAGTGTGTGGAGTCCAGTCTGCAGGTGAAGATCAGTTCTCCAGCCAGGACTGTTAAACAGGAACCTGAAGACCACCTTAAACAGGAACCTTTAGACCACTTGGATCTCAGTAAGTTTTAAGCATATTCTCTTGATTTATTTTATTGGTGAAAGTGGGCCGGTACTTAGGGTGTAAAGATTTTTCTTGATTTAAGCATTGACAATGCTTAAATCAATTAATTAATGGGTTCACTGAAGCCGTTCAGTTAATTCTACTTCAATATTAACTAACCAGCTGCAGAAGACTCACTGATCTAACATTTACAGGTATTTAGTTTAAAGATAATAGGGACTGCCAAGAGTATACCTAGCGCTAAAGTAAAAGTGCAATATATCAGCTACCTAATTTCATAAACAGATGAGACAATATACGAAAATCAAATGAGCAAGAGCTAAAACAAATACGTGTATCGAATAAACAAGATCTAATAAAACAATAAAACAAGTGTTTTTGTACGAGTTTGTACAACCATCAAATAAAATATTTGCAAGATGTGGGCAAAGAGTAATCTCGTTGATACTTTTCCCAGCCACAACTGGTCACTGAGGTACTGCAGTGGACGTCAAACCTTTTAGAGAGTCTCAATGTATCTTTTTCCTAGACTTCCTGCATGTACTTGTGTGCAAAGAGGAGATTTCACCTGAAGAGGAGCGGAGCCCCAATCTGGTCCAGGAGGAACCAGAACCTCCACAGATTAAAGAAGAACAGGAGGAGTTACTTGAAAGACCAGAAGAGGCTGGTGGGTCAACATGACATTACTAGCAGTGAAAAGCGAAAACTAGCCGCCATTAATTCCGAAACACCAGGACTCACAAATCACTTAATTATTATGTTTTTAAATAGCTAAATTAGTTAGTAATCTACAAGCTCACAACGCATCACAAGGCAGGATGGAGGCAATTATTCTAGAATACCTATAGTGACTGCACCTTTCAACTGAACAGAACATGGTAAACATCTATGGTTTGATTTGATTGCATGGTATATGTAAGGCAAAACTTATTGCTACTGGTTATTTCCACAGAGCACCACATGGAGAGGTCTACATTACCTAGAGAGATTGCCTCCCAAACATCTTCAACATTTCCAGAGGAACAGCGAGAGACGGACGAGGGACGTGGACTGTTTGATTCAACGATGCAACCTGTTGTAAAGTTGTACAGGATAGGTATATAATGTTTTATTTACTTTACAACCTGTAGTATCTGCTTGTACGGGATAGGTATATACTGTTTTATTTACTTTACAACCTGTAGTATCTGCTTGTACGGGATAGGTATATACTGTTTTATTTACGGGTAGTTTAAACCTGTAGTAAAGTTGTACAGGATAGTTATTAAGGTTGGACGATATGCCAAAATATGTAATACATCGTCGCCCCCAAACATTGCAGATTGACGACATATTTGCTCTAGAAAAGCAATATTGTGAGAATAGATCCCTGGTCCTTTAAGCTCGAGTTATACTTCGCCGTACAGCGGGTCGTGTGTCGAAAATAGCAGATATACAAGCTCACAAGGTGTCGGGATGCGACACATTGAGAGCTTGTAGATCTGACATTTTCGGCGCACGACCCCGTCGTACGACAAAGTATACATTTGGCTGTGACATGTAACTGCCATCACACAGTTTGTGTACAATTTAAGAAGCAAGGCAGAAATGTGTTTTAACAAAAGTACAAAAAAGGTTTTATTTAATTAACAGGTTATTTCTTTTTTTTCAGTCTCATCAACATCATTATCAATAAAAAGTGAATGTATCCAATGGGATGAGTAATAACAACAGTGGGTTAACAATAAAATATACTGGGCATATATGGGCCAGTGCTGGGGGAAGATGGGCAGGCTGACCGGCCCAGGGTAGTGGCACCCCAATAGATCACAGCAAACCAAAGCAAAATAAACAACATGAATTAAACAATAGCAAAAACCACAGAAAAGGGGCATTACCACAACCATTAAGCGGCCGTCACCTGTTCCCAACGTGGATCCCCAGCACCAGGCCTGTAATGGAAATGGTCATTAATAACCCACAGCAAAATATATGAATCTTTATTTATTTTATTGGTGAAAGGGGGCTGGTACTGAGGGTGTAAAGTCTGATATGAATCAGGTGATCGATTTAAGCGTTAACAATGTGACTACATCGATGCATGGACCCCTGCATCTATCTAAATGTACCATGAATAGCATGATGGTTCTGTTGTAAAGGTATTAATGGGTTCACTGAAGCTGTGCCGTTAACTCTACTTCTGTATTAACTAACCAGCTGCAAAATACTCACTGAACTGGTCACTGAGGTACTACAGTGGAGGTACAAGATTCAAAACCTTTTATATAGTCTCATTGAATATTTTTCCTAGACTTCCTGCACGTACCTGTGTGTAAAGAGGAGGTTTCACCTGAAGAGCGGAGCGCAAATCTGGTCCAGGAGGAACCAGAACCTCCACAGATTAAAGAAGAACAGGAGGAGCTACTAGAAAGACCAGAAGAGGCTGGTGGGTCAATGTTGACATTACCAACAGTGAAAAGTGAAGATGATGATGAAAACAGAGAGACAGAGCCTGTAGCCAGCACCTCAGCTGAACACATGAATACACAAGCTGATGTAGAGGACTGTGGAACATCACAACCAACTAGTGATGACCAGCTCCTTTCTTCACACTGTTCTGAATCAGACACTGAAGACAGTGATGAGTGGGAGGAGACATGGGGAGATCAGTCAGCTTTAAACACCCTGAAATCACACAAGACACAAACAGAGTGTGCCAAAATGTTTAATCAAAAGGTACATCTGATTCACACAGGGGAAAGGCCCTTTGCCTGTACAGTTTGTGGTAAAGGCTGTGTTAGCATACGTTATCTAAAACAGCACATGAGGAGGACTCATACAAGCGAAAAGCCCTTTACTTGTAAGGTTTGTGGTAAAGGCTGTGCTCGGAAGGATAATCTAAAAACACACATGATGACTCATACAGGTGAAAAGCCCTTTTCTTGTACAATTTGTGGTAAAGGCTGTGCTCGAGAGGGTAATCTAAAAGTACACATGATGACTCATACAGGTGAAAAGCCCTTTTCTTGTACAATTTGTGGTAAAGGCTGTGCTCACAAGGTTAATCTAAAAATACACATGATGACTCATACAGGCGAAAAGCCCTTTTCTTGTTCAGTATGTTGTAAAGGCTTTGTTAGCACAAGTGGTCTAAAAAAGCACATGATGACGCATACAGGCGAAAAGCCCTTTTCCTGTAAAGTGTGTGGTAAAGGCTGCGTTCAAAAGGCTAATCTAAAAAGACACATGAGGACTCATACAGGGGCCTTTAGTTTAAGTTAGTCACACAGACACATTATGATCATTCAGTCTTATCCAGGATGACAATGATAAAGCAGAGAGATAATCTGACAATCAACATGACTGAAGAAAATAAACATTAATAGTTTCTCGTGATGGATTTTTATTTTATTTTGTGTATGGATATTATTTTCTATTCAACATGATGGAATTTCATTTTCTTTTTAAAATCTTTATAGCATTATTCCCTCCAGCTCATTTACTTATTCAGTTACTGGTAGTACAATATGAGCATCACTGTGTCTGTCCACATTTGTCAGGATTTAGCAAGTCATATTCATTTATATTCATGCAATAATTATGTTCATTGATATGCAGTAAATAATAGTGCAGTAAAATGCTGACAAACTACTGGGTTTGTGTAACTGTTCACTGTGTGTTGCCACGTGTATTGTTAAGATTGTTGGGATTTTTTTGTGTTGTTTTGTTTTGTTTAGGGTTTCACCACGGTTTCACCACTACAGTTCCTCTATGTGTGCTATATCATTCAAATATTCAACTTCTTGTTTAAGCCCAGAATGACAAGGATATCCACAGGTTCTGTAGAAATGTGATCCTTCACAGTAATATATATGTTACAGCCCAAGTGAGAAACCAGCAAAAATGAGAAAAACACAACGGCAGGCGTCCTTTTTAACAACGCTAGATTGGCTATTTCTGTGAATGTGTCCATGTGGTTAAGCATTTTTGCTTAAACCATGAAGGTATTATTAAAGCATCTGCCCTGTGCCTAAATAAAATGGCATATATTTTGAACTGGAAACATGTCTCTGCTCCTCTTTTAAACCTGACATTTGGTATTCTGAACTGTGAATGTTGTGGTATTCTCTGGGTGAAACTCCCAGGGTGGCGTAGTCTGGTATTCTGTTCCGGACCTAGGTGCCCTGGTCACATAATACTTTGTACAATCCAGTCGATTAAATGCCCCTTACATGTTATCAAGTGTAATGGACACAGGTAGGAATGGCCTCCTGTGTCTCCTAGTGGTACATGTTGGCGTTATGAGTCTCTCAATGAACGTGCTCCTTCTATAGTGCATTTGTAATAAATGTGCTGATAAATAGCAACGAGAAATCAGTTGTACAAGAAAGCAGTGAAGTACAAAAATCTTTATTTGTCACACTCATACATGGCACAAACAGTGAAACTGTATACATACAATACCAGATAATACTATAAAATAAAACACAACACTGATTGAGAGAAATAAAGGTAGAGGCAGGCAAAACAGTAGTATACTAAACATAATGACAAGTATAACATATTTTTAGCAGTAGTGTCACAAATGTTTAAGCCACAGAGCAGATGCGTAATATATCTGGTGTGTACATCATAAGGTTTATTATCATCCTTAAATTATCTTACACCAATGTTTTCTCAGAAGGTCATTTGAAGAAGAGTGCAGTCTGAAAGTTGAACTGAGGTAATAATGGTGTCTTCTCTGTATGTATCTGTGTGTTTTCTGGGGTCCGACCGTCTTTGTTGTGTTGATGTAGTAAAGCAGTAATTCCTCCCTTTTGTCTTGGAGTGGAGAAACACCTCCTCCCAGCTCTCCTCCAGTTAACTGCAGTCAGGGTCCATTTCAATGTGAAAGGCCCATAACAAAAGACACCTAGATGATGATGATGGGCCATGGTCAGAGAAACATTTACACAGCCACAAGTTTCAATATATTTTTGCTTAATTGATTACTTTTCATTGCCACAGAAAGCAAACCCCAAGATATTATTTCCAAAGTTATTATCAAATTATTCTGTGAAATAAAATGGACAGCTTCGGCTATGTGAATAAAATAAAGTTATGATCTGTGTTGTTAATATATTTATATAATTCTAAAATCTGAACACATTTGCAAGGCATGGAAATGAAATTTTGTTTGTATATCACATTTCAACAACAAGGCAATTCTCAATGTACTTTACAGAACATCAAGCAAAGGAAACACAATTATACAATGACATTATGATGCATGTGATCAATACAGGAACAATCATAGGGCCCGGTGGCGCAGTCGGTAGCGCTGTCGCCTCACAGCTAGAAGGTCCTGGGTTCAATTCCCGCTGTGGGCGCTGGGGGCGTGTCTCCTCCTCCGCGTCATCAGCGCCCATACCCTAGGTGGGGTTGGCGAAAGGGCCCACTCTGTGTGGAGTTTGCATGTTCTCCCCGTGTCTCTCAGGGTAGTTGATACCCTCACAAAAACATGTAGTAATCCTGGTCACTAAACTCCTCCCCCATGACAGCCGGGGCGCCTGATGGAGGGGAAGGGAACTTGTTGGAATAACGTGTTCCTTCCACGCGCTACGTCCAACCAGGGAAACTCCCTCCTGTCAGGTGACAAGAAGGTCAGTTGGCTCTCATGCATTGAAGGGGGCATGAGCTCGGCCCTGGCCTCCCTAGGCTGGTGAGGGGAGTGCAGTGCCCAGGATCACTTAGAAAATTGGCACCGGGTGAAAAATAAGGGTTACAAAATCGTGGGATAAAAAATTTAAGAAAAAAAAAAAAAAAATACAGGAACAATCACTGTGTCATTGTACAGCCTGCATATCTTGTGCTTAAATTATTACTACAGAATACATGATGGAAGTAAGTATTCATTTTACAGTCTGCATACCTAGTTGTTGTTGTTTTTATTAATGTCTCCCCCAGGCCGAAGGTGTGGCAGAGACAATGCTTTTGCCCTTGTCCGTACGTGTGTCCTGTTGCACACTCAATGGTAAATATTGTTGTTTCTGCAGACCACGCATTAAAATCACTGTGTTAATCGTGACTTTTCCTGCCAATCACGCATAAATGCGATCTATTAAATAGCGCACTTGGCCGCCAAGATCGCATAAATGCGTTCTATTGAAAAAATTGGGGGAAAAAAGAAAAAAAAATGTATTTTTTTCAATTTGACCCAAAGACCAAGGAGATATGATTTTTCGAAGGAAAAGACTCCTATCCACTTCCTTGTTAACTTAAAACTTAAAAATGATGTATCTCGGCTCCTGAGTACTTTTTAAATTTCAATGAAAAATCTCTGGCAGACAACAGCAAAAAATCTGAAATAACTCTGGCAGGGAAGGGTCATTCACACCAAGCACGATAACGACAATATTGTTGGGTCAATTTCAACGATTTTATGAAGCATTGACAGCCATTCAAAATCCATCAGACATCTGGGATGCAATCTGTCACTAATCCTCAAAAGATTGTGTTATTAATGTAGATGATGAGGAGACTATTATGCAGCTAACACTAGCTGGTAGGTTAACTGTCATTATCTCAGGTAGGGTACAACTATCTCACCTCCTTATAATTAATAATCAGAGTCAGATTATCCATATACATCTTCAGCACTCAGAGATCTCTCTCCCTTCTCTGTGCTCTGACACAGTTGGACTGCACAGCGTTTGGTGCCTCTGTTTACTGTTTTATCAGTGTGGATGCTCACATACGTATCGTTGTAGTTATACTGTAGTTGTGCTTCCTGTGAATGAACTCAGTAGAGTGAACACAGAAACGTGAACACATTGAACCAAATGAAGTATTGTATTTGTAAGATGCCCATCCAACAGTTAACTGAAATGAACTTTAACATTATGATAGCTTTGCCAGTTGCATGGCTTTGACTTCTCCATGGTCTTTCATCAGGTAAAACACTGACAAGGGACTGACCTTTTCAAAGCTCTGCTTGCACAACATGGCAACCTCAAACACTGTCTCCTCCTTGGTCACATTGACATGGTCGCTGGCTTTTAGTTTTATTAACAAAATACTGGAGAGACATGATACTGTGGCAGGCTTTGAATCCCAGGCATTACCAGATCGTCACATGTATACAATCACATTATGAGACATCAACAAGTCAAATAACTATGTAACTCCTAGACAACAAGCTGAACATGGTTCAAGATGTCTTGCCAAACTCTAAATATAGATTACATTTCAAGTCTTCATTCTTTCAGGAACACTTTGATGAATATAAGTATTGAATATATTTTATATCCATCATACTATTACATTTAGTCATATACAAACCAATGGCGACACCATGTGGTTTGAGATACATTTACCTGAGTTAGATTTTCAATATTTTATACTTCTACTCCAGTACATCTCAGAGTTAAATATGTTACTTCAACACCACTACAATTATTTGAAAACTTGGGTTAGATCATTATTACAAAATACACATTTACCACCTATGACATACTTTATACTTCGGCTTTTCAAATATAGCCGTCTACAAGCTCACAACGCATCATGATGCAACACAATGTGAGTTTCTAGATCGACTATCTTCTTAAAATGCTGATGCTGATGTAAAAGCTCACAAAGTGTTGAATTGCAACGAATTGTGAGCTTGTAAATTACCTATTTTCTGTGAATGTTTGCCTTTTATGACCTGCCCAGAATAGGGTTGCTAGGGTTCATGTGGTTTGCTCATTTTGCTGGGGTCCCCCTGAAACACCCTGAACTAAAGGACCCCTAGTTTTTTAAGTATTTATTTTTAATTAGAGTGAAAATCTGCACAGAGAGATGGGCGTTGAGACGATAATGCTTAATATAATTTTACATCTCCTCTCCTGTTCAGGATTAGCCTGGTAAACGGTTTACCGTAAACCCTCCCTCCGGAAATCTCATTTCCATTTGATTGAAATCAAATGGAAATGAGATTTCCGGAGGGAGGGTTTACCAGGCTAGTTCAGGATTTGGCTGATCAAGAACCTTTGCACTGCACACAGAGTGGGGGAGTGTTTACTAATGAATGACATTGTTTCAGTTATTTTAAATGTAGAATTTCTCCAACTACCACCAAACACATGCGATGTACCGAACAGATATAAGTATATCAATCATGGTGTCTCTAGTTAGTTCTTAATTTGCCATATTGTAGATCAGTGGATCTCATTGTAAGGTTTGGGGACCTCCAGGAGTCCTTGACGCAGGCTTCCAGGGGGTCCCCAGCTTAAATGATTGATAGTTAATCTTGATCATTCCAATATATTCAACTAAATACAACAAGATACAACAACTATTTTGAATTTGATCAGAACTTCACTGTGATCTCCATACCTCCATACCTTATATCATTCGATTTGGGTTCCAGAGATAAACATGGAGTTATGTGGTCTAATGCAAATCTAATGTGGGGTCCTTGAAATTAGAGAGTTTAAGAATCACATGTAGATAAACGACAACCAAGTCTAGATACTAGAATGTGTAAATTGGGACAATGAGAGATTATCTGTGCTGTGCCAAGTGGGCCGGCCAGACACATTAAAAATGCAAATAAGACAACAATAAGGTATAGTTTTATGGTGTGTGTGTGTGTGTGTGTGTGTGTGTGTGTGTGTGTGTGTGTGTGTGTGTGTGTGTGTGTGTGTGTGTGTGTGTGTGTGTGTGTGTGTGTGTGTGTGTGTCAAGCTCCACCCCCTTAGCTGCCTCATGTGAGACAATAAAAGCTTGACCTTCAGTTCAGATCAAACACACAACTCACAGTGAGGGAGGACAGACTGTCTTTCCACAGCTACAGGAGGCTCTATCTTCACTTACACACCTCTTCCAGCAGGAGGCGAAAGGCACTAAGAAAGCAACAGTGCCTGGATCATTCAATGCGCGTGTGAAACACGTTGACCCGGAAGTAAGTGCGTGTTGTGATCTTTGGCGAAAAAAACGTGTCATAAAGGAGGTAAAAACGTGTCAAATGGAGTCTGTACGGCTGAAGATAAATGAACACATGACGTCGGTGGGAGAGGAGATATTGTGTGTTTTGGACAAACAGCAGCGTGGTGCTGATGTTTGTTGTGTGAAGCGTGTCAGAGTGTTTGTGTTGGAGCGCCTCAGTGCGGCTGCAGAGTTCATGTGCAACCTCTTCCAGAGAGAGATAGAGACACTAGAAACTCTGCTGGAGAAACAAAACAAACTGCTGGACATTGATTTTGATATGGACATCGATCTACACACTGCAGGTATGTCTGTTACACACACAACATTGAACTATACACTGCAGGTATGTATGTCTGTTACACACACAACATCAAAGTACACACTGCAGGTATGACACAGCGTTTGCATGGTGAGGTGTTAGGTTAGATCTGTTTTTGGGATCATTGCTTTTAGATCAAATGACCATGCAGCCATTAGGCTCCGTTTTGATGACTGAGTTTAACTTCCCCCTCCACAGCTATTCTCACACGCCTACTTTTAAAGTGTAATGTTATACATATCTATAGTATCTATATATAATCTAGTCACTAGTCCTTATTTACGTCACATCAAAGTCCTTATTATTAATTTCGTGTTGTATTTCTTCATTCCAGATCAGTGTGTGGAGTCCAGTCTGCAGGTGAAGATCAATTCTCCAGCCAGGACTGTTTCTATTAAACAGGAACCTGAAGACCACCTTGAACAGGAACCTGAAGACCACGTGGATCTCAGTAAGTTTTAAGCACTCTTTATTTATTTTATTGGTGAAAGTGAGACGGTACTGAGGGTGTACCTCAGTACGATGGTTCGGTTGTAAAAGTATTAATGGGTTCACTGAAGCTGTGTAGTTAATTCTACTTCAGTATTAACTAATCAGAAGAAGACTCACTGATCTAACATTTACAAGTAAGTACTTTCCAAAATAATATGGACCGCCTCTCATTCAGCTTGCCTCGCATCTTCTATGAGAGCTGCAATGTAAACAAACAAAGGCCACATTATTGTGGCAGTTTAATTAGCAGTTTATTTAGGAAACAAATGCAAATACAGCAATTCAAATGCAATGAAAACAGCTGAGATTCTTTTTTGGACACATGAAGCAGAGGGAACGGCATGATATCATGTGACGTTCTATAGAGTCTCATTGTATCCTTTTTCCTAGGCTTCCTGCTCGCCCATGTGTGTAAAGAGGAGGTTTCCCCTGAAGAGGAGTGGAGCTCCAGTCTGGTCCAGGAAGAATCAAAATCTCCAAAATATGAGAGGAGCCCCAGTCTGGTCCAGGAGGAACCACAACTTCCACAAATTAAAGAGGAACAGGAGGAGCTACTTCAAAGACCAGAAGAGGCTGGTGGGTCAACGTTGACATTACTAGCAGTGAAAAGTGAAGATGATGATGAAAACAGAGAGACAGAGCCTGCAGCCAGCACCTCAACTGAACACATGAAAACACAAGCTGATGTAGAGGACTGTGGAACATCACAACCAACTAGTGATGACCAGCTCCTCTCTTCACGCTGTTCTGAATCGGACACTGAAGACAGTGATGAGTGGGAGGAGACTAGGAGAGATCAGTCAGCTTTAAACACACTGAAATCACACAAGACACAAACAGAGTGTGCCAAAATGTTTAATCAAAAGGTACATCTGATTCACACAGGGGAAAAGCCCCTTGCCTGTACAGCATGTGGTAAAGGCTGTGTGAGCATAAGTGATCTAAAACAGCACATGAGGACTCATACAGGCGAAAGGCCCTTTACTTGTAAGGTGTGTGGTAAAGGCTGTGCTCACAAGGGTAATCTAAAAACACACATGATGACTCATACAGGCGAAAAGCCCTTTGTGTGTACAGTGTGTGGTAAAGGCTGTACTCACAAGGATAATCTAAAAACACACATGATGACTCATACAGGCGAAAAGCCCTTTGTGTGTACAGTTTGTGGTAAAGGCTGTGCTCACAAGGGTAATCTAAAAATACACATGATGACTCATACAGGTGAAAAGCCCTTTTCTTGTAAAGTTTGTGGTAAAGGCTGTTCTCAAAAGGGTGATCTAAAAAAACACATGAGGACGCATACAGGCGAAAAGCCCTTTACTTGTAACGTTTGTGGTAAAGGCTGTGCTCAGAAGGGTCATTTAAAAACACACATGATGACTCATACAGTCGAAAAGCCCCTTTCTTGTACAGTTTGTGGTAAAGGCTTTGTTAGCACAGGTAATCTAAAAAGACACATGAGGACTCATACAGGGGGGAAAGCCTTTTAGTGGAGTTAGTCACACACAGGCACATTTATTATCATTCAGTCTAATCCAGGAAGAGAATGACACAGATACTAAAGCAGAGGAATCACATAATCTCACAATATCAACGCAAATAAAAATAACATAGTAGTAATAGTTTCTTGTGAATCGATTTTTTTGTTTTATCTTGTGGAACTTATTTTTGATTCAACATGATGGAATTGCAAATGTTTTTCTTTGTATAATCTTGTATTATTCCCTCCATCTCATAGATTATTAATGGTAAAGCAATATGATCACTCTTGTCTGTCAACATTTGTCAGGATTTTAAAAAGTCAAGTTCATTATTATATTCATTAATATGCGATGCAATAATTATTATTTCATTGATATGCATGCAATAATGGTGCAATAAAGTGCTGACAAGCGGTTCATTATGTGTTGACATGTGTGTTGTTTGGATTGTTAAATTAGCATAGTACATAGTTGGTAGATGCCAAAGAAGAATATTGATGATGTTTTAAATTTGAGCTATCACACCACCTACTGAACGTGGTCATCACAGTGATGACCACATCACAGTGATGACCGCACTTGAAGAAAAGTATAGCTTTGCATTGAATTTGTAGGGGTTAGGGTGTGGGATGGGGGGTGTACTGTGGCGGCCAATCACAGTGCAGCAAATGTCGATGTCCCAACCTCACTTATAGGGGCGGTTACATCGCCCAACAAAGGAAACACAGCTGCTATAATAGAACAGTGAGAATCATGTAGATCTCAGGATTCACATGGGAACGGTGTGGCTCCAATGATGTTCAGATGTTCATACAGTGAAACTGTATACATACAATACCAGATAATACTATAAAATAAAACACAACACTGATTGAGAGAAATAAAGGTAGAGGCAGGCAAAACAGTAGTATACTAAACATAATGACAAGTATAACATATTTTTAGCAGTAGTGTCACAAATGTTTAAGCCACAGAGCAGATGCGTAATATATCTGGTGTGTACATCATAAGGTTTATTATCATCCTTAAATTATCTTACACCAATGTTTTCTCAGAAGGTCATTTGAAGAAGAGTGCAGTCTGAAAGTTGAACTGAGGTAATAATGGTGTCTTCTCTGTATGTATCTGTGTGTTTTCTGGGGTCCGACCGTCTTTGTTGTGTTGATGTAGTAAAGCAGTAATTCCTCCCTTTTGTCTTGGAGTGGAGAAACACCTCCTCCCAGCTCTCCTCCAGTTAACTGCAGTCAGGGTCCATTTCAATGTGAAAGGCCCATAACAAAAGACACCTAGATGATGATGATGGGCCATGGTCAGAGAAACATTTACACAGCCACAAGTTTCAATATATTTTTGCTTAATTGATTACTTTTCATTGCCACAGAAAGCAAACCCCAAGATATTATTTCCAAAGTTATTATCAAATTATTCTGTGAAATAAAATGGACAGCTTCGGCTATGTGAATAAAATAAAGTTATGATCTGTGTTGTTAATATATTTATATAATTCTAAAATCTGAACACATTTGCAAGGCATGGAAATGAAATTTTGTTTGTATATCACATTTCAACAACAAGGCAATTCTCAATGTACTTTACAGAACATCAAGCAAAGGAAACACAATTATACAATGACATTATGATGCATGTGATCAATACAGGAACAATCATAGGGCCCGGTGGCGCAGTCGGTAGCGCTGTCGCCTCACAGCTAGAAGGTCCTGGGTTCAATTCCCGCTGTGGGCGCTGGGGGCGTGTCTCCTCCTCCGCGTCATCAGCGCCCATACCCTAGGTGGGGTTGGCGAAAGGGCCCACTCTGTGTGGAGTTTGCATGTTCTCCCCGTGTCTCTCAGGGTAGTTGATACCCTCACAAAAACATGTAGTAATCCTGGTCACTAAACTCCTCCCCCATGACAGCCGGGGCGCCTGATGGAGGGGAAGGGAACTTGTTGGAATAACGTGTTCCTTCCACGCGCTACGTCCAACCAGGGAAACTCCCTCCTGTCAGGTGACAAGAAGGTCAGTTGGCTCTCATGCATTGAAGGGGGCATGAGCTCGGCCCTGGCCTCCCTAGGCTGGTGAGGGGAGTGCAGTGCCCAGGATCACTTAGAAAATTGGCACCGGGTGAAAAATAAGGGTTACAAAATCGTGGGATAAAAAATTTAAGAAAAAAAAAAAAAAATACAGGAACAATCACTGTGTCATTGTACAGCCTGCATATCTTGTGCTTAAATTATTACTACAGAATACATGATGGAAGTAAGTATTCATTTTACAGTCTGCATACCTAGTTGTTGTTGTTTTTATTAATGTCTCCCCCAGGCCGAAGGTGTGGCAGAGACAATGCTTTTGCCCTTGTCCGTACGTGTGTCCTGTTGCACACTCAATGGTAAATATTGTTGTTTCTGCAGACCACGCATTAAAATCACTGTGTTAATCGTGACTTTTCCTGCCAATCACGCATAAATGCGATCTATTAAATAGCGCACTTGGCCGCCAAGATCGCATAAATGCGTTCTATTGAAAAAATTGGGGGAAAAAAGAAAAAAAAATGTATTTTTTTCAATTTGACCCAAAGACCAAGGAGATATGATTTTTCGAAGGAAAAGACTCCTATCCACTTCCTTGTTAACTTAAAACTTAAAAATGATGTATCTCGGCTCCTGAGTACTTTTTAAATTTCAATGAAAAATCTCTGGCAGACAACAGCAAAAAATCTGAAATAACTCTGGCAGGGAAGGGTCATTCACACCAAGCACGATAACGACAATATTGTTGGGTCAATTTCAACGATTTTATGAAGCATTGACAGCCATTCAAAATCCATCAGACATCTGGGATGCAATCTGTCACTAATCCTCAAAAGATTGTGTTATTAATGTAGATGATGAGGAGACTATTATGCAGCTAACACTAGCTGGTAGGTTAACTGTCATTATCTCAGGTAGGGTACAACTATCTCACCTCCTTATAATTAATAATCAGAGTCAGATTATCCATATACATCTTCAGCACTCAGAGATCTCTCTCCCTTCTCTGTGCTCTGACACAGTTGGACTGCACAGCGTTTGGTGCCTCTGTTTACTGTTTTATCAGTGTGGATGCTCACATACGTATCGTTGTAGTTATACTGTAGTTGTGCTTCCTGTGAATGAACTCAGTAGAGTGAACACAGAAACGTGAACACATTGAACCAAATGAAGTATTGTATTTGTAAGATGCCCATCCAACAGTTAACTGAAATGAACTTTAACATTATGATAGCTTTGCCAGTTGCATGGCTTTGACTTCTCCATGGTCTTTCATCAGGTAAAACACTGACAAGGGACTGACCTTTTCAAAGCTCTGCTTGCACAACATGGCAACCTCAAACACTGTCTCCTCCTTGGTCACATTGACATGGTCGCTGGCTTTTAGTTTTATTAACAAAATACTGGAGAGACATGATACTGTGGCAGGCTTTGAATCCCAGGCATTACCAGATCGTCACATGTATACAATCACATTATGAGACATCAACAAGTCAAATAACTATGTAACTCCTAGACAACAAGCTGAACATGGTTCAAGATGTCTTGCCAAACTCTAAATATAGATTACATTTCAAGTCTTCATTCTTTCAGGAACACTTTGATGAATATAAGTATTGAATATATTTTATATCCATCATACTATTACATTTAGTCATATACAAACCAATGGCGACACCATGTGGTTTGAGATACATTTACCTGAGTTAGATTTTCAATATTTTATACTTCTACTCCAGTACATCTCAGAGTTAAATATGTTACTTCAACACCACTACAATTATTTGAAAACTTGGGTTAGATCATTATTACAAAATACACATTTACCACCTATGACATACTTTATACTTCGGCTTTTCAAATATAGCCGTCTACAAGCTCACAACGCATCATGATGCAACACAATGTGAGTTTCTAGATCGACTATCTTCTTAAAATGCTGATGCTGATGTAAAAGCTCACAAAGTGTTGAATTGCAACGAATTGTGAGCTTGTAAATTACCTATTTTCTGTGAATGTTTGCCTTTTATGACCTGCCCAGAATAGGGTTGCTAGGGTTCATGTGGTTTGCTCATTTTGCTGGGGTCCCCCTGAAACACCCTGAACTAAAGGACCCCTAGTTTTTTAAGTATTTATTTTTAATTAGAGTGAAAATCTGCACAGAGAGATGGGCGTTGAGACGATAATGCTTAATATAATTTTACATCTCCTCTCCTGTTCAGGATTAGCCTGGTAAACGGTTTACCGTAAACCCTCCCTCCGGAAATCTCATTTCCATTTGATTGAAATCAAATGGAAATGAGATTTCCGGAGGGAGGGTTTACCAGGCTAGTTCAGGATTTGGCTGATCAAGAACCTTTGCACTGCACACAGAGTGGGGGAGTGTTTACTAATGAATGACATTGTTTCAGTTATTTTAAATGTAGAATTTCTCCAACTACCACCAAACACATGCGATGTACCGAACAGATATAAGTATATCAATCATGGTGTCTCTAGTTAGTTCTTAATTTGCCATATTGTAGATCAGTGGATCTCATTGTAAGGTTTGGGGACCTCCAGGAGTCCTTGACGCAGGCTTCCAGGGGGTCCCCAGCTTAAATGATTGATAGTTAATCTTGATCATTCCAATATATTCAACTAAATACAACAAGATACAACAACTATTTTGAATTTGATCAGAACTTCACTGTGATCTCCATACCTCCATACCTTATATCATTCGATTTGGGTTCCAGAGATAAACATGGAGTTATGTGGTCTAATGCAAATCTAATGTGGGGTCCTTGAAATTAGAGAGTTTAAGAATCACATGTAGATAAACGACAACCAAGTCTAGATACTAGAATGTGTAAATTGGGACAATGAGAGATTATCTGTGCTGTGCCAAGTGGGCCGGCCAGACACATTAAAAATGCAAATAAGACAACAATAAGGTATAGTTTTATGGTGTGTGTGTGTGTGTGTGTGTGTGTGTGTGTGTGTGTGTGTGTGTGTGTGTGTGTGTGTGTGTGTGTGTGTGTGTGTGTGTGTGTGTGTGTGTGTGTGTCAAGCTCCACCCCCTTAGCTGCCTCATGTGAGACAATAAAAGCTTGACCTTCAGTTCAGATCAAACACACAACTCACAGTGAGGGAGGACAGACTGTCTTTCCACAGCTACAGGAGGCTCTATCTTCACTTACACACCTCTTCCAGCAGGAGGCGAAAGGCACTAAGAAAGCAACAGTGCCTGGATCATTCAATGCGCGTGTGAAACACGTTGACCCGGAAGTAAGTGCGTGTTGTGATCTTTGGCGAAAAAAACGTGTCATAAAGGAGGTAAAAACGTGTCAAATGGAGTCTGTACGGCTGAAGATAAATGAACACATGACGTCGGTGGGAGAGGAGATATTGTGTGTTTTGGACAAACAGCAGCGTGGTGCTGATGTTTGTTGTGTGAAGCGTGTCAGAGTGTTTGTGTTGGAGCGCCTCAGTGCGGCTGCAGAGTTCATGTGCAACCTCTTCCAGAGAGAGATAGAGACACTAGAAACTCTGCTGGAGAAACAAAACAAACTGCTGGACATTGATTTTGATATGGACATCGATCTACACACTGCAGGTATGTCTGTTACACACACAACATTGAACTATACACTGCAGGTATGTATGTCTGTTACACACACAACATCAAAGTACACACTGCAGGTATGACACAGCGTTTGCATGGTGAGGTGTTAGGTTAGATCTGTTTTTGGGATCATTGCTTTTAGATCAAATGACCATGCAGCCATTAGGCTCCGTTTTGATGACTGAGTTTAACTTCCCCCTCCACAGCTATTCTCACACGCCTACTTTTAAAGTGTAATGTTATACATATCTATAGTATCTATATATAATCTAGTCACTAGTCCTTATTTACGTCACATCAAAGTCCTTATTATTAATTTCGTGTTGTATTTCTTCATTCCAGATCAGTGTGTGGAGTCCAGTCTGCAGGTGAAGATCAATTCTCCAGCCAGGACTGTTTCTATTAAACAGGAACCTGAAGACCACCTTGAACAGGAACCTGAAGACCACGTGGATCTCAGTAAGTTTTAAGCACTCTTTATTTATTTTATTGGTGAAAGTGAGACGGTACTGAGGGTGTACCTCAGTACGATGGTTCGGTTGTAAAAGTATTAATGGGTTCACTGAAGCTGTGTAGTTAATTCTACTTCAGTATTAACTAATCAGAAGAAGACTCACTGATCTAACATTTACAAGTAAGTACTTTCCAAAATAATATGGACCGCCTCTCATTCAGCTTGCCTCGCATCTTCTATGAGAGCTGCAATGTAAACAAACAAAGGCCACATTATTGTGGCAGTTTAATTAGCAGTTTATTTAGGAAACAAATGCAAATACAGCAATTCAAATGCAATGAAAACAGCTGAGATTCTTTTTTGGACACATGAAGCAGAGGGAACGGCATGATATCATGTGACGTTCTATAGAGTCTCATTGTATCCTTTTTCCTAGGCTTCCTGCTCGCCCATGTGTGTAAAGAGGAGGTTTCCCCTGAAGAGGAGTGGAGCTCCAGTCTGGTCCAGGAAGAATCAAAATCTCCAAAATATGAGAGGAGCCCCAGTCTGGTCCAGGAGGAACCACAACTTCCACAAATTAAAGAGGAACAGGAGGAGCTACTTCAAAGACCAGAAGAGGCTGGTGGGTCAACGTTGACATTACTAGCAGTGAAAAGTGAAGATGATGATGAAAACAGAGAGACAGAGCCTGCAGCCAGCACCTCAACTGAACACATGAAAACACAAGCTGATGTAGAGGACTGTGGAACATCACAACCAACTAGTGATGACCAGCTCCTCTCTTCACGCTGTTCTGAATCGGACACTGAAGACAGTGATGAGTGGGAGGAGACTAGGAGAGATCAGTCAGCTTTAAACACACTGAAATCACACAAGACACAAACAGAGTGTGCCAAAATGTTTAATCAAAAGGTACATCTGATTCACACAGGGGAAAAGCCCCTTGCCTGTACAGCATGTGGTAAAGGCTGTGTGAGCATAAGTGATCTAAAACAGCACATGAGGACTCATACAGGCGAAAGGCCCTTTACTTGTAAGGTGTGTGGTAAAGGCTGTGCTCACAAGGGTAATCTAAAAACACACATGATGACTCATACAGGCGAAAAGCCCTTTGTGTGTACAGTGTGTGGTAAAGGCTGTACTCACAAGGATAATCTAAAAACACACATGATGACTCATACAGGCGAAAAGCCCTTTGTGTGTACAGTTTGTGGTAAAGGCTGTGCTCACAAGGGTAATCTAAAAATACACATGATGACTCATACAGGTGAAAAGCCCTTTTCTTGTAAAGTTTGTGGTAAAGGCTGTTCTCAAAAGGGTGATCTAAAAAAACACATGAGGACGCATACAGGCGAAAAGCCCTTTACTTGTAACGTTTGTGGTAAAGGCTGTGCTCAGAAGGGTCATTTAAAAACACACATGATGACTCATACAGTCGAAAAGCCCCTTTCTTGTACAGTTTGTGGTAAAGGCTTTGTTAGCACAGGTAATCTAAAAAGACACATGAGGACTCATACAGGGGGGAAAGCCTTTTAGTGGAGTTAGTCACACACAGGCACATTTATTATCATTCAGTCTAATCCAGGAAGAGAATGACACAGATACTAAAGCAGAGGAATCACATAATCTCACAATATCAACGCAAATAAAAATAACATAGTAGTAATAGTTTCTTGTGAATCGATTTTTGTTTTATCTTGTGGAACTTATTTTTGATTCAACATGATGGAATTGCAAATGTTTTTCTTTGTATAATCTTGTATTATTCCCTCCATCTCATAGATTATTAATGGTAAAGCAATATGATCACTCTTGTCTGTCAACATTTGTCAGGATTTTAAAAAGTCAAGTTCATTATTATATTCATTAATATGCGATGCAATAATTATTATTTCATTGATATGCATGCAATAATGGTGCAATAAAGTGCTGACAAGCGGTTCATTATGTGTTGACATGTGTGTTGTTTGGATTGTTAAATTAGCATAGTACATAGTTGGTAGATGCCAAAGAAGAATATTGATGATGTTTTAAATTTGAGCTATCACACCACCTACTGAACGTGGTCATCACAGTGATGACCACATCACAGTGATGACCGCACTTGAAGAAAAGTATAGCTTTGCATTGAATTTGTAGGGGTTAGGGTGTGGGATGGGGGGTGTACTGTGGCGGCCAATCACAGTGCAGCAAATGTCGATGTCCCAACCTCACTTATAGGGGCGGTTACATCGCCCAACAAAGGAAACACAGCTGCTATAATAGAACAGTGAGAATCATGTAGATCTCAGGATTCACATGGGAACGGTGTGGCTCCAATGATGTTCTCCAATGATGTGAGAAGCTTAATCCACATGGATTAAGCTTCTCCATCATGGAGACAGATTTACATTTGGATTTACAATTGGATTCCATAACTCTGTGTGTGTGTGTGTGTGTGTGTGTGTGTGTGTGTGTGTGTGTGTGTGTGTGTGTGTGTGTGTGTGTGTGTGTGTGTGTGTGTGTGTGTGTGTGTGTGTGTGTGTGTGTGTGTGTCAGGGAGAAACTAAAACAAAAGCCAGAACACAATAAAAGTATCTTAACAGTCCTGCTTTCAATAAACCAAATGAGCACGTGCGCGTGTGTGTGGTCGCAGCCATATATGTTTGTGCACTTTAGTTGGGAAGTCTGGAGCGTGGCTCCCTCTAGTGTTGTTTCTAAATTGAAAGCATGAGCGTGTGCGCGTATGGGTGCGTGCGCATGTGTGTGTGGTCGCGGCCATATGTTTGTGCACAAGCCTGGCTTGTGGCTCCCTCTAGTGTTGCTTCTATAGAATTGCTGGGTGGGTGGTAAAAACGAGTGCGCCTTCTTCAATCTCCCTGGTTCTCCAATCTCCCTGTAACATATTATGTGATTAACATAGCATCTGGGCTGGACTGTTTCAGTAGTTGAGACAGAATAAAGGGAAGAGAACTCATTAAAGTCACTACCATTACTACCAAGCTGATCAGAATAATCCTAAAAGCCCTTATCTTCATGTCATTGCCCCTCTGTCCTTCTCCTGGTCCAGGCTGTTTCAGAGCTCTGAGGACCGAGAGGCAGCAGAAAGATATCACAGAGATGCACACAATGGAAAAGCCCAGAAAGATGTAATACATCACTGTCATGTAAAACAAGCTGAATGCAAGGACCATCAGCCAGACAGCGCAGCAACAGGCCACCCTGTACCGAAGAGCTTTGTACCTGAGAAATACCACAGGGTGAACCACCGCTATGTAACGCTCCACACAGATACAGCACTGGAACGATGGAACAGAGAACCAGAAAAAAAACAACATAAGTAAAGAGAGCAACGATATAAAAAAATAACGTTGTTTGTGTAGAGCCATGCAAAGGCAAAGACAGGGGCCAGGGTAGAGATGATCACAGATACAGTCAGGATGAGATAAAAGAACTCGGAAGCTATCGTCCCACCAGCTCCACTCAGTATCAGCCACAGAACGTAGCTGTTGCTGGGAAGAACCAGGATGAAGTTGATAGCCAGATCGGTGATTTCTGCTGGGGACGCGAAGGGGCTGGAGGAGTTGGTGCCATTTTCTAGGGTGTCATTCATCATGAGGCTCTGTGTGTGCCCTGCAGCCGGTTCAGAAGAACAAGACATAATGGCTGGATTTTAGTGCAGTTGACTAAATATAATAATGACACGACTAAACATTTTAAACAATTCTTCTCAGTGTTCCTCTGAAAACAACTTTTCTACTGAACAATGAAGTGAAGTGAAGTGTAAAGTGATCTCACGTTTTGGATGCCAGCCGAGTGTCACAGATCTCTGAGTCGGGTGTCTTGGTGAAGTCTCTTCTTCAGACAGTCACTGTCTTCCTGATAGAACATCCTTCGAATGATGCACTTTCCACTTTGCCTCCTCTAACCATTCCCTTCCCTGCTTCTCCTCCCCATGTAGCCTTTATTTTCCCTGGTTTAAGGGGTGACTAGTCACTTTCCACTGACTAGAAACACAACAGACCTTTCACTGAATGTCACACAGACTAGCCTGTACTAACCGGTCCCAGACATAATTATTTTGGCTTTGATTTTGATTATGTTTTGAATGTGGGGGGGAGGAGTGTGTGAAGGCCTTGACAGATACAAAGTGACAACAATGATCATCATAATCATATATGAGGCCACCTGTTTACTATCATTTTAACGCAATCATCATAACTACATTTTCAGGTCACTACGCGGCCTTCAAATCTAGCCCTATACTGTGCTGATCACAGATCTCAGTTATGTTCATTTGAAGCGTCAACACTGCTGTAACACTGCTGTAGTGCCCATATGTGTGAAATTCAGTTTTTTTTGTATGCCCATTGTCATACCAGACCCCTGAACAGTGTTTGTGTCGAGTTTTGTGCGGATCGGAATAACAGTGTGCTTTGACAAAGTGTGGCCCTCTGGGGCCCATGGCAGCTGGGTTGTACAACGTGGCCCCTGGGAATGAAAAAGCACAAGACGAAGAAGCCGCCACAGGCTACTCCGTATCAAATGAAGACAGCTTTGGCCTTCATTTATTTTTATTGTGTCTCGAGACACGTTGTGTCTCGTCAATCACAAGCATTGCTCTGCATTTCTCCACCGTCGCCCGTGTGTGTATTTTGCGCATTGTGGTTTAGTAACAATGTCCCATGTGACCTGGTCCTAAGCCATAGCACCCCCAATTAATACAATATAAAAATCATCTGGATCGTATGTCTGAGGCCATACAGTCATGTGGATCTAGCGACCAACAATGGGGAGGTTTTTGTCATTGACTGGCTATAGTAGACAGTGTCCAGGGTGTGCACTCACACATAACCGTCCGTGCGTAAAGGTGATCAGATGAAATAGCCACTGCCGTTTCAAATCAGAAGCCGGGGGGAGGACAGCTTTCAGAATCCGAGGTCCGAATGGTCACATAGGGACTATTGCTATTGCAAAATACGCACACGGCATCGTGTGCATATTGCGCAGAGATTTTCATGAGATGACTTCTGTAGCCTGTGCATTGATAAACGAGGGCCAAATCTGTCTAATTTGATACAAAGTAGGCTATGGTGGTTTCTTCGTGTTGTGCAGGCCAACTGTAACCTGACTCTGTCAAATGGAAGAAGCTTGCGACACACATTTTGTTTCACAGCCTACTTCCATCTGAGACTCCTGAAACAGAATCGATGACAGACGGCATTTTCATTTTTGCATTTTTCAACACGCAGCGGTTCGGGCAGCTTTACTCCCTGAGCGATCCCAGACCTCCTTCCTGAAATCAAATGCAAATGAGATTTCCGGAGGGAGGGGGGTTTACCAGGCTAGGCCAACTGGGCATAAAAGGGGCGAAGACTGAGAGACACAGAGAAGTTCTCTACCCTAGGGTAGGTACCCTCACAAAAAACATGCAGTAATCCTGGTCTCTGTACTGCCTCCCCCTGGTCAGCCGGGGCGCCTGATGGAGGGGAAAGGAACTGGTTGGAATAACGTGTTCCTTCACACACTACGTCATACCGTGCAAACTCCCCCTTGTCAGAAGATAAGAAGCAGCCTGCTCACTCCTCATGCATTGAAGGAATAATTAATTAATTTGGAGCTCTCCCAATGTGTTACAAAAATAGTGTGGGGAAAAAAGGAAGTTCTCTATAAACCTCTTGGCTTTTAGATTTCTCCTACACAATATGGTTATATGCATTTTTTTGGTCTGTTTTAAAGTCTTTATGTGCTAATAAATATAACTAAATACAACTTGCATTAGTCTGGTGTTTTTTGTGTTGTGTATTGTTGATGTGTTTTTTTTTTGTCTGATGAAATCAATAAAAAAATAGCCTGAGGTTACCAAGGAAGGAGGGAGGGAAGAAGGTCAATTATGAATGGAGTCAACTGGCAACAGGAACGTCAGCTGCAGGAATGCTATGCAGTGGAAATGGTTCTCTTCAGGTAACTTAACGCATTCACTGACAGGTATTAATTCATTAATTCATCCAAAACTGCCAGTTTCTGCCTTATGTTGACGATCCACAGAGTCCCACGGAAGCCACGATGTGGACACGGATGTAAACAAAAGCAGTGAAGGTCCATGTGGTCAAGTATGTTTGCTTAAAACCATTAAGGTATTATTAAAGCATCTGCCCTGTGCCTAAATAAAATGGCATCTATTTTTAACTGGAAACACGTCTCTGCTCCTCTTAAACCTGACGTTTGGTATTCTGAACGGTGAATGTTGTGGTATTCTCTGGGTGAAACTCCCAGGGTGGCGTAGTTTGGTATTCTGTTCCGGACCTCAGTGCCCTGGTCACATAACACTACAATCCAGACGATGAAATGCCCCTTACGCGTTGTCAAGTTTAATGGCACACTCATGTGTGTGTCTCCCAGTGGTACATGTTGGCATTATGAGTCTCTCACTGAACGAGCTCCTTCTGCACATATAGTGCATTTGTAATCCATGTGATGATAATAAGCAATTAGAATCAAGAAAATTACACTGAGTGAGAGAAATAAAGATAGAGGCAGGCAGAACAACAGTATAACAAACCTCTTAAGGACAAGCGAGACAACATTTTAGCAGCAATGTCACAGAAATGCAAGTCACAGAGCAAAGGCTTAATATATCTGTGTACATAATTTGCAGCAATACATCATATCTGTGTACATCATTTGTTTTTGTTTGGGACACATTTACCTTTAAAAAAAATACTTCTACTCCAGAACATCTCAGAGGCAAATGCTGTACGTTTTTACTCCACTACAATTGTTTGAAAACGTGGGTGACATGTTAATTTGTAGATTTAGATTATCATAACAATTAAGTAATAATGGTGTCTTCTCTGTATGTATCTGTGTGTGTTCTGGGGTCCGACCATCTGTGTTGTGTTGATGTAGTAAAGCAGTAACACCTCTCTTTTGTCTTGGAGTGGAGAAACACCTCCTCCCAGCTCTCCTCCAGTTAACTGCAATAAGGGACCATTTTAATGTGAATGGCTCATAACAAAAAACTCATTGCTGATGGGCCATAGCCAGAGAAACATTTGCATAGATGCAATTTCAATGTATTTTGCTTAATTGATTCATTTTCGTTGCCAAATAAAGCAAAACAGAAGATAGACATCATTATCAGACCTACATGTTTTATGTCCAAAAATGGCAGGATATCCACAGGCTTTGTATCAATTTGTATCAATTGTAGAAATATTACGTGTTAAATGGCATTTAAAAATGACTTTATTTATTTGGCACCCATTTATATAAAATAATAAATAAGTAACAACTAAAATAAAAGACACACACACACACACACACACACACACACACACACACAAAAATGCTAAAAGGAAAACACAAAAAGCCCTAATGGCTTCTTTCCTTTGTGGTCCTATGTGTTCAATTCATCAAGAGACTAATGGTCTGTATATCCGCAGTGGAGGAGTGTTTACTAATCAATGACACTATATCAGTCATTTTAAATGTTGATGAGTTTTTTTTAAACTACCAAACGCATGAGACATCAGTATATCTGTATTTCTGGTGTTTCTGGTTAGTTCTTCCTTTGCCATACTATTGTGTGATGATCAATGGATCTCAATGGGTTTGGGGACCCCCAGGGGTCCTTGATAGGTTCCAGGGGTTCCCAGCTAAATGATTGCTACTTCATCTTCATCAATCATGCCTAAAGATAAAACATGTTCTTATATTTGGGTTCCAGATAAATATTGTCACAAGGAGTTACATGTAATGCAAATCTAATTGGATTTGAGAATGTGTAGATGTGACCAGTGTGAGCAAATTGGGGGATACTTGGAGACAATGACACCTAAAGTGTGTAGATTATCTGTGCTGTGCTGAGTAGGCCGGCCAGACACATTTAAAATGCAAATAAGAAAACAAAAAGGCCAGTGTGTGTGTGTGTGTGTGTGTGTGTGTGTGTGTGTGTGTGTGTGTGTGTGTGTGTGTGTGTGTGTGTGTGTGTGTGTGTGTGGGGGGGGGGGGGTACTTTAAACAGTGCAGTAGGACAATTTGAAATATTTAACTGTATATGGTGTAATGGAGTTAAACAGTTCATTTTCACCTCCACAATGACTATTTTATTGCACATAAACATGAGGGAAAATGCATTTTATTCACATTTTACTTTTTGTGCAAAGTTTCATAATCAAAGTGATTCCCTTAAATTTGCCAATATATCATCGTATCATTTGGGTTATATTATTATACAGGTATATTTGGTTCCATCTCAGTGTTACAGACACATAAGGGTCCATTTGGTTCCTATCAATCATTTGGCTGGGCACCCCCTGGAACCCCCTCATGGACCCCTGGGGTTCTCGGGACACCTGGTTGAAAACCACTGTTCGACGTAATCAAAATACATCTGATATGATCTGATATAAAGTATAAAGTTATGTGGATTACAGTGAATATGAAGGACTTGATGCAGGCCTGAAGCCCAGAGTCTAATTTGTGTGCCTTTAATTTGTGTGAAATCAGAATAACCATATCAATCAGAAACCAGAGAAACGAATTCATTGTTTTGTTTTTATTTGATACTCATTTCCAGAACACAATGGATTGATTGATCATTAAAATAAACATTCTCTAAACATGCACAGCCCACCATCTGACCAATTAACACGGCGGCCCAGATGGGTGGGCTGTGAACGCTTTGGAGATTGTCAAGTGGGCCCTGATCCAGAAAAGGTGGAAGCCCTGAGGCTGCATCTAGCTTTAATCTCTGTTCACCTGCAGCAAGAGCACTGTTTCTTAAAACATGTGCTATAGATGTTGTTGTGGGTTGTTTTGCTACGATGAACATCGAGAGAGAAAGAGAGAGAGAGAGAGAGAGAGAGAGAGAGAGAGAGAGAGAGAGAGAGACACAACTGTTCCACAATCTCCGAATGCTGTATAGAGTCTGGAACTACACCTAGTTCAAGAATGATATGCATTCACATGTAAAAAGTACTACTGAAACAAGGTCATTCATTCATTATATTAGTAAAGTATATATTAGTAAAAACTCCCCACTCTCAGCGCTCTGTGTGCAGTGCTGATAAAACCCAGAATTTCATACACTTTCAAAAACGAAAAAGGGTGGCATGATGGCGTATCATTGTAATGTCCAACAAACACACTTGTTTTCACAGAGAAGTAACATGTTGTTATCTGAATTCACTTTTGACATAATCAGAATCCACTTTTGTGTCATCACAGGTTTACAAGTGTAATGAAGTCAGTGATTTTTGTTTGTTTCTGGGTTTGCTTTCTCTGAACAGTCAATATGTTGATGAAACAAAACACATTGGAACTGGCATTTATGTAAATGTTTCTCTGATGATGGCCCATCATTGCACTGTCTTTTGTTATGTGCCTTTCACATTGAAATGGCCCTGACTGCAGTGAACTGGAAGAATGTGAGGAGGTGGGAGGAGGTGTTTCTCCTCTTCAAGATAAAAGGTGGTGTTTTCACTCCAGATCTCCACTCTGTCTTCCTGCTCAGACTCCAGGACACACCACAGTTAAACTCTCAGGACTCACATTGAGGGAGGACAGACTGTCTTTCCACAGCTACAGGAGGCTCTATCTTCACTTACACACCTCTTCCACCAGAGTGCGAAAGGCACTAAGAAGGCAACGGTGCGTGGATCCTTCAATGCGCATGTGTGAAACACGTTGACCCGGAAGTAAATGTGTGTTGTGGTCTTGGTGAAAAACGTGTCATAAAGGAGGTAAAAACGTGTCAAATGGAGCCTGTACGGCTGAAGATAAATGAACACATGACGTCGGTGGGAGAGGAGATATTGTGTGTTTTGGACAAACAGCAGCATGGTGCTGATGTTTGTTGTGTGAAGCTTGTCAAATTGTTTGTGTTGGAGCGCCTCAGTGCGGCTGCAGAGTTCATGTGCAACCTCTTCCAGAGAGAGATAGAGACACTAGAAACTCTGCTGGAGAAACAAAACAAACTGCTGGACATTGATTTTGATATGGACAAAGATCTACACACAGCAGGTATGTCTGTTACACACACAACACCAAACTACACACTGCAGGTATGTCTGTTACACACACACACACACACACACACACACACACGCACGCACGCACGCACGCACGCACGCACGCACACACACACACACACACACACACACACACACACACACACACACACACACACACACACACACACACACACACACACACACACACACACACACAACATCAAACTACACACTGCAGGTATGTCTGTTACAACATCAAACTACACACTGCATGTATGACAAGTGTTGTTAGGTTGTAGATCTGTTTTTGGAGATCATTATTTGTAGATCAACAGACCAACCATTAGGCTCCATTTTGATGACTGAGTTTAACTTTGATGACTGAGTTATTCTCACACACCTACTTTTAAAGTTTAATATTATACATGTCTATAGTGTATAATATTAGTCTAGTCCTCCGTATTTATGTCACATCAAAGTCCTTATTATTAATTTAGTGCTGTATTCCTTCATTCCAGATCAGTGTGTGGAGTCCAGTCTGCAGGTGAAGATCAATTCTCCAGCCAGGACTGTTTCTATTAAACAGGAACCTGAAGACCAACTTGAACAGGAACCTGAAGACCACGTGGATCTCAGTAAGTTTTAAGCACTCTTTATATATTTTATTGGTGAAAGTGAGCCGGTACTGAGGGTGTACCTCAGTACGATGGTTCAGTTGTAAAAGTATTAATGGGTTCACTGAAGCTGTGTAGTTAATTCTACTTCAGTATTAACTAATCAGAAGACTCACTGATCTAACATTTACAAGTAAGTACTTTCCAAAATAGTAGGGGCCGCATCTCATTCAGCTTGCCTCGCATCTTCTATGAGAGCTGCAATGTAAACAAACAACGGCCACATTATTGTGGCAGTTTAATTAGCAGTTTATTTAGGAAACAAATGCAAATACAGCAATTAAAATGCAATGAAAACAGCTGAGATTATTTTTTGGACACATGAAGCAGAGGGAACAGCATGGTATCATGTAAAGTTCTATAGAGTCTCATTGTATATTTTTTCCTAGACTTCCTGCTCGCCCATGTGTGTAAAGAGGAGGTTTCCCCTGAAGATGAGTGGAGCTCCAGTCTGGTCCAGGAAGAATCAAAATCTCCAAAATATGAGGGGAGCCCCAGTCTGGTCCAGGAGGAACCACAACTTCCACAGATTAAAGAGGAACAGGAGGAGCTACTTCAAAGACCAGAAGAGGCTGGTGGGTCAACGTTGACATTACTAGCAGTGAAAAGTGAAGATGATGATGAAAACAGAGAGACAGAGCCTGTAGCCAGCACCTCAACTGAACACATGAAAACACAAGCTGATGTAGAGGACTGTGGAACATCACAATCAACTAGTGATGGCCAGCTCCTCTCTTCACACTGTTCTGAATCAGACACTGAAGACAGTGATGAGTGGGAGGAGACTAGGAGAGGTCAGTCAGCTTTAAACACACTGAAATCACAAAACATGGGAGAACAGCACAAACGACAAACTCACTCCATGAGGAGTCACACAGGGAAGAAAAGTTGTACAGAGTGTGGCAAAATGTTTAATCAAAAGGGACATCTAAAGAGACACATGATGACTCATACAGGCGAAACGCCCTTTTCTTGTACAGTATGTGGTAAGGGCTTTGCTCAAAAGGGTGATGTAAAAAGACACATGATGACTCATACAGGCGAAAAGCCCTTCTCTTGTACAGTTTGTGGTAAAGGCTGTGCTAAGAAGGGTGTTCTAAAAAGACACATGATGACTCATACAGGCGAAACGCCCTTTTCTTGTACAGTATGTGGTAAGGGCTTTGCTCAAAAGGGTCATCTAAAAACACACATGATGACTCATACAGGCGAAAAGCCCTTTTCTTGTACAGTTTGTGATAAAGGCTTTGTTAGCACAAGTCATCTAAAAACACACATGATGACTCATACAGGCGAAAAGCCCTTTTCGTGTACAGTGTGTGGTAAAGGCTGTGCTCACAAGGGTGATCTAAATAGACACACGATGACTCATACAGGCGAAAGGCCCTTTACTTGTACAGTATGTGGTAAAGGCTTTGCTCGCAAGGGTCATCTAAAAACACACATGATGACTCATACAGGCTAAAGGCCATTTTCTTTTGCAGTTTGTGGTAAAGAATGTGTTATCTCAAATGATCTAAAAAAACACATGAGAACTCATACAGACGAAAAGCCCATTTCTTGTACAGTGTGTGGTAAAGGCTTTACTGAAATGGGTATATTTTGATGCCAACACTTTTGTACTTTTTCTAAAGTAAAATATCAGATTACTTTCCAACACGGAACAAACAACAGGGTAAATAGTCACACGCATGGAATACAAAGACATCTGTTCATGTGTGGAGTGTGTGTTCTGGGCCCTGGGGTCAGTCTGAGGCTCTGAGCACTGAGCAGGACAGTGTGTTGATGTAGGAGTATAATAAACAGTAACACCTCCCTTTTGTCTTGGAGTGGAGAAACACCTCCCACCTCCTCCCAGCTCTCATCCAGTTAAATGCAGTCAGGGACCATTTCAATGTGAAAGGCTCATAACAAAAGACTCCATGATGATCATCATCAGAGATATTTACATAGACCCAAGTTTCAATGTCCTCATCAACATGCTGACTGTTTTGTGTTCACCAAAGAAAGCAAACCCAGAGATGTTCACATAGTTAATAGTTCATTTCCAATGGGATTTCTGTGTGAAATAAATGGTCAGCTTATGATGAAAAAGGTTATAGTATTTAGTATTCTGGTATGTAGCCTATGTAAATAAAATAAAGTGATGATCTGTGTTGTTAACATTCTTCAAGATTATTCCCAAATCTAAACGCATGGTTTGTAAATAGCTGATCTACAAGCTCACAATGCACCACACTATTTTCAGATATCCTTAGTATAAAACAGGGTAAAATAGTCTGACGCTATATGAACCACTTTGTTGACTGCCTGGTCTAAAAAAAAGCACACAAAGTGTTGAATTGCAATGCATTGTGAGCTTATAAATTGCCAATCGTCTGTGAATGTTTGCCTTTTATGACATGCCCAGAATAGGGTTGCTAGGGTTCATGTGGTTTGCTAATTTTGCTGGGGTCCCCCTGAAACACCTTGGACTAAAGGACCCCTAGTTGTTTATGTATTTATTTTTTAATTAGAGTGAAAATCTGCAGACATAGATTCTTTAGGGTGTTGAGACGATAATGCTTAATATAATTTTACATCTCTCCTGTTCAGGATTTGGCTGATCAAGAACCTTTGCACTGCACACAGAGTGGGGAGTGTTTACTAATGAATGACATTGTTTCAGTTCTTTTAAATGTAGAACTTCTCCAACTACCACCAAACACATGCAATGCACCAAACAGATATAAGTATATCAATCATGGTGTCTCTAGTTAGTTCTTAATTTGCCATATTGTCAATCAGTGGATCTCAAACTAGATACTAGAATGTGTAAATTGGGACAATGAGAGATTATCTGTGCTGTGCCAAGTGGGCCGGCCAGACACATTAAAAATGCAAAGACAACGATAAGGTATAGTTTTATTGTGTGTGTGTGTGTGTGTGTGTGTGTGTGTGTGTGTGTGTGTGTGGGGGTGTGTGTGTGTGTGTGTGTGTGTGTGTCTTAGCTCCACCCCCTTAGCAGCCTCATTTGAGACAATAAAAGCTTGACCATCAGTTCAGATCAAACACACAACTCACAGTGAGGGAGGACAGACTGTCTTTCCACAGCTACAGGAGGCTCATATCTTCACTTACACACCTCTTCCACCAGGAGGCGAAAGGCACTAAGAAAGCAACAGTGCCTGGATCATTCAATGCGCGTATGAAACACGTTGACCCAGAAGTAAGTGCGTGTTGTGGCGAAAAAAAACGTGTCATAAAGGAGGTAAAAACGTGTCAAATGGAGTCTGTACGGCTGAAGATAAATGAACACATGACGTCGGTGGGAGAGGAGATATTGTGTGTTTTGGACAAACAGCAGCGTGGTGCTGATGTTTGTTGTGTGAAGCTTGTCAGAGTGTTTGTGTTGGAGCGCCTTAGTGCGGCTGCAGAGTTCATGTGCAACCTCTTCCAGAGAGAGATAGAGACGCTAGAAACTCTGCTGGAGAAACAAAACAAACTGCTGGACATTGATTTTGATATGGACATCGATCTACACACTGCAGGTATGTCGGTTACACACACACACAACATGAGTGAACTATACACTACAGGTATGTCTGTTACACACACAGCATCAAACTACACACTGCAGGTATGACACAGCGTTTGCATGGTGAGGTGTTAGGTTAGATCTGTTTTTGGGATCATTGCTTTTAGATCAAATGACCATGCAGCCATTAGGCTCTTTTTTGATGACTGAGTTTAACTTCCCCCTCCACACCTATTCTCACACGCCTACTTTTAAAGTGTAATGTTATACATATCTATAATATCTATATATAATCTAGTCACTAGTCCTTATTTATGTCACATCGAAGTCCTTATTATTAATTTATTGTTGTATTCCTTCATTCCAGATCAGTGTGTGGAGTCCAGTCTGCAGGTGAAGATCAATTCTCCAGCCAGGACTGTTTCTATTAAACAGGAACCTGAAGACCACCTTGAACAGGAACCTGAAGACCACGTGGATCTCAGTAAGTTTTAAGCACTCTTATTTTATTGGTGAAAGTGAGCCGGTACTGAGGGTGTACCTCAGTACGATGGTTCAGTTGTAAAAGTATTAATGGGTTCACTGAAGCTGTGTAGTTAATTCTACTTCAGTATTAACTAATCAGAAGACTCACTGATCTAACATTTACAAGTAAGTACTTTCCAAAATAGTAGGGACCGCCTCTCATTCAGCTTGCCTCGCATCTTCTATGAGAGCTGCAATGTAAACAAACAACGGCCACATTATTGTGGCAGTTTAATTAGCAGTTTATTTAGGAAACAAATGCAAATACAGCAATTAAAATGCAATGAAAACAGCTGAGATTCTTTTTTTTGACACATGAAGCAGAGGGAACGGCATGATATCATGTAAAGTTCTATAGAGTCTCATTGTATATTTTTTTCCTAGACTTCCTGCTCGCCCATGTGTGTAAAGAGGAGGTTTCCCCTGAAGATGAGTGGAGCTCCAGTCTGGTCCAGGAAGAATCAAAATCTCCAAAATATGAGGGGAGCCCCAGTCTGGTCCAGGAAGAACCACAACTTCCACAGATTAAAGAGGAACAGGAGAAGCTACTTCAAAGACCAGAAGAGGCTGGTGGGTCAACGTTGACATTACTAGCAGTGAAAAGTGAAGATGATGATGAAAACAGAGAGACAGAGCCTGTAGCCAGCACCTCAACTGAACACGTGAAAACACAAGTTGATATAGAGGACTGTGGAACATCACAATCAACTAGTGATGACCAGCTCCTCTCTTCACACTGTTCTGAATCAGACACTGAAGACAGTGATGAGTGGGAGGAGACTAGGAGAGATCAGTCAGCTTTAAACACACTGAAATCACAAAACATGGGAGAACAGCACAAACGACAAACTCACTCCATGAGGAGTCACACAGGGAAGAAAAGTTTAAGTTGTACAGAGTGTGGCAAAATGTTTAATCAAAAGGGACATCTAAAGAGACACATGATGACTCATACAGGCGAAAAGCCCTTTTCTTGTTCAGTTTGTGGTAAAGGCTGTTCTCAAAAGGGTGATCTAAAAACACACATGATGACTCATACAGGCGAAAAGCCCTTCTCTTGTACAGTGTGTGGTAAAGGCTGTGCTAAGAAGGCTCATCTAAAAACACACATGATGACTCATACAGGCGAAAAGCCCATTTCTTGTACATTGTGTGGTAAATGCTATGCTCAAAAGCATGATCTAAAAAGACACATGATGACTCATACAGGCGAAAAGCCCTTTGCCTGTACAGTTTGTGGTAAAGGCTTTGCTACGAAGACTCTTCTAAAAAGACACATGATGACTCATACAGGCGAAACGCCCCTTTCTTGTACAGTATGTGGTAAGGGCTTTGCTCAAAAGGGTGATTTAAAAAGACACATGATGACTCATACAGGCGAAAAGCCCTTCTCTTGTACAGTTTGTGGTAAAGGCTGTGCTAAGAAGGGTGTTCTAAAAAGACACATGATGACTCATACAGGCGAAACGCCCTTTTCTTGTACAGTATGTGGTAAGGGCTTTGCTCAAAAGGGTCATCTAAAAACACACATGATGACTCATACAGGCGAAAAGCCCTTTTCTTGTACAGTTTGTGATAAAGGCTTTGTTAGCACAAGTCATTTAAAAACACACATGATGACTCATACAGGCGAAAAGCCCATTTCTTGTACATTGTGTGGTAAATGCTATGCTCAAAAGCATGATCTAAAAAGACACATGATGACTCATACAGGCGAAAAGCCCTTTGCCTGTACAGTTTGTGGTAAAGGCTTTGCTACAAAGACTCTTCTAAAAAGACACATGAGGACTCATACAGGCGAAAGGCCATTTTCTTGTGCAGTTTGTGGTAAAGGTTGTGTTATCTCAAATGATCTAAAAAAACACATGAGAACTCATACAGGCGAAAAGCCCTTTTCTTGTACTTTGTGTGGTAAAGGCTTTACTGAAATGGGTAATCTTAAAAGACACATGAGGACTCATACAGGGGGAATGTCTTCAGTTTAAGACATATGATCATTCAGTCTAATCCAGGATGACAATGACAATGATACTAAAGCAGAGGAATAACATCTGACAATATCAACATGACTGAATAAAATAAACATTAATAGTTATATTTGTATCTTATGTATGGATCTTATTTTCTATTGAACATGATGGAATGTATTCTCTTTTTATTTATCTTTATAGCCTTATTCCCTCCAGCTCATTTACATACTCAGTTAATGGTAGTACAATATGAGCATCACTGTGTCTGTCCACATTTGTCAGGATTTAACAATTATAGAGTTGTCTTTATAGATTCAGATCCCCTTTTATCCCTTGTTTTGTTTAACTAAGGTTTCACCACTACAGTTCCTCTATGTGTGCTATATCATTCAAATATTCAACTTATTGTTTATGCCCAGAATGACATGGATATCCACAGGTTCTGTAGAAATGTGTAGTAAAATGCTAGGCGCGTTTTGGGTCTCAACTGAAAATGTTGAGACACAAAAAACATGAAAGAACCAATGTCCTAGTGGCCTCCTGACCTCCTGTGGCTCCCAGTGGTATATTTTGGTGTAACAAGTCTCTCACTGAACGTGCTCCTTCTGCGCATTTAGTGCATTTGTAATAAACTAGACAGTGTGTTGATGTGGGAGTATAAACAGTAGGTTTTGTCTTGGAGTGGAGAAGCACCTCATCCCACCTCCTCCCAGCTCTCCTCCAGTTAACTGCAGTCAGGAGCCATTTCAATGTGAAAGGCTCATAACAAAAGACACCTTGAACTAAATCTTGTTTATGGATCTTATTTTCTATTCGACATGATGGAATTTCATTATTGTATTTGTTTTATTATGTTTAATTTATCTTTATAGCATTATTCCCTCCAGCTCATTTACTTACTCAGTTACTGGTAGTACAATATGATTATCACTGTGTCTGTCAACATTTAACAAGTTATATTCATGCAATAATTATTATGTTTGATTACATGTTTATATTCTACAGAGTTTTGTGTCTTTATAGAGGTGTTTTTATAGACTCAGATCCCCTTTATCCCTTGAGGAAAATTATTGTGTTTTTGTTGTGTTTAATAAAGGTTTCACCACTACAGTTCCTCTATGTCTGCCATATCATTCAAATATTCAACTTCTTGTTTATGCCCAAAATGACAAGGATATCAACAGGTTCTGTAGAAATGTGTAGCAATTGTAAAAAATAATAAGCGTGAAATGCAAAACTTGCGTTGTGAGCTTGTAGATATAGCCATTTCAATGTGAAAGGCTCATAACAAAAGACACCTTGAACTAAATCTTGTTTATGTTCACTATTAAATAGTGTTTAAAATAGTTTGTTCATGAGGGATTTCTTTTTTGTATGTCTTGAGACACCATGTGTATCTCTTCGGTCCTAGTGGTCTGTTCTATCACATATGTTACAGTACAAGGGCCTTGTGGTCTGTTCTATCACGGTAATATGTTACAGTACAAATGAGAAACCAGTAAAAGTGAGAAAAAGGTAACGGCAGGTGCCCGTTTTAACAACGCTAGATTGGCTATTTCTGTGAATGTAGGAATCTAGGGTCCATGTGGTCAAGTATGTTTGCTTAAATCATTAAGGTATTATTAAAGCATCGGCCCTGTGCCTAAATAAAATGGCATCTATTTTAACTGGAAACACGTATCTGCTCCTCCTTTAAACCTGACGTTTGGTATTCTGAACGGTGAATGTTGCGGTATTCTCTGGGTGAAACTCCCAGGGTGGCGTAGTCTGGTATTCTGTTCCGGACCTCGGTGCCCTGGTCACATAATACTACAATCCAGTCGATGAAATGCCCCTTACACGGCATAAACACACACACACACACACACACACACACACACACACACACACACACACACACACACACACACACACACACACACACACACACACACACACACACACACACACACACACACACACAGTGCTGTCCTGTCCACTGCAGATAGATGATACACTAGTTGGTATCATGGCTTTGTTTGATTGATTGAATATTTTATTAACAGTTTGTACTATATATTGTTAAATAGTACAGTGGTACGATTATACAATGATGCTAAAAGGATAACACAAAAAGCCCTAATGGCTTGTTTCCATTGTGGTCCTATGTGTTCAATTCATCAAGAGACTAATGGTCTGTATATCCGCAGTGGAGGAGTGTTTACTAATGAATGACACTATATCAGTCATTTTCAATGTTGATGAGTTTTTTTTAAACTACCAAACGCATGAGACATCAGTATATCTGTATTTCTGGTGTTTCTGGTTAGTTCTTCCTTTGCCATACTATTGTGTGATCAATGGATCTCAATGGGTTTGGGGACCCCCAGGGGTCCTTGATAGGGTTCCAGGGGTTCCCAGCTAAATGATTGCTACTTCATCTTTATCAATCATGCCTAAAGATAAAACATGTTCTTATATTTGGGTTCCAGATAAATATTGTCACAAGGAGGTACATGTAATGCAAATCTAATTGGATTTGAGAATGTGTAGATGTGACCAGTGTGAGCAAACTGGGGGATACTTGGAGACAATGACACCTAAAGTGTGTAGATTATCTGTGCTGTGCTGAGTAGGCCGGCCAGACACATTTAAAATGCAAATAAGAAAACAAAAAGGCCAGTGTGTGTGTGTGTGTGTGTGTGTGTGTGGGGGGGGGGGGGGGGGGGGGATTTAACTGTATATGGTGTAATGGAGTTAAACAGTTCATTTTCACCTCCACAATGACTATTTTATTGCACATAAACATTAGGGAAAATGCATTTTATTCACATTTTACTTTTTGTGCAAAGTTTCTTAATCAAAGTGATGCCCTTAAATTTGCCAATATATCATCAAATCATTTGGGTTATATTATTATACGGGTATATTTGGTTCCATCTCAGTGTTACAGACACATGGGGTCCATTTGGTTCCTAACTATCAATCATTTGGCTGGGGACCCCCTGGAACCCCCTCATGGACCCCTGGGGTTCCCAGGACCCCTGGTTGAAAACCACTGTTCTACGTAATCAAAATAAATCTGATATGATCTGATATAAAGTATAAAGTTATGTGGATTACAGTGAATATGAAGGACTTGATGCAGGCCTGAAGCCCAGAGTCTAATTTGTGTGCCTTTAATTTGTGTGAAATCAGAATAACCATATCAATCAGAAACCAGAGAAACAAATTCATTGTTTTGTTTTTATGTGATACTCATTTCCAGAACACAATGGATTGATTGATCATTAAGATAAACATTCTCTAAACATGCACAGCCCACCATCTGACCAATTAACACGGCGGCCCAGATGGGTGGGCTGTGAACGCTTTGGAGATTGTCAAGTGGGCCCTGATCCAGAAAAGGTGTAAGTCCTGAGGCTGCATCTAGCTTTAATCTCTGTTCACCTGCAGCAAGAGCACTGTTTCTTAAAACATGTGCTATAGATGTTGTTGTGGGTTGTTTTGCTACGATGAACATCGAGAGAGAGAGAGAGAGAGAGAGAGAGAGAGAGAGAGGGGTGGGGGGGGGGGGGGGTCCGATACAGAACAGCATTATGGACTGTGCTCAACTCAAGTAGGCTCACGTAGCCAGACAACTGTTCCACAATCTCCGAATGCTGTATAGAGTCTGGAACTACACCTAGTTCAAGAATGATACGCATTCACATGTAAAAAGTACTACTGAAACAAGGTCATTCATTATATTAGTAAAGTATATATTAGTAAAAACTCCCCACTCTCAGCACTCTGTGTGCAGTGCTGATAAAACCCATAACATTTCGTACATTTTCAAAAACGAAAAAGGGTGGCATGATGGCGTATCATTGTAATGTCCAACAAACACACTTGTTTTCACAGAGAAGTAACATTTTGTTATCTGAATGGACAATTCCATAGAATAACCATATCAATAGCTAAACTTCTAAATTCACTTTTGACATAATCAGAATCCACTTTTGTGTCATCACAGGTTTACAAGTGTAATGAAGTCAGTGATTTTTTTTGTTTCTGGGTTTGCTTTCTATAAAAACAGTCAATATGTTGATGAAACAAAACACATTGGAACTGGCATCTATGTAAATGTTTCTCTGATGATGGCCCATCATTGCACTGTCTTTTGTTATGTGCCTTTCACATTGAAATGGCCCTGACTGCAGTGAACTGGAAGAACGTGAGGAGGTGGGAGGAGGAGGTGTTTCTCCTCTTCAAGATAAAAGGTGGTGTTTTCACTCCAGATCTCCACTCTGTCTTCCTGCTCAGACAGGACACACCATAGTTAAACTCTCAGGACTCACAGTGAGGGAGGACACTCAGGACAGACTATCTATCCACAGCTACAGGAGACTCTTCACTTACACACCTCTTCCACCAGAGTGCGAAAGGCACTAAGAAGGCAACGGTGCCTGGATCCTTCAATGCGCACGTGTGAAACACGTTGACCCAGAAGTATTGTGCGTGTTGTGGTCTTGGTGAAAAACGTGTCATAAAGGAGGTAAAAACGTGTCAAATGGAGCCTGTACGGCTGAAGATAAATGAACACATGACGTCGGTGGGAGAGGAGATATTGTGTGTTTTGGACAAACAGCAGCGTGGTGCTGATGTTTGTTGTGTGAAGCTTGTCAAATTGTTTGTGTTGGAGCGCCTCAGTGCGACTGCAGAGTTCATGTGCAACCTCTTCCAGAGAGAGATAGAGACACTAGAAACTCTGCTGGAGAAACAAAACAAACTGCTGGACATTGATTTTGATATGGACATCGATCTACACACTGCAGGTATGTCTGTTACACACACAACACCAAACTACACACTGCAGGTATGTCTGTTACACACAACATCAAACTACACACTGCAGGTATGTCTGTTACAACATCAAACTACACACTGCATGTATGACAAGTGTTGTTAGGTTGTAGATCTGTTTTTGGAGATCATTATTTGTAGATCAACAGACCACCATTAGGCTCCATTTTGATGACTGAGTTTAACTATTCTCACACCTACTTTTAAAGTTTATTATTAATTTAGTGCTATATTCCTTCATTCCAGATCAGTGTGTGGAGTCCAGTCTGCAGGTGAAGATCAGTTCTCCAGCCAGGACCATTTCTATTAAACAGGAGCCTGAAGACTACCTTGAACAGGAACCTGAAAACTACCTGGATCTTAGTAAGTTTTAAGCACTCTTTATTTATTTTATTGGTGAAAGTGAGCCGGTACTGAGGGTGTACCTCAGTACGATGGTTCGGTTTTTAAAGTATTAATGGGTTCACTGACGCTGTGCTGTTCATTCTACTTCAGTATTAACTAATCAGAAGACTCACTGATCTAACATTTACAAGTAACTACTTTAAAAGTTCTTTAATAATGGGGACCGCCTCTCATTCAGCTCGCATCTTCTATGAGAGCTGCAATGTAAACAAACAAGGCCACATTATTTTCAGCACAGAGCGCAGCAGCTTATTTACAGCTGAAGTTCTTCCAACTACTAAAGACATAAAACAGGAAACAAAGGAAAGAGTGATTAAAACGCAATTAAAACAGCTGAGCTTTTTTAGCCAGTGTGCATAATTTATTTTTATTTGTTGAACTTGTGTTTTTCCTGCACATGTGTGCATCTGCTTTTCATAAAGCAGAGAGAACACTGCATGATATCATGTTACGTTCTAAAGAGTCTCATTGTATCTTTTTTCCTAGGCTTCCTGCTCGCCCATGTGTGTAAAGAGGAGGTTTCCCCTGAAGAGGAGTGGAGCTCCAGTCTGGTCCAGGAAGAATCAAAATCTCCAAAATATGAGAGGAGCCCCAGTCTGGTCCAGGAGGAACCACAACTTCCACAAATTAAAGAGGAACAGGAGGAGCTACTTCAAAGACCAGAAGAGGCTGGTGGGTCAACGTTGACATTACTAGCAGTGAAAAGTGAAGATGATGATGAAAACAAAGAGACAGAGCCTGTAGCCAGCACCTCAACTGAACACATGAAAACACAAGCTGATGTAGAGGACTGTGGAACATCACAACCAACTAGTGATGACCAGCTCCTCTCTTCACGCTGTTCTGAATCGGACACTGAAGACAGTGATGAGTGGGAGGAGACTAGGAGAGATCAGTCAGCTTTAAACACACTGAAATCACACAAGACACAAACAGAGTGTGCCAAAATGTTTAATCAAAAGGTACATCTGATTCACACAGGGGAAAAGCCCCTTGCCTGTACAGCATGTGGTAAAGGCTGTGTGAGCATAAGTGATCTAAAACAGCACATGAGGACTCATACAGGCGAAAGGCCCTTTACTTGTAAGGTGTGTGGTAAAGGCTGTGCTCACAAGGGTAATCTAAAAACACACATGATGACTCATACAGGCGAAAAGCCCTTTGTGTGTACAGTGTGTGGTAAAGGCTGTACTCACAAGGATAATCTAAAAACACACATGATGACTCATACAGGCGAAAAGCCCTTTGTGTGTACAGTTTGTGGTAAAGGCTGTGCTCACAAGGGTAATCTAAAAAAACACATGATGACTCATACAGGTGAAAAGCCCTTTTCTTGTAAAGTTTGTGGTAAAGGCTGTTCTCAAAAGGGTGATCTAAAAAAACACATGAGGACGCATACAGGTGAAAAGCCCTTTACTTGTAACGTTTGTGGTAAAGGCTGTGCTCAGAAGGGTCATTTAAAAACACACATGATGACTCATACAGTCGAAAAGCCCCTTTCTTGTACAGTTTGTGGTAAAGGCTGTGTTAGCACAGGTAATCTAAAAAGACACATGAGGACTCATACAGGGGGGAAAGCCTTTTAGTGGAGTTAGTCACACACAGGCACATTTATTATCATTCAGTCTAATCCAGGAAGAGAATGACACAGATACTAAAGCAGAGGAATCACATAATCTCACAATATCAACGCAAATAAAAATAAACATAGTAGTAATAGTTTCTTGTGAATCGATTTTTTTGTTTTATCTTGTGGAACTTATTTTTGATTCAACATGATGGAATTGCAAATGTTTTTCTTTGTATAATCTTGTATTATTCCCTCCATCTCATAGATTATTAATGGTAAAGCAATATGATCACTCTTGTCTGTCAACATTTGTCAGGATTTTAAAAAGTCAAGTTCATTATTATATTCATTAATATGCGATGCAATAATTATTATTTCATTGATATGCATGCAATAATGGTGCAATAAAGTGCTGACAAGCGGTTCATTATGTGTTGACATGTGTGTTGTTTGGATTGTTAAATTAGCATAGTACATAGTTGGTAGATGCCAAAGAAGAATATTGATGATGTTTTAAATTTGAGCTATCACACCACCTACTGAACGGTCACCACATCACAGTGATGACCGCACTTGAAGAAAAGTATAGCTTTGCATTGAATTTGTAGGGGTTAGGGTGACAAAGTGTGGCCCTCAGGGGCCCATGGCAGCTGGGTTGTACAACGTGGCCCCTGGGAATGAAAAAGCACAAGACGAAGAAGCCGCCACAGGCTACTCCGTATCAAATGAAGACAGCTTTGGCCTTCATTTATTTTTATTGTGTCTCGAGACACGTTGTGTCTCGTCAATCACAAGCATTGCTCTGCATTTCTCCACCGTCGCCCGTGTGTGTATTTTGCGCATTGTGGTTTAGTAACAATGTCCCATGTGACCTGGTCCTAAGCCATAGCACCCCCAATTAATACAATATAAAAATCATCTGGATCGTATGTCTGAGGCCATACAGTCATGTGGATCTAGCGACCAACAATGGGGAGGTTTTTGTCATTGACTGGCTATAGTAGACAGTGTCCAGGGTGTGCACTCACACATAACCGTCCGTGCGTAAAGGTGATCAGATGAAATAGCCACTGCCGTTTCAAATCAGAAGCCGGGGGGGAGGACAGCTTTCAGAATCCGAGGTCCGAATGGTCACATAGGGACTATTGCTATTGCAAAATACGCACACGGCATCGTGTGCATATTGCGCAGAGATTTTCATGAGATGACTTCTGTAGCCTGTGCATTGATAAACGAGGGCCAAATCTGTCTAATTTGATACAAAGTAGGCTATGGTGGTTTCTTCGTGTTGTGCAGGCCAACTGTAACCTGACTCTGTCAAATGGAAGAAGCTTGCGACACACATTTTGTTTCACAGCCTACTTCCATCTGAGACTCCTGAAACAGAATCGATGACAGACGGCATTTTCATTTTTTCAAGCTACTTGGCAGGTGATTGGATGATCCCGCCCCTAGCAGCCGCTGATTGGTTCTAACACGCAGCGGTTCGGGCAGCTTTACTCCCTGAGCGATCCCAGACCTCCTTCCTGAAATCAAATGCAAATGAGATTTCCGGAGGGAGGGGGGTTTACCAGGCTAGGCCAACTGGGCATAAAAGGGGCGAAGACTGAGAGACACAGAGAAGTTCTCTACCCTAGGGTAGGTACCCTCACAAAAAACATGCAGTAATCCTGGTCTCTGTACTGCCTCCCCCTGGTCAGCCGGGGCGCCTGATGGAGGGGAAAGGAACTGGTTGGAATAACGTGTTCCTTCACACACTACGTCATACCGTGCAAACTCCCCCTTGTCAGAAGATAAGAAGCGGCCTGCTCACTCCTCATGCATTGAAGGAATAATTAATTAATTTGGAGCTCTCCCAATGTGTTACAAAAATAGTGTGGGGAAAAAAGGAAGTTCTCTATAAACCTCTTGGCTTTTAGATTTCTCCTACACAATATGGTTATATGCATTTTTTTGGTCTGTTTTAAAGTCTTTATGTGCTAATAAATATAACTAAATACAACTTGCATTAGTCTGGTGTTTTTTGTGTTGTGTATTGTTGATGTGTTTTTTTTTTGTCTGATGAAATCAATAAAAAAATAGCCTGAGGTTACCAAGGAAGGAGGGAGGGAAGAAGGTCAATTATGAATGGAGTCAACTGGCAACAGGAACGTTAGCTGCAGGAATGCTATGCAGTGGAAATGGTTCTCTTCAGGTAACTTAACGCATTCACTGACAGGTATTAATTCATTAATTCATCCAAAACTGCCAGCGTTTCTGCCTTATGTTGACGATCCACAGAGTCCCACGGAAGCCACGATGTGGACACGGATGTAAACAAAAGCAGTGAAGGTCCATGTGGTCAAGTATGTTTGCTTAAACCATTAAGGTATTATTAAAGCATCTGCCCTGTGCCTAAATAAAATGGCATCTATTTTTAACTGGAAACACGTCTCTGCTCCTCTTAAACCTGACGTTTGGTATTCTGAACGGTGAATGTTGTGGTATTCTCTGGGTGAAACTCCCAGGGTGGCGTAGTTTGGTATTCTGTTCCGGACCTCAGTGCCCTGGTCACATAATACTACAATCCAGACGATGAAATGCCCCTTACACGTTGTCAAGTTTAATGGCACACTCATGTGTTTGTCTCCCAGTGGTACATGTTGGCATTATGAGTCTCTCACTGAACGAGCTCCTTCTGCACATATAGTGCATTTGTAATCCATGTAATGATAATAAGCAATTAGAATCAAGAAAATGACACTGAGTGAGAGAAATAAAGATAGAGGCAGGCAGAACAACAGTATAACAAACCTCTTAAGGACAAGTGAGACAACATTTTAGCAGCAATGTCACAGAAATGCAAGTCACAGAGCAAAGGCTTGGGACACATTTACCTTTAAAAAAATTACTTCTACTCCAGAACATCTCAGAGGCAAATGCTGTACGTTTTTACTCCACTACAATTGTTTGAAAACGTGGGTGACATGTTAATTTGTAGATTTAGATTATCATAACAATTAAGTAATAATGGTGTCTTCTCTGTATGTATCTGTGTGTGTTCTGGGGTCAGACCGTCTGTGTTGTGTTGATGTAGTAAAGCAGTAACTCCTCCCTTTTGTCTTGGAGTGGAGAAACACCTCCTCCCAGCTCTCCTCCAGTTAACTGCAGTCAGGGACCATTTTAATGTGAATGGCTCATAACAAAAAACGCATTGCTGATGGGCCATAGCCAGAGAAACATTTGCATAGACGCAATTTCAATGTATTTTGCTTAATTGATTCCTTTTCGTTGCCAAATAAAGCAAAACAGAAGATAGACATCATTATCAGACCTACATGTTTTCAAAAATGGCAGGATATACACAGGCTTTGTATCAATTTGTATCAATTGTAGAAATATTACGTGTTAAATGGCATTTAAAAAGGTGCCAAGAGGTCTCAGTATCCACTGTATCGGTTACAAATACGAGGCTTTCACTGTGTGGGTTACCTGATGATTGTGATGAAGATCAGGTCCATCGAAACGTTGTTGTTTGAATTTAAAGTGCCAATGAAAAGGAAAAATATGTCACACTTTTAGAGCATAACAGTGGGCATAAACACACACACACACACACACACACACACACACACACACACACACACACACACACACACACACACACACACACACACACACACACACACACACACACACACACACATTGATTTAATATTTTATTAACAGTTTGTACTATATATTGTTAAATAGTACAGTGGTACGATTATACAATGATGCTAAAAGGATAACACAAAAAAGTCCTAATGGCTTGTTTCCATTGTGGTCCTATATGTTCAATTCATCAAGAGACTAATGGTCTGTATATCCGCAGTGGAGGAGTGTTTACTAATGAATGACACTATATCAGTCATTTTAAATGTTGATGAGTTTTTTTTTTAACTACCAAACTCATGAGACATCAGTATATCTGTATTTCTGGTGTTTCTGGTTAGTTCTTCCTTTGCCATACTATTGTGTGATCGATGGATCTCAATGGGTTTGGGGACCCCCAGGGGTCCTTGATAGGGTTCCAGGGGGTCCCCAGCTAAATGATTGCTACTTCATCTTCATCAATCATGCCTAAAGATAAAACATGTTCTTATATTTGGGTTTGGGATTTGAAATATTTAACTGTATATGGTGTAATGGAGTTAAACAGTTCATTTTCACCTCCACAATGACTATTTTATTGCACATAAACATGAGGGAAATGCATTTTATTAACATTTTACTTTTTGTGCAAAGTTTAATAATCAAAGTGATGCCCTTAAATTTGCCAATATATCATCAAATCATTTGGGTTATATTATTATACAGGTATGTTTGGGGGGGGGGGGGGGTCGATACAGAACAGCATTATGGACTGTGCTCAACTCAAGTAGTCTCACATAGCCAGACAACTGTTCCACAATCTCTGAATGCTGTAGAGTCTGGAACTACACCTAGTTCAAGAATGATACGCATTCACATGTCAAAAGTACTACTGAAACACGGTCATTCATTATATTAGTAAAGTAGCCTACAGTATATTATATATTAGTAAAAACTCCCCACTCTCAGCGCTCTGTGTGCAGTGCTGATAAAACCCAGAATTTCGTACATTTTCAAAAACGAGAAGGGGTGGCATGATGGCGTATCATTGTAATGTCCAACAAACACACTTGTTTTCACAGAGACGTAACATTTTGTTATCTGAATGGACAATTCCATAGAATAACCATATCAATAGCTAAACTTCTAAATTCACTTTTGACATAATTTTGTGTCATCACAGGTTAAGTGTAATTAATGAAGTCAGTGATTTTTTGTTTGTTTCTGGGTTTGCTTTCTTTGGCAAAGAAAAAACAGTCAATATGTTGATGAAACAAAACACATTGGAACTGGCATCTATGTAAAAGTTTCTCTGATGATGGCCCATCATTACACTGTCTTTTGTTATGAGCCTTTCACATTGAAATGGCCCTGACTGCAGTGAACTGGAAGAATGTGAGGAGGTGGGAGGAGGTGTTTCTCCTCTTCAAGATAAAAGGTGGTGTTTTCACTCCAGATCTCCACTCTGTCTTCCTGCTCAGACTCCAGGACACACCACAGTTAAACTCTCAGGACTCACAGTGAGGGAGGACAGACTGTCTGTCCACAGCTACAGGAGGCTCTATCTTCACTTACACACCTCTTCCACCAGAGTGCGAAAGGCACTAAGAAGGCAACGGTGCGTGGATCCTTCAATGCGCATGTGTGAAACACGTTGACCCGGAAGTAAGTGCGTGTTGTGGTCTTGGTGAAAAACGTGTCATAAAGGAGGTAAAAACGAGCTTGTCATTCATAAAGGAGGTAAAAACGTGTCATAAAGTAGGTAAAAACGTGTCATAAAGGAGGTAAAAACGTGTCAAATGGAGTCTGTACGGCTGAAGATAAATGAACACATGACGTCGGTGGGAGAGGAGATATTGTGTGTTTTGGACAAACAGCAGCGTGGTGCTGATGTTTGTTGTGTGAAGCTTGTCAGAGTGTTTGTGTTGGAGCGCCTCAGTGCGGCTGCAGAGTTCATGTGCAACCTCTTTCAGAGAGAGATAGAGACACTAGAAACTCTGCTGGAGAAACAAAACAAACTGCTGCACATTGACTTTGATATGGACATCGATCTACACACTGCAGGTATGTCTGTTACACACACAACATCAAACTACACACTGCAGGTATGTCTGCACACACACCATCAAACTACACACTGCAGGTATGTCTGTTACACACACAACATCAAACTACACACGGCAGGTATGTCTGTTACAACATCAAACTACACACTGCATGTATGACAAGTGTTGTTAGGTTGTAGATCTGTTTTTGGAGATCATTATTTGTAGATCAACAGACCAACCATTAGGCTCCATTTTGATGACTGAGTTTAACTTTGATGACTATTCTCACACACCTACTTTTTAAAGTTTAATATTATACATGTCTATAGTGTATAATATTAGTCTAGTCCTCCGTATTTATGTCACATCAAAGTCCTTATTATTAATTTAGTGCTGTATTCCTTCATTCCAGATCAGTGTGTGGAGTCCAGTCTGCAGGTGAAGATCAGTTCTCCAGCCAGGACAATTTCTATTAAACAGGAACCTGAAGACCACCTTGAACAGGAATCTGAAAACTACCTGGATCTCAGTAAGTTTTAAGCACTCTTTATTTATTTTATTGGTGAAAGTGAGCCGGTACTGAGGGTGTACCTCAGTACGATGGTTCGGTTGTAAAAGTATTAATGGGTTCACCGACGCTGTGCTGTTCATTCTACTTCAGTATTAACTAATCAGAAGACTTTAACATTTACAAGTAACTACTTTAAAAGTTCTTTAATAATGGGGACCGCCTCTCATTCAGCTCGCCTCGCATTTTCTATGAGAGCTGCAATGTAAACAAACAAGGCCACATTATTTTCAGCACATAGCGCAGCAGTTTATTTACAGCTGAAGTTCTTCCAACTACTAAAGACATGGAAACAAAGGAAAGAGTGATTAAAACGCAATTAAAACAGCTGAGCTTTTTTAGCCAGTGTGCATAATTTATTTTTATTTGTTGAACTTGTGTTTTCCTGCACCTGTGTGCATCTGCTTTTCATAAAGCACACTGCAGAACACTGCATGATATCATGTTATGTTCTATAGAGTCTCATTGTATATTTTTTCCTAGACTTCCTGCTCGCCCATGTGTGTAAAGAGGAGGTTTCCCCTGCAGATGAGTGGAGCTCCAGTCTGGTCCAGGAAGAATCAAAATCTCCAAAATATGAGAGGAGCCCCAGTCTGGTCCAGGAAGAACCACAACTTCCACAGATTAAAGAGGAACAGGAGGAGCTACTTCAAAGACCAGAAGAGGCTGGTGGGTCAACGTTGACATTACTAGCAGTGAAAAGTGAAGATGATGATGAAAACAGAGAGACAGAGCCTGTAGCCAGCACCTCAACTGAACACATGGATACACAAGCTGATGTAGAGGACTGTGGAACATCACAACCAACTAGTGATGACCAGCTCCTCTCTTCACACTGTTCTGAATCAGACACTGAAGACAGTGATGAGTGGGAGGAGACTAGGAGAGATCAGTCAGCTTTAAACACACTGAAATCACACAAGACACAAACCGAGTGTGCCAAAATGTTTAATCAAAAGGTACATCTGATTCACACAGGGGAAAAGCCCTTTGCCTGTACAGCATGTGGTAAAGGCTGTGTTAGCATAAGTGATCTAAAACAGCACATGAGGACTCATACAGGCGAAAAGCCCTTTACTTGTAAGGTTTGTGGTAAAGGCTGTTCTCAAAAGGGTGATCTAAAAAAACACATGAGAACGCATACAGGCGAAAAGCCCTTTTCTTGTTCAGTTTGTGGTAAAAGCTTTGCTGATACGAGTAGTCTAAAAAAACACATGAGAACGCATACAGGCGAAAAGCCCTTTTCTTGTTCAGTTTGTGGTAAAAGCTTTGCTGATACGAGTAGTCTAAAAAGACACATGATGACTCATACAGGTGAAAAGCCCATTTCTTGTACAGTGTGTGGTAAAGGCTGTACTAACAAGGGTAAACTAAATAGACACATGATGACTCATACAGGTGAAAAGCCTTTTGTGTGTACAGTTTGTGGTAAAGGCTGTGCTCACAAGGGTGATCTAAAAAAACACATGAGGACGCATACAGGTGAAAAGCCCCTTTCTTGTACAGTTTGTGGTAAAGGCTGTGTTAGCACAGGTAATCTAAAAAGACACATGAGGACCCATACAGGGGGGAAAGCCTTTTAGTGGAGTTAGTCACACACAGGCACATTTATTATCATTCAGTCTAATCCAGGAAGAGAATGACACAGATACTGTACTAAAGCAGAGGAATCACATAATCTCACAATATCAACGTGAATAAAATAAACATATTAGTAATAGTTTCTTGTGACTCGTTTTTTTTGTTTTATCTTGTGGAACTTATTTTTGATTCAACATGGTGGAATTGCAAATGTTTTTCTTTGTATAATCTTGTATTATTCCCTCCATCTCATAGATTATTAATGATAAAGCAATATGATCACTCTTGTCTGTCAACATTTGTCAGGATTTTAAAAAGTCAAGTTCATTATTATATTCATTAATATGCGATGCAATAATTATTATGTTCATTGATATGCATGCAATAATGGTGCAATAAAGTGATTGATTGATTGATTGATGTACTTTATTTAGTAAGACATGAGAACAACAGTAAATGGAAGTACAAATTCACAATACAAGGTCTACTAAACTGGAAGACTCTGAGCTTGTTTCAAATGAGTTCCCCATGCACACAAATCATGATGACATATAAGAGACAGACAGATATACACAACTACTATAGAATGTCATACAATCAGTTTACAGGTTACTGGTATGAAGAGTGAGAAATATGTACAAAAGGAGAAGGAGAGAGGGGGGCGGGGGTAGGGGGGTAGGTTAGGTTAGGACTTAGACAGGGGCCATTTTCCAATTGCAGCCTCCTGAAGGTGTATCTTTAGGGCTGTTTTGAAAGAGAGTAGGGTTTTACACTCCTTTACTCCTTTTGGTAGGGCGTTCCACATTTTTGATGAATAGCATGAGAACGAGTTACTTCCCTTTGTTGAGCCAAAAAAGGGTTGGACAAGGTTTGTGGAGCTGCCTCTGGTATTGTGATCATGGACATCATTAACATTTTGGAAGTATTTTGACAAATACAGGGGGATCCCAATGTTGTGGTATATCTTGAAGACCAGGCCCATAGCAAGTTGCTGTACTCTGTCCGCAACCCTAAGCCATCCAATCCTATCAAAATGATCAGGGGTTAGATGGGTTTTGTAATTGAGGCCAAGAAGTAGCCTTACAAGTTTGTTTTGGGATGTTTGGGGCCTTGTTTTTAAGGCCTTGGAGGTGTTCTGATACCACAAAGTACATGCATAATCGTAATGACCTTGTATGAGGGCCACTGCAAGAGTCTTCAGAGTCTTCTTACTGACTTTACGATCAATACTCCGCAAATAGCGTGTTTTTTTGTGGACCGTTTTGATCGTTTTTTCAGCATTTTTGTCACCAGAGAGGCCAGCCTCCAAGATAGAGCCCAGGTAGGTAATTTCGTTTTTTCTTTTGATGATATCATCACCCGCTTTGATCGTGAAGCTCTCTGCCTTTCTGAGGTTAGGAGTGGACCCAAAGAGGATGCATTCCGTTTTGCCCAGGTGTAATGAGAGCTTGTTGTCGGAGAGCCAGATGCAGATCTTGTTGAGTTCAGAGCTGAGAGTTTTCTCAACCTGCAGCCTGTCCCTGTCCGAGACTAGCAGGGCCGAGTCATCTGCGAACAGGAACAGGTTGCAGTCGCAGGCTGACGACATGTCATTCACATATATCAGGAACAGTAAGGGTCCTAGTATACTTCCTTGGGGAACACCACAAGTCACTGGGAGGGGGGGGGGGGGGGGGGGGGACTGGGTGCCGTTTACTTCCACCACTTGCTCCCTCCCTTCCAGGTAGGATCTCATCCAGTTCACTGACGTGTCATCAAAACCTATTGCTTTGAGCTTATTGATCATAATTGGGTGATTAACGGTGTCAAAAGCCTTCTGGAGGTCCAGCATGACCATGCCGCAATATTTGCCCTTTTCGATCTCTTGTTTGATAGAGTCGTTCAAATAGAGAAGGCATGTGTCAGTGGAGTGGTTTGTTCTGAAGCCAGATTGGAATTTGTAGATTAGATTTTTCTCGGCAAGATACTTGTCGACAGTGTTGGGAAAGTTCACTTAAAATATGAACTAGTTCAAAGTTCAGTTCACAAATTTTAAAATGAACTAGTTCAAAGTTCAGTTCATAATTAAAAATTTTGAACTAAAGTTCATGGTTAAAAAAATGAACTAGTTCAGTTCTTTTTCGTTCTTTTTTTCCCCAATATATATTAGTGCTGTCAGGCGATTAAAATTTTGAATCGCGATTAATCGCATGATTTGTGTAGTTAATCGCGCGATTAATCGCATATTAATCGCATATTTTTTATTGGCTCAAACTTGAATGATGAACTGAAAGCAGTGCATTGTATTGTATATGGAGCAGGATGCATCCAAATATATTATTTATTATTATTGCTATACTTTTATTATTTATCCAATACATTATAAAACCAATGTTATTTATTTAATTTTCTTATACATTATATCCTCTCTGGTGTACATACACAAAGCACCCTATATTTATTATTTCCAGTGGTGTAAAGTAACTAAGCACATTTATTCAAGTACTGTACTTAAGTACAATTTTGAGGTACTTTTACTTTACTAGAGTATTAGCAGTTTTCAGTACTTACTTACTTCTACATCTCAGAGGCAAATATTGTACTTATTTTTTAATTATTTCAAAACTTGAGTTACTAGTTACTTTGTAGATTTTACAATTACATGAATCACTTCAGCCCTGTTTTGGCTATTGGAAAATAGCCGATCTACAAGCTCACAACAGGTCACGGTGCAACACAGTGAGCTTGTAGATCTGCTATTTTCTAAAGATTTTCATTCATGTTGGGGCTGATGATGGGGCTGGGCTGGGGGCTTGTCAAAGTGAGTGTATGACACTGTTAACATCAAAAGCCAGGTGCAGAAGTCCACTTTTAATGCCAAAATAAAGTCGGGTCGGACGTCTAGACTACAATATGACGGTCATTCAGAGGTTCGGGGGCCGGGGCTACCGCAGTGAAGCCAAGGAAGAGACGCAAGTCAACTTCCAAATGCTTGTGGCCGGGAAATGAGCTTCGCAGAGCGGATAAAGTGTCAGCCCTTCGCCCTGGCCGAGTGGCCGTAACTGTCTGTGCTACTCGGACTCCGCGCTGCGGATGAATGTTAGACACAGCCTTGCTTTTCTTTTTTTGGGCTGATGGTGCGTTCACGACGCCTCGGAAACACAGAATAGGATGAAATACAACATGACAAACCGATGTAACCATGGAAATTTGGGACACTCTTGAACGAAGTTGAACGAAGAGAGAACGCCGTTCACAAACGCCAGAATGAACGTGTTCACGATAACGTTCATCTATCGGATATACAGTACGTTCAGTTCACGTTCGCCCAAAATATGAACGAGTTCATGAACGATCGTTCATTGAACGCGTTCAGGCACAACACTGCTTGTCGACCTGTTCATAGACTATTTTTTCCATGACTTTCGAGATGGAGCTTAGAATAGAAATAGGGCGGTAGTTGCCAGGGTCTAATTGGTTTCCTTTTTTGAACAGAGGGGTCACCCTTGCTTTTTTGAAGTCGTTAGGGACCTGTCCCTGTATGGTGGAGAGGTTTAATATGTGGGTAATGATTGGAGCAATGGAGGCGGCTGAGTCTTTTAGAAATTTGGGCGGGATATTGTCGAGGCCTGTGGCTCTGTGTTGATGAAGAGCACTCAATTTTTTAAACACCTCTTCTGTTTTCACAGGGGAGAGTTTAAAGTCATCTTTGCAAACACCCTGTTTTTCGTAAAATGAGACAACATACTCCTCACGGTTACATGGCGCCTTTCCGACATGTCGCCTTTCCGACGTTAACGAACCCTATACCTAACCCTCACCCTAACCCTAACCGCACGCGGAAGCCACTAGTCGGAGTGGCGAGATGTCGGGATGGAAGACGGTTACCCCCCTCACCATATCTCCCAGAGTGTGGAGGAAGTTTTTCAACCAAATCTGAGGCTACGGTCGTGAAGAATATGTTGAGGATTTTACTCACAAGCGGTGCTGACAAGCGGTTCATTATGTGTTGACATGTGTGTTGTTTGGATTGTTAAATTAGCATAGTACATAGTTGGTAGATGCCAAAGAAGAATATTGATGATGTTTTAAATTTTAACTATCACACCACCTACTGAACGTGGTCATCACAGTGATGACCACATCACAGTGATGACCGCACTTGAAGAAAAGTATAGCTTTGCATTGAATTTGTAGGGGTTAGGGTGTGCGATGGGGGGGTGTACTGTGGTGGCCAATCACAGTGCAGCAAATGTCGATGTCCCAGCCTCACTTATAGGGGCGCCCAAAAAAGGAAACACAGCTGCTATAATAGAACAGTGAGAATCATGTAGATCTCAGGATTCACATGGGAACAGTGTGGCTCCAATGATGATCTCTGACTTCATGTGACCACATGGATTAAGCTTCTCCATCATGGAGACAGATTTACAATTGGATTCCATAACTCTGTATGTGTGTGTGTGTGTGTGTGTGTGTGTGTGTGTGTGTGTGTGTGTGTGTGTGTGTGTGTGTGTGTGTGTGTGTGTGTGTGTGTGTGTCAGGGAGAAACTAAAACAAAAGCCCGAACACAATAAAAGTATCTTAACAGTCCTGCTTTCAATAAACCAAATTGAAAGCATGAGCGCGTGCGCGTGTGTGTGCGCGCGTGTGTGTGGTCGCGGCCATATATAGTTGTGCACTTTAGTTGGGAAGTCTGGAGCGTGGCTCCCTCTAGTGTTGTTTCTAAATTGAAAGCATGAGCGCGTACGTGCGCATGTGTGTGTGTGTGTGTGTGTGTGTGTGTGTGTGTGTGTGTGTGTGTGTGTGTGTGTGTGTGTGTGACTGACTATGTGTGTGTGTGGTCGCGGCCATATGTTTGTGCACAAGCCTGGCTTGTGGCTCCCTCTAGTGTTCTATAGAATTGCTGGGTGGGTGGTAAAAACGAGTGCGCCTTCTTCAATCTCCCTGGTTCTCCAATCTCCCTGTAACATATATTTTATATTACTTTGCGCATTGTGGTTTAGTAACAATGTCCCATGTGACCTGGTCCTAAGCCATAGCACCCCCAATTAATACATACAGTACAGTATGATATGTACATGTTATGTAGGCCTACAGAGAGTTCATCTGGATTGTATGTCTGAGGCCATACAGTCATGTGGATCTAGCGACCAACAATGGGGAGGTTTCTGTCATTGACTGGCTATAGTAGACAGTGTCCAGGGTGTGCACTCACACATAACCGTCATGCTCACTCCTCATGCATTGAAGGAAGCATGAGCTCAGTTTGGAGCTCTCCCAATGTGTTACAAAAATAGTGGGGGGAAAAAAGGAAGTTCTCTATAAACCTCTTGGCTTTTAGATTTCTCCTACACAATATGGTTATATGCATTTTTTTTGTCTGTTTTAAACTCTTTATGTGCTAATAAATATAACTAAATACAACTCATCATGCATTAGTCTGGTGTTTTTTGTGTTGTGTATTGTTGATGTGTTCTTTTTCTTTGTCTGATGAAATCAATAAAAAAATAGCCTGAGGTTACCAAGGAAGGAGGGAGGGAAGAAGGTCAATTACGAATGGAGTCAACTGGCAACAGGAACGTCAGCTGCAGGAATGCTATGCAGTGGAAATGGTTCTCTTCAGGTAACTTAACGCATTCACTGACAGGTATTAATTCATTAATTCATCCAAAACTGCCAGTTTCTGCCTTATGTTGACGATCCACAGAGTCCCACGGAAGCCACGATGTGGACACGGATGTAAACAAAAGCAGTGAAGGGGGAGGGTCTCGTCTATCCACTGGAACAAAAATGTTTTTACCGCGATCGTCCATTCTGTTGTTATCGGCAGTTGAATGGTTCGTTTTCATTACAAAAATCAGATGTGTTTTTCACATAACATGGGAGTGGATGTAGTGACTATATTTTTGGGAGGATGTAATATCTGCTTCTATCATTCTCTCGCAGTCAAGGGATCATTCATAGGTTGGGGAAAATATAATTTCTAAAATATATATATTATTGACGTAGATCTACGTCAATGGATGTCAACAGTTGGATTTGAAATGACGTAGATGTACGTCAATGGCAGGGAATGTGTTAACTGACTGAAACTTTTGTCACAAAGTTTACAGTGAAAAGGTTTTTCTCCTGTGTGGACATGCAGGTGTTTCTTCAGGTGACAAAACTAAACAAAACTCTTGGCACACATTGGAAAGGTTTTATCTCATTTCACATTGTTTACAGTGGAAGGGTTTCTCTGCACTGTGGATAGGCTGGTGTCTCCTCACTTTTACTTAAGTAAAACACTTGAGTACTTTTTCCACCAGTGCTCTTCACTCTCTTTATCGAAGTCAGTATGGCCCTCTGGATATAAATGCATGGTTTGTGGGTCAAATTAATATAAAACATCTAAGTATTGAGTCACGCAACATACAAACTGTCTGGGTTGCACACAAAATGGCCCAAGAACAGTGTTTTCACTTATTTTAAGTCTTGCCTGTGACAAATATCCCCCTTTAAATATAGATTAACAATAAATATAACATGAACACTGAAACTAATGAACACTAAACTAAACGTATTGCCTACATGTTAAACTTTTAACACAAACTAAACTGAAACAAGCAAACCCACTGTGAAAACAAACAATCCAGAATGTTTTAGATTAACTGATGTTAAACTGAATTGAACCAAAAAAAAAACATACATGACATACAAATATAAAAAAACAAATGAAAAAGTCAAAACTATAAATGAGCAATGCACCTGCCCTAGCCTTGACGACCTTGCAGGATTATGCAAAGGCTAAAATGTAACTTAGATGAATGCATGTTATGTAGAAAGATGCCAGGTCATTGTTGACCTGGCATTCTATAGTGTATAGCTTCAATGTAGGCTGATGATAGGTTCTTGGTTTAGTATTAGATCATTGGTTAACTTATGTATTACTTTATTATTAGATTACTATGCTTATGCATTTGATGTATTATGTGTATTATGATGTATTATCTTGTGTCCTTGCTTACTGTAAGTCGCTCTAGATTAAAAGCATCGGCTAAATGCCTAAATTGTAAATTGTAAACTGTAATAATGTGGAACCTTTGGTTTCCATCCTGCCTCCTGCCGTTACCTTGTGCAACCACCAGAGGGTAGTGTTGGACTACTTTTAGAATTGAGTGTTTGTTGGAAAAAAGGAAAGCAAAGCAAAGCAAAGCAAAGTTTGTTGTTTACCCAGGGTGTCGGACTAAGTACGAAACTTGTTTCCAGCCGGACCCTGCATGGAAGCCTTGCTCAAGAGCTATTCAGCGGTGATTCATGATCGATGTGATGAATTGGGGAATCGAACTAGGGACATTCCGGTATCAAGGAAGCAATCCATATATTTGAACAGAAATATTTTTATCCTGTGCTTCATATTTGTAGTTCGTTTTGTGTACATTGTAGTCTTGTTTGAGTCCAGGTTGCAGATCTGGGATGTTGATGTGGATCTGAGAGGTTCCAGGTCTCACAGTGTGTGGGCAACTATAGCAGTGGCGTTCCCAGAAATTACATTTAGGGCAGGCGAGATTTTTTTCTCTACCTACCCCCCCCCCCCCCCCCCCCCCCCCCTCGGGGAAACTCGGGGAAAATGGGGGAAATCTCGGGGCACACAAGTTAACAACAACAATAAAAACAATATGCAAGTATAATCAATGAATCAATCAATTATTCAGCGGTGGTGGCTCAAGCTGCTCTCAGACTCAGAGCCCCTTTTATGCCAGGTGAGTAGGCCTACGGGTGATGGCCCAGACCCCCACACCTGGCACTCCTGGCACCCCATGAAGATAAAGGCAACATTTGCATCACTATAGGCGACGTCGCTCTGCTGAATGGATAAGGTAGTGATTGCCTGCCCGTGTGAAGGTCCGACGGCCACTACTCTCTTTGGATTTTTTTCACTGCCAGTTTTTCAGTCTTTTACTTTATTTTCTAGGGGAGGCTAGATTTTAGTTGGGCAGGCGGCCGCCTGCCCTGCTTCTATGGTGGGTACGCCACTGGACTATAGACGGATTTCCGCGCGACGTCATCACAGAGCAGAATGCGCAATCTGCGCATGCTCGGGGGAAACGAAAACGAGCGCCGTTCACTCTGATGTTGTGTTCGGGAGTTAGATAGCCATAATTCTGCTATTATAGGCATAATAGGCATAATGCTGCTATTATATACAAACAGATCCAACTTTCGACAAATCATTTTTATTGAGTAAACAAGGTATTACAAACTGCATAATTTAATCTACTTTCATTAAACCCGGTGAAGATCATTTCTTTTATGAATGGACATTTGACCAGAGCTGCTGCGGGTAATGGCGCCCTCTATAAGCTTCCCCCTCCTCTGCGCGGTCATATCCTCTCAATGTTTACAAACATGAAACCCGTCTATAGGGCATAGCAGTGGCGGCCATTTTCTGGCTCCATCGCTCTATAGAGATTTCCAAATGTATTTATATCAATTATTTTAAGCCTAGAATCAAGCCATCCAGGATCCTGGTGAATCATGACCAAAACACATTTGATTCTGTGAACAAAATTAATATTTGATATACTATATTTAATTAAGTACCCTTTGTTTTGCGGTTTTCAATCATTTTTTTCTCACAGAATCAAAGGTTTTATGGTCATGAATCACCAAGAGCCTGGATGGTTTGATTCTAGGCTTAAAATAATAATTTATATAAACATTGTTGGAAATCTCCATGGAAAAAATGAATGGGGTATTTTGGTTTTCATTTTGTGTTATTTTTGCCCTCAAAACATTAAGTCGAGTGTCTTTGCATGATTTCACGTTGTAAAGTCATCTCACAAGATTATAAAGATGGCAGGGGGCCCACCCTGCCTCGGGCCTCCACCCAAGTGCCTATAGTCTGCCTAGTAAATATAATAGCAAATATCCGCCCCTGCACACAAACACACGCGCACGCACGCACGCACGCACGCACGCGCACACACACACACACACACACACACACACACACACACACACACACACACACACACACACACACACACACACACACACACACACACACACACACACACACACACACACACACGTTTGTATTACTACTTGTGAGGACATCAACATTTTAGGAAGCTGATTTTATGATTGATTTATGATTTCTTTGGGGCATTTTTAACCTCAAGTCTGAAGCCGAAAAATAGCAGATCTACAAGCTCACAACATGTCGCGCTGCGACACGTTGTGAGCTTGTAGATCGGCTATTTTACGGTGTGCGCCATCGGCGCACAACTAAGTATAAAATGGGGAAAATCTACAACCGGACCCCTAAACCTAACCTCTAAATGTCTAATCCTGACCCTAACCCCAACCTGAATCTTTTTCTAATTGTAAACGTATCTCTAAAAAAAAATTGAACCATAAAACAACCAATGGTCCTCACAACGTCTATTCCTCAAATTCTACCATACGTTTGGTCCTCACTAGTAGTAATACACACACACACACACACACACACACACACACACACACACACACACAAAGAAATACTCTGCTACGTATGTAAAAGTCCGGAATTAAAAATTTACTTGAGTACCTATGTATGTTTTGTAATAAAAATCAAGATACGAAGTAACTAGTAACTAACGTTTTAAAATAAATGTATTGGAGGAAAAGTACAATATTTGGATCCGTGATGTAGTGGAGTAGAAGCGAGAGTATTGGAAATTGGAAATACTCAAGTAAAGTACAAATACCTGTAATAAGTGCAGTACGTAAGTAAATGTAATTTATTGAAATTTATTGAAATTATTGAAAATGTTCTGGCACAGGATGCAATCCTCTACGCCAGACTCAACACAATATAAATATTTATTTTCAAATTGCGACATTCACAATTCACAGTGTAGGCTACTACCCTTCAACCCACCCCACCCCACCCCCCACATACAATACAATTCATTTTCACATCAAATGTGTTTTAAATCTGTTGGTTAACCAGTCTATGAAGGTATTGACTGAAGGAGCCTGGACCACTTCCTCTGGAAGTTTGTTCCATGCTCTTACAGCTCGAATTGTAAAGAAATTCTTTCTCTTTTCAGAGTTACAGGTTAGTGGTCGCAATTTTAGGGAATTCCCTCTCAACTCGTACCTATTGTCCCAGAAGTGGACAATAGGCTCGGCTGTGAAATCATATATCTGGTGAACAAGTTTATAGACCTCAATCATATCTCCTCTGTGTCTCCTATATACCGTTAACGTTGGTAACTGTAAATGTCTTAACCTTCCTTCATATGACATTTCTTTCAGGCCTGGAATTAATTTAGTAGCCCTTCTCTGAACCTTCTCAATTTTCTCTATATATTTGATTTTGTAAGGACACCAGACTGAGCTTGCAAATTCAAGATGAGACCTCACCAAGGATTTGTATAATGGTATAAATAATTATTTGCGTAAATTTAAAAAAGTTCTTCTGATTATCGCCAACATGGAATTTCCTTTTTTTTACTTTTTCAGAGATGTGTGTTTGAAATTCTAGTGAATTGTCAACGACAACTCCTATGTCCTTTTCTTCCTCTATTTGATGAATCTCCAAATCTCCAACTGTATAGTTGGCCAAGTTGGCACTTTTTTTCCCAATGTGTAATTGTTTACTTTTGTATGGATTTAATTTCAATAGCCACCCGTCACACCAATTGCTAGTACTCTGGAGATCTGCTTGAAGTTGAGCTATGTCAGTGTCCTTGGTAATAATTCTAAATATTTTCGTGTCATCCGCAAAAAGGTAGGCATCAGATTGTATCACACTTGGTAAATCATTTATGTAAATAACAAAAAGCACAGGGCCTAATACTGATCCCTGTGGGACTCCAGAGGTCACTGCCTTCCAATCTGAAGTAGCTCCATTAACCACCACCTGCTGTTTCCTGTTACTAAGAAAATCTTGTATCCAACTGATAACTCTGTCATCTATGCAGTAGGACCTTCATTTTGATATTAATCTCTTATGGGGAACTTTATCAAAAGCTTTTTGGAAGTCCATATATATGCAATCAACTGACTCTCCTCTATCTAAAGCTGCTGACCATTTATCAAGAACCGTGAGAAGTTGGAGTGTGGTCGATCTTCCAGATATAAAACCATACTGTTTGTTACTTAAGAGCTTATTGGACTTCATATGATCTACAATGTATGCCCTAATTATTTTTTCCATTGTTTTACATAGCACAGATGTCAGACTAACAGGTCTGTAATTCCCTGATATTGCCTTACTTCCTTTCTTGAAAATTGCACTGATTTGTGCCTCTTTCCAACCACAAGGTACAGTTGCTTCCTCCAAAGTGTTATTAAATATCATTGTTACTGGTTCAGCAATCACACTAGCTAATTCCTTTACAATCCTAGGATGTATTGCATCAGGCCCTGGAGATTTGTAAATGTTCATGCTCTGTAGCAGTTTTTTGGTGTCCTCAGTGGTTATTATAAGACGTTCTGTGTGCTGAACTTCCACTCTTGGCAGTTCAGGTATCACATGCCCTTCAGGTTCATTCACAAATACACTGCTAAAATAATCTGAGAGTATTTCAGCTTTTTCAGAGTCCTTCTCTGTTTTTGGGGAGTTCTTGTTTTCCTGGTTAACATGTAGATCTCCTACTGCTGTTTTAATTTTTGTCCTTTTGTTAATGTAATCCCAAATAACTTTTGGTTTGTGTTTAGATTGTCTTGCTAAGTCTTCTTCATATAGATTTCTTAAATTCCGGGTTCTCGATCTCACACGATTTCTAACTCTCCGATATTCTTTTTGTACCTCTGGGTCTTTACTTTTTATAGCCTTTCTTGCAAGAGAGTTTTTTTCCTTCATTTTTGTTTTTGTAATACTGTCTAAGGGAAAGTTGTGCTTCCTATTCAATGGCCTGCTCTTAATATTTGGCACATATTTATCCTCTGTTTCTTTCAACTTCAACTTTAATAATCTCCATTTATTGTCTACATCATAGTCGGAGAAATAATTTTTCCAATCAAATATTTCCAATTCTCTAATTGCTGCCTCAAAATTCCCCTTATTGTATTTTTTTTTTATTTTTTCGTTTTTCCTAATTTTTGTACAACATATGACCTTAAACAGCAAAACACAGTGATCGCTTTTACCTAATGGTCCTAGATATTGAACATCCTCAACCAAATTTTCCTCATTTGTGAATATAAGATCCAACACATGTGGTGTGTCACACCCTCTCCACCTTGTTGGTTCCAGAACATGTTGAAACAACAATGCATTCTGAACACAGCCAAAACATTATTGTCTAATGTAGCTCCATCTCCCTTTGCATCAAGCAAATTCCAATCTATATTTGGCAAATTAAAATCTCCCATAAATAATTCATGTAAATGCTTCCTAGATGACACTTCCTCCATTAAAACCAGAAGATTTTCGTTATTAGTCTCTGTACCACTGTCAGATGGTGACCTATAGATTAAACCCACAAGCATAGACTCTTTGTTGTTACATTTTATCTCCACAAAAAATATTCTCTTGGAACTCTGTCACTAATGTAACTTCCTTGACTTCTAATGACCTATGAATATAAAGCAGCAATCCTCTACCTACGTCATTGTCAATATTCTTGGAAAAAATATTATAACCTTCTACATCATTATACTTAGTTACTTTCCACCACTGGTGTTATCTGATGCACTGGATCTACCATCAGGTCTGGATCAAAGCAGCAGCAGAGTAGGAGTTTCCTGGATAGGAGCCTTGTTGTGTCCCCATGAGAGCAGAGGTGACACGTCTCTGTCACCGAAACTAGGTCACATGTTAGAATGTCACTGATGTCAAAGGTTATACAGCTAGTTCCTCCCACATCGTTAGGGAGAGTAAGCCCGATTTTTTGACAATTACGGGGAAAATAAAATGCTTACTAATAGTTTTCTTCACAAATGTGTTCATAAAGGTGTCTACTATCACCTCCCACCTTTCTGTGGTGGTGTAAAGTAACTAAGTACATTTACTCAAGTACTGTACTTAAGTACAATTTTGAGGTACTTTTACTTTACTGGAGTATTTCCAATTTCCAATACTTCTACTCCACTACATCTCAGAGGCAAATATTGTACTTTTAATCCACTACAATAATTGCAAAACTTTAGTTACTAGTTACTTTGCAGATATAAATTGTTATATTATGAAACATACATTAACCACTTAAGCCCTATTTTATACATAGGCTATTTGAAAATAGCCGATCTACAAGCTCACCACGCAGTGGTGGAAAAAAGTACTCAAATGTTTTACTTAAGTAAAAGTATCAATACTACAATGTACTCTGTTAGGGCATGGTCAGGGCACGGTCCCACAACACTTTTATTTTACCTCTGGGGCGGAATCTGCCAATGCTATGTCAATGCAGATGCGTGGATTCATGGAAAAAATGCGCAAGACATCATGCATGAATCCACGCATTTGCATTGACAGAGCATTGGCAGATTCTGTGGACACACATGCTTGAACTTTTTACTTTGAAATGTTTTGTGGTTTTTGAGATATTTAACTTTTAGGATCAGACAAAGGATCAGACAAAGTCCGGAATTCCAAATTTACTTGAGTAAAAGTACACAAGTACTGTTATTGAAATGTACTTAAAGTTCCAAAATGTTTGAAAATAGCAGATCTACAAACTCACAACACGTTGCGATGCGACACGTTGTGAGCTTGTAGATCTGCTATTTTCAAATAGCCTAGATATAAAATAGGGCTGAAGAGGTTAATGTATGTTTCATAATGTAATAATTTATATCTGAAAGGTAACTAGTTTTCAAATAATTGTAGTGGAGTGAAAGTACAATATTTGCCTCTGAGATGCAGTGGAGTAGAAGTAAAAGTATTGACAATTGGAAATTCTCCAGTAAAGTAAAAGTACCTCAAAATTGTACTTAAGTACAGTACTTGAGTAAATGTACTTTGTTACTTACACCATCGCACACACACACACACACACACACACACACACACACACACACACACACACACACACACACACACACACACACACACACACACACACACACACACACACACACACACACACACAATTTCATTTATACTTGGCCTCACACAGGGAAAGCATAGGCCTACAGGGACACAAATACATTAGCTGCAGTAAAGGTTACATTCACAAACTCATGGATATGTCCTCATGATACAACACGCATGTCACTCAGGACTCCATAGGCACAAGTAGCGGCGGCTCCGCCCTATATGGCAGCAGAGACAGCACAATACTTTGCCAGCCTTTCTGCCTCGTCTTTGGGCATCCCAAGTTGTCGAAACAACCACTCCGTGGGTAGCCTCGGAAACCCATGCTTTTTTTTTTGTTACAAAAGAAAAAAAGCCTGGCCGAACGATGCAGGAACGATGGTCTTAGGACCTTGATAACTCCTAACCAATCAGAGTGCAGAGGAGCGTCGCTCTAAATTTGGTGACGTCAGCGTGCTCCGTGCACAGACCGGGGGGGGGGGGGGGGGGGGTCCTAGGCTGGATCACCAGAGGAAACAAAGTTCTTAGTCTTGCACTGCTGCTTGGTGTTAAAGCGCTCTCTGTAGTTGTTCTCATGGGCCTGGAAGTTCCACCCATTGATATTCCGACAGCGGACGGACATACAAGCTACATAGTCCACAGAAATTGCAAATGCATCCACTGCACCTACAGTACTACATTGACGATGGTAGTTACAACGGGGCAGTTTAACGTCATGCCCAGGACACACACACACACGTTGATTGCATACTATCAGTTTGCAAATAGCACAGTGGCGCGATTATACAATGATGCTAAAAGCATAACACAAACAGCCCTTAAGCTGCGTTCACAGCGTGGGAAGATACAAAGATATGCAGTCTACCATTCATTTTCAATGGAAGGCATGCAGCGACATGATGAAGACACAAAGCAACATCCAACGTTTGTAGCCGCTACTATGGATGGAAAGATACAAAGAAACAAAAAACCTTTTCAATCTAATCTGCTCTGAGGAAGGCTGTGGCCGAAACGCGTTAGCTGCGAGGCGTTGTGGGCTTGTAGATCTGCTATTTTTGGCTAAAGTTCTCCTCAGAAAAGGGATGCTAGGTTTCGAGTGGTTATGGTAAAAAGAAAAATCCTATCACATAAAGATTTGGCGGGCCCCCCTGTAGTAACTCTGAGGACCCCCTAGGGGTCCCGGACCCCCTGTTGAAGACCCCTGCTGTGCCCTTTTTTCAAAAGGGCACTTCTGGTCAAGAGGGCAAAGGGCAGGTGCTCTAGCACCACCTAGAGTCTATCTGTGCACGTCCCTGCGCGTTAGCGTTCTCGCAATAAAATGAGAAACTGAGCCACTGTCTTGCAGTATTTATTTTGGAGTGCCGCTTTTTCCACTTAGGTGGTTTTTGATTTGATACAAAGAAACACATTCAAGTTGAGCTACTGTAGGTTCAACCTCCAGATACAAAGATACCAAACTACAACTGTAGCTTCCGATGACGCAACGCGCTTGATTGACGACCGTGTCGAGCAACACTGATAAAAAGCCACAGAGCGACAAATATGCTGTTTATCTCTTTATCTACAAATCTGTGTATCTTTATATCTGACCGTGTGAACGAACGCAGCATGAAGGCTTGCTTCCACTGTGGTCCTATTCGCTCGCACGCGCGCGCGCGCGCACGCACGCACGCACGCACGCACACACACACACACACACACACACACACACACACACACACACACACACACACACACACACACACACACACACACACACACACACACACACACACACACACAAATGGAGTAATGTATATAAATACATTTACTCAAGTACAGTACATGAGTACAATGTTGAGGTATTTTTACTTTCCTGGAGTATTTCCAATTTTCAATATACATACTTACACACGCACACGCACACACACACACACACACACACAGGGTGCCTCCCATGCATTCATGTGGTTCCTTTCTTTACCTGCATGAGCGAGTCAGAGAGAGAGAGAGAGAAAGAGAGAGAAAGAGAGAGAAAGAGAGAGAGAGAGAGAGAGAGAGAGAGAGAGAGAAGAGGTTGTTGCATGTGCGTTCTGCCGGTAAGCACTCTCCCTTCTACATATTTTTATTGTTTCATTTTATCGTCACTCTTTGTATCAGCATGTTTTTTATTACAAAAGTGTGGTCTAACACACTCATGTGTGGTTTTATCTTTTAAGGAAACGTAACAATGTCTCTGTCAGCAGGAATTCATCTCTCAGCTTGGAGAAATTAGTCAAAAGTGACTCTAAAAACATGTTTAGTAATCTGATTACCAACATTGAGAATATATAGGATTGGAAGACAGAGTTGGAGGTGATTCTCAAAGTCCACAATACAGTATATGAAGTGCAAATAATCATTTAATTTGATTAAAATGTGTCTAACGAGTAAAAAAATACTTAAAAGTACATAAAATTTGTAAAAATACTCGAAAGTCTATTATAGTACTGTATTTGAGTTAAAGTACTTACAAGTAATCAAAGGGAGTTAGAAGACTTAGCGAGCGGCAGGCACACTTATAATGTCTTAGAAATGTTGTTTCTAGTTGAAATTGTAACCCCAGAACCTAATCCAGTTTTAATCTGCATATTGTAACTCTAGACTGTGGTTTTGTTTATTAGTTTATCGTACGATCACAATATGAAATCAGATCAATCATCAGTATCATCCCATTGCTTATTAACCTATTAAAGCATCTGTGTCATTTTAGATTTTAACCACTTTAACTACATGTTATGCTTTGGCTATTCAAAAATAGCAGATATACAAGCTCATAGCGTGTCACTTGCAGCTTGTAGATCTGCTATTTCTTTGAAAAATCTTGAAAGTTTGTGCAAATCTTTGACTAATATTTATTAAAGCAAACTTTTTTCAACTCAAATATTTGCTTCTGGGGGGTCCCTGGAGCTGAATATTTTGAGATGGGGGACCGCGGCCAAATACATATAATTCTGGGAGGTCCTTGACACGAAAAAATATGTGCACCACTGATATAGAAACGGAAAACTGTTAGGATTGAGAATACGTTTTGTAGAATCGGTCTAAATGGGTTCATGTCGTTTGTCCAGGAACACGTGTGATTGTGTGTTGGTTTTCAGAGCTCAGTGACATTTGATGGGAAGGGAAGTGATTGTAAAGAAACTGCAGCTTTTGTTGACTGACGGCTTGTCAACTTGTCATTGTGCGTCAGTCAAGCAGAAGTTCAGTAAGGGAACAGAAACTTGAGGAGGAAGGACTTTCATCGTTTTAACAATTACATTCATTCTCTTATTGAAACCACTTATACTTATTTAACCAATGTCCTCGGGGAGTCTATACCTCCTTTTCTCCCTCTGTGCCAAATATCTTTGGCCGAAAACGGCCTATCTACAAGCCCACAACGTGTTTTTGATTGATTGATTGATTGATTATACTTTATTCAGAAGATTTGCATAGAAAAAGCACATGGAATTACAGTTTACAATACAACCAAGGTCAGCTAAAATAGATCGCTCATAAAAGCCGCAATGGCTTGTTTCAAACGACATTCCCACGTACTCAATTCATAAAAAAAACAGACACATATACACTACTATGCAGAACATCATAAGAACATTTTAAAAGTATGAAAAACTAAAAGAAACACGTTGTGGGGCTTGTAGTTCAGCTATTTTCGCCCCAAAAATGGGATTGTGGAGTTTATGTGGTTAATCGTGGTGTTAATCTGGGGTCATGCTGATAATCTGATATAATCTACAACTATTTCACAACTGCTACTGAGTGTAGTGGCTGATTACACTAGCACAGTAAACTGCATAAATTGCATACTATATTGCATATTGCATATAAGCATTTCCAAAATTGGCCAAAAATAACACATCTATTTCAGCCTGCCAAATAAGATAAATATAAGCTATGTTGCTGCTGGGTCTGTACGTGACTCAAAATGATCTGGGTGAACGTGCAAAACATGCACAAAAACATTTCACCACAACATTGCAACGCAGCAGAATAATGCTCGTAAGCATGGTTGTGATATAAAACCACAACACCCCCGTCCCTAACATCACTAAATGGGTCAGTCCGTTCTAGCTGAGGTTAAATGACCTCATTCTGAGCTAACTTCCTCCAAAACACGCTGCCTGCCTCCACCTGTGGTGGTAAAAGTACTCACATTGTTTTACTTAAGTAAAAGTATCAATACTGCAATGCAGAAGTACTCTGTTGCAAGTAAATGTCCGGAATTCAAAATTTACTTGAGTAAAAGCGCAAAAGTATCGGCATCAAAATATACTTAAGTACTAAAAGTAAAAGTTGTCATTATACACAATGTCCCATTTCACAAGTTTCCAAACGTATAAAGTCCATTGACAATAGCAGATCTACAAGCTCACAACGCGTCGCAGTTGTGAGCTTGTAGATCTGCTATTTTCAAATAGCCAAAGTTTAGTATAGGTCTGAACTGGTTAATGTGTGTTTTACAAAGTAACTAGTGACTAAAGTTTTCAAATAATTGTAGTGGAGTTAAAAGTACAATATTTGACTCTGAGATGTGGTGGAGTAGAAGTAAAAGTACTGAAAATTTGAAATACTCCAGTTAAGTAAAAGTACCAAAAAATGTTACTTAAGTACAGCACTTGAGTAAATGTTACTTTACACCACTGCCTGCCTCCTCCAAATCCTCCTCCACCTCCGTTATGAACCACAGCACACCTTTCTATTCTAAAATTGACTTCTAAATCTTAATGGTTTTCTGAAAAGCTTGTGTTGCTATTATATCAGTGGTTCTCAAACGTTTTCATTTTAAGAACCCCGCAAAATTCCTGAAAATAGCCGATCTACAAGATCACAATGCGTTGCGATGCGTATACGTAACAGAGTACTACATTGCAGTATTGATACTTTTACTTAAGTAAAACATTTGAGTACCTTTTGCACCACTGTCCTTTTCTATTCTTGATTCTAAATTGTATGTTTGTGTGTAATCTTTGAATCTTATTGTATTGTTATGGTTGAAGACACTTTAATTCCAGTAGAATGATTCACTGCCTGCTTGTGAACCTTAAACTATGCTCCACACATTAACCTGTTACAGTATGAGACCATTATCCTATAAACCTGTCTGCTGGAAACTGATAAAACAATAAAATAAGAAGAATATTGTTTCCCAGAAGCTATCAATGATTTGCTTCGTTATTTGTAGGCCACTTGAGCGGCCATTGCGCTGAACGTAGCACAATGGTCTCCGAGTTATGGCCCTGCGAAGTGTTAAAGCACTGCTGCAGCGCCCCTATGTGTGCAATTTAGTTTTATTGGTGGCAGACCCCCTGAACAGTGTTTGTGCAATGTTTTTTGATTCACTGATTGAATAATGTATTCAATGAATCAACATAGCATACAACAACAACAACAACACGTTGTGTACAAACACTATATGCACAAAACAGATGGGAGAATGACATGTACCTCCCCTTGTGGTCTCCTGATAGATCAGGGGTCTTCAACGTTTTCAGGCCAAGGACCCCCTAGCTGAGAGAGAGATGAAGCAGGGACCCCCTCTATACTGTATAAAATTGTGTTTCAGATTCAACCTTTTTTGTTTACTTGGTCTGCTCTTTTTTTCCCTCTACACCTATACCTCTTTGCCAAAAAATAGCCGATCTACAAGCTCACAACGCCTCGCAGCGCGAGGCGTTGTGAGCTTGTAGATCTGCAATTTTTGGCTAAAGTTCTCCTCAGAAAAGTAGGTTCAAGTGGTTAAGGTATAAAAAAAGAATCATATCACACAAAGATTTGGCGGACCCCCTGTAGTAACTCTGAGGACCCCCTAGGGGTCCCGGACCCCCTGTTGAAGACCCCTGTGATAGATGTTTTTTCAGGCCAATTTTTGAAAGAAACCAGTGTTTCACATCCTTTAATGGACGGTGTCAGGTTATTCCACATTTAGGTGGCACAGCAGTAGAATGAGAGCATTCCCATGTTTGCTGTAAATCTGGGTGCTACCAGATCGTTTTCACTCCCTCAGGGACCCCCTGGCAGCAGTAAAGCTGGGTTGGGTAAGGTTGTACAATGTGGTCCGTGGTCAGGGGCGGATTAACCCTTCGTGGTGCCCAGTGGGCAGGGGTGGAAAAAAAGTACTAAAACATTTTAGACAGAGTCGATATGCATCTTTCCCATTAAGAAAAACAAAACCATGTGAATGTGTAGTTTGTTAATTACTTTTGATGCCGTAACAGTCTTTTTTTCTATCTTTCGCTTCTTTTTTTTTTAACTATTAAAAACCTGTGGGTGAATTAAAAACATGTGGGTGAATAATAATATGTGGTTTTAAAAACCTGTGGGTCTATTAAAACCCTGTGGTTGGGCACCCCCTGACCCACAGGTTGAGAACCACTGAAGTAGATGGTGCTTCCTGTCAGATACGCTGATAAAGGCTACAAGCTGCTATCCATGCGGTTCCTCATTCTTGGAAATGCAGTGAAACAGATCCACAACTACTACATGTTTAACTCAAAAATGTACAAATGGATCTGCATATCCTGCAGCGTGCTGAAGAGCAGAGAATACACTATAAAAGCTGGTCAAACATTGGCCAAATTGTCAAATAATATAAGAAAGAGGCAAAGATTTTGAAAATATTGCCAGGTGTTGATGAGCTTGTAGATCGGCTATTTTCACAATATATTTATCTGTGTAAATGAGTCAAACTAAATATAATGCCTCAACTCCTACAATTCCAAGTGCTTGTGGGGGGGGGGTTCATTCAGAATAATGAAAAAACCCTAGTTTCCCCCTCGGAAGCGACTTAAAGGGATAGTTCACCCCAACAAAACAAAAAAAATCTAACGATTAGTCACCCCATGGAGACTCATAGATATTTGTTTTGTTTTTGTCACATTCCTAAGCCAACAATCAAACTGGGGGTCCTTGAAATTAAAATGGTTGAGAATCACTGCTAGAGCCGTAAAAAATAAAAAATATCCATGAATTCAAGTCTCCATGGGGTGACTAATCTATTGGTTCTCAAAGTGGGGTACAGGAACCCCCAGGTGTACTTGAGGGGGTTCCAGGGGGTCCCCAGCTAAATGATGGATAGGAACCAAATGGACCCTTATGGGTCTGTAACTGTACAAATGGAACCAAATGGACCCCAACGGGTCCATTTGGTTCCATTTTGTACACTCTCAGAGTTAAATTAACAATGATTTTACAATATGAATTGGGGTCCCGGAGATATAAATGCCATTAAATGGGGGTCCGTAGGCCTAATACATGTCAAACTGGGGGTCCTTGATTAAAATGGTTGAGAATCACTGCTAGAGCCGTGAAAATCTTCTCTGATGGGGGTCCCTGGCATATCTTTTCAAATGGGGGTCCGCGGGTTAATACGTGTGAATTTGGGGGTCCTTGACATGAAAAAGTTTAAGAACCACTGCAATAAAGTATTCAATCAATCAATCAATCAATCAATCAATCTCTCTCCCTCCACAGCTACAATGGCGATAATGTTTGGCGGCTCCAACAGCAGCATAAAGGTAGGGCGATTATGACCATTATGACATTTTACTGGACGATCAATTGTCACACGAATAATTGCGATTAAAAATGTAATCATGTTTTTGTCGTTGAACACTGGAGCACATGAATACAAATAAAAACATTTCTGTACATTTCTATTTCTGCTTTTAGGCTTTGAAGTTGTACAAGGCAGATGTGACAAATATAAACAAAGAAAAAGAGTCCGGACACCGTCTTAATGCTCCCGATGATTTAATGAACAGAGCGGTCAGATACAACGTTTCGGCCGATGTGGCCTTCGTCAGGTAGGCCACATCGGCCGAAACGTTGTATCTGCTATTTCCGCAATTTTTTGCAAAAGTTTGAAACTATATGGCCATTTTTCGACGTGGAAACGATTATGACGATTATGCAAAATTAATTGCGATTATCTCAAATAATTGTGATTAATTAGACTATTATGTAATAATTGTGACAGGCCTACACGGAGGACTACGAATCTACCAACGATCCCTACGATGACTATACGATGGAGCCGGACTATATAGAGCCGTGCGAGATGAGCGCCAACCAGGGGGTGGAGCTGGTGGTGGGACCCTACATCCACTCCGTCATCTGCATCCTGGGTCTGATCGGAAACTGTCTGGTCATCGTCACCTACGCCTTCTACAAGTAGGGCGTGTCACGATTACATTTAAGTTGATGATTAATTGTCACACAAATAAATTGCGATTAATTCATTTTTTTAGGCCATATTGTTAAGCTACGGTAGTTACGCCATGTTTTGGAAAAAGTTTGAACATGCAGGAACATTTTTCTACACGATTATGCAAAAAGATTGCGATTATTTCAAATAATTGCCATTAGGCGCGTTATGACGGGCCTCTACTACATCTACCAGGCGTTCCAAGTCCATGACGGACGTGTACCTGCTCAACGTAGCGCTTGCAGATCTGCTGTTTGTGGCGGCGCTGCCCCTCATCATCTACAACGAGGCGTGGGATTGGACCATGGGCCCCGTGGCCTGCAAGCTGCTCCACGGTGTCTACAGGTTTTTACCTTGTTCTTTTACCATTTAAACAACGGCTAAAAAAAACATGATGTCATTCTTTTCTCTTATGTTCTGTTTTGTTTTAACTTTGTTTTTTCTTTTACTGAATTCAAACGTCCTTTTATAATGTGTCCCGTTTGCTTAGCAACTTGAACCCAATAGTAATAGCTCCTCTGTGAGCTTGTTGATCAGCTATTTTCAATAATGAAGAATTTTGGGGGAAAAAAGTACGGGGGGAAAAAGTACGGGGCCTAGTACAGATCTCTGGGGTCTTATTGGTTAAGGTTTGATGTGAAGCACGTTGTTAGTGTCCGGGTAGCTCAGTCGGTTGACCACTCGCCTTTGGATCAAAAGTGTGTATGAGTAGCACGCTATGGGTGCGGTAAGTACTGGGAGCTGATGGTAGGTGTTGTTGTAAGTACTGGGAGCTGATGGTAGGTGTTGTTGTAAGTACTGGGAGCTGATGGTAGGTGTTGTTGTAAGTACTGGGAGCTGATGGTAGGTGTTGTTGTAAGTACTGGGAGCTGATGGTTGGTGTTGTTGTAAGTACTGGGAGCTGATGGTAGGTGTTGTTATAAGTACTGGGAGCTGATGATAGGTGTTGTTATAAGTACTGGGAGCTGATGATAGGTGTTGTTATAAGTACTGGGAGCTGATGGTAGGTGTTGTTATAAGTACTGGGAGCTGATGGTAGGTGTTGTTATAAGTACTGGGAGCTGATGGTAGGTGTTGTTATAAGTACTGGGAGCTGATGGTAGGTGTTGTTATAAGTACTGGGAGCTGATGGTAGGTGTTGTTATAAGTACTGGGAGCTGATGGTAGGTGTTGTTATAAGTACTGGGAGCTGATGGTAGGTGTTGTTATAAGTACTGGGAGCTGATGGTAGGTGTTGCGCTCCACCACAGCAATCCATCTCCCAGGCGTCTAGCAGTGAAACTGGACTTTTCTTCTAAGCTGAACGGCTGAACTGGATGAATTGCCTTGTTGTCTAAGCACCATAACTATAGCTATACAAATATAGTTTTAAACATCGCTCTAAGTCAAGTGGATTACAGCATTCACACCAACTATAAAAAAGAAATACAATGGTGAACGATATTGTTATAGTGCTCAGTGTGAATGGCCCTTAACTGTGCTTTACAAAATAACCCTGCCTGATGCCTTCCACAGCGTCAACCTGTACTGCGGCATGCTGCTGCTGGCCTGCATCAGCACCGACCGCTACGTGGCCATCGTCCAGGCCAGGCGGAGCTTCCGGCTGCGCTCCGTGTTCTACGGCCGGGTGGTCTGCGGCGTGGTGTGGCTCCTGGCCCTCGCCCTGTCCTTCCCCACCTTCTACTACTACGACACCTACCAGCCCTCGCACCTGGAGCAGTACCACTACGTGGGGCTCGAGGACTACGACGCGACGACGGCCGCCAGTTCAACGGCGGGAACCGATGTTCCGACGGAGGCCGATGTAGTAGGGTACGTGTAGGTGAAGGGTACGTGTATCGTGAAGTTTAAAGTTATTTTGGCCACCATAACATATCGTCCTCGTCCCTCCTATAGGTACGTGTGCGAGTTTCGTTTCCAGGACAACGTGACGGCTCGGCAGATGAAGGTCCTGGTGCCCAGCACCCAGATGGCGGTGGGCTTTTTCCTCCCCCTGCTGGTGATGGTGGTGTGCTACAGCAGCGTCATCGTCACCCTGCTGCGGACCAAGAACTTCCAGAGGCACAAGGCGGTGCGGGTGGTGCTGGCGGTGGTGGCCGTGTTCATCCTGTGCCACCTGCCCTACAACCTGTCCCTGCTGGTGGAAACCGCCACCAAGTTCTCCACGCAGGACTGCGGCGTCGCGGACACTGTGCAGGTAAAGGGCACACTTGTTAAAGGGATAGTTTACCCCGAAGATTTTCTATCGATTAGTCCAGTAGTTCTCAAACTTTTTCATGTCAAGGACCCCCAAATTGACACTTATTAGCCCGCGGACCCCCATTTGAAAAGATTTGCCAGGGACCCCCATAAGAGAAGATTTTCTTTACGTCTCTAGCAGTGATTCTCAACCATTTTAATTTCAAGGACCCCCAGTTTGACATGCATTAGGGCTACAGACCCCCATTTAATGGCATTTCTATGCCTGGGACCCCAATTTATATTGTAAAATCAATGTTAGATTTAACTCTGAGAGTTACAGACCCATAAGGGTCCATTTGGTTCCTACCCATCATTTAGCTGTGGACCCCCTGGAACCCCCTCAAGTACCCCTGGGGGTCCCCGTACCCCACTTTGAGAACCAATGGATTAGTCACCCCATGGAGAATTGAATTCATGGATATTTTTTTGTTTTTGTCGAATTCCTAAGCCAATAATTTGATGACCGGCAGCGGTTCCGGTAGGTGTTTTCCTACTGGTACACATGAAGTTTGTTCATGTTTTGTCATTATACATAATTGACAATTATGTTACATCAATATACACATTCAGTTTGTACTGTGGACGGATCCAGTACAAACTGAATGCTTTCAGTTTGTACTTTCTCTCTCGTACTCTCTGTAGTGCCTCTGCGTACATTAATCCTCAACTAATATTTCACAATGGTGACAACTGGGGCTGTGAAATGTCTGCTATCTCACAATTCAATTCAATTTCCGATTCTTGGTGTCACAATTCGATTAAAAATCTATTTTTTCAAATCAAAATGATTCTCAATTCGATTCCGATTATTGGGGTCACGATTCGATTAAAAATCCCAATCAGTTTAATCCAGTTTTATATCACAAATACCATAGAGTAAAAACTCCTGTAGGCTAACTTTAAACAGCAAAAAAAAAAGATATATATATATTATTTTTTGGGGGGAGATTGTGAATGATAATAAGAATCGCGATTCTTACATGAATATTTTTTTTCCAACACCCCTAGTGACAACTCTCTCTCTATGTACGCAGGTGGCCAAGACGGTGACCAAGACCCTGGCGTACCTCCACTGCTGCCTGAACCCTGTGCTGTACGCCTTCGTGGGCGTGAAGTTCCGGAACCACTTCAGGAAGATCGTGGAGGACCTGTGGTGCCTGGGGAAGAGGTACATGTCCCCCCGCCGCTTCTCCAGGGTCACCTCCGACTTCTACGTGTCCACCATGCGGCGCTCTGTGGACGGATCCAGCGACGGCAACGGCTCCTCCTTCACCATGTGAGGGACGGGAAGGAAGACCGTAGTTTTTTTTGGTGCTTTTTATAACCCTTTTTCTCCCCGATTTAGTCGTTGCCAATTAATGCCTCCCCCACAACTTCGGGGCCCTATCTTGCCTTACCCCTAATGCCTAAACTTTTTTAATAAATCATTTCCGGGTCTATCCTTCTCTCGAAGTCAAGGCATCGTTCATAGGTTGGCGAAGAGCGCCGCTCTCAGGCGTAATCACTACAAAACGTAAAATTACGTCCATGGCAGTCAATGTGTTCAAAGAGTGATAATAGCCGATCTACATCGACACGTTGTGAGCTTGTAGAATCAGGGACGTTACAGGCTCTCAGAAGGTGGGGGGGATGGACTTTCGGTGGACTATACCCCTTACTTTACACTTTGGCTATTCAAAAATAGCAGATATACAAGCTCATAGCACGGCACCGAGTGCCGCGATATGAGCTTGTAGATCTGCTATTTTTGAAAAAGCGTGAAAAACATTTGTAACTGTCAAATGTAAACAAATTCTGTATTTAAAAAAAAAAATCCAATGTTTTTTGGGCAGATTTTGTTAGTTCTTTTTCGTGTTTTGGTTACTTTATTTCGGTTTTAGGGTTAGGGTTAGGTTATTTAATTCTTATTTTTGCCTGATTTTACCGATTTATTATAAAAAAAATATATATTTTTTATTTTTTCAAAAAGTGGGGGGTATGAAATCACGGATCTGTGAGAGTGAGGGTGTCGCGTCGTACGCACAGTGAATGGCCGTGACACCCCTGTGTAGAATGGCTATTTGAACTATTTCAAATTGTTTTTCAAAATAGTAAAAAATGCCTAACAAGGTAAGGCATAAGGGGTAAAACGCCTAACAAGGTAAGGCATAAGGGGTAAGGCAAGATAGGGCCCTTTGTGCGTTGTCACTGCTGTTGTATCCTACTGACTCACGTGCCAGTGAGGAGCCCCCACCGGGAGGACATCGTATAGAGCCCTCGTCCAACACTCCCTGCTGACAGGTGCTGTAGGAATATGTGACAAATATCACCCTCCCCGTCCACGACTTCCCTCCCCCCCCTGAACATCAATTGTGTTTCGTATGGACACTCGACAAAGCCGGGTGCACAGCCGCGGTGGATTTGAACCCACAACCTCCGCGGTGGCGTTAGGCAGGCACTTTAACACTGTGCCACCCCCGAGTGGCTTGCTTGGAAGACATCCGTTTGATACCATGAGTCTGTCTGAGGCTAACATTACACCGTCCGGTCGGTTCGCTTCATACGAAGATGTGGGAAAAGTTTTCGCTGTTAAAAGAATGGGGGTTCCAGTCAGGTGTGTAAGCCAAACAAAAGACCAAGAAGACAAAATGAATGCTTGCACACTAACATAATATAACATAATGTAACATAACAAAGGAAATGTCCAACAGAAGTTTGGCTTCTGCCTCCTAAATAGCAGATGTACAAAGCTAGCAGCGCGGCATGAAGTGAGGCACTGTGAGCTTGTATATCTGCTATTTTTTGAGTAGACAACTCACAAATCTGAATGGGTTAAAATTGCCTTTTGGGTAGAACGTGGGTGGGCGTCAACAAATTTATGTCAATTCATGTCAATATATGGGTGATAAAGGGAATGTCTAGATTTTCAGAACTTGAAGTGGCTAAATTGAAGTTTAAAGGGATAGTTCACCCCAAATTACTTTTTTCTATTGATTAGTCACCCTTGAGACTTGAATTCATGTTTTGTTCCGTTTTTTTCGCATTCCTAAGCCAATTGATGACCGGCAGCGGTTCCGGTAGGAGAAACAAATTGTCTCCTTTGTGTCTCCTACTGGAACCGCTGCCTACCGGTCCGCTGGTCATCAAATGAATTCAAGTCTCCATGGGGTGACTAATCGATAGATTTTTTTTGGGTGAACTATCCCTTTAACCGTCAATCACCACCCTGAGGAACTCCTGGACAGCCAAAGCATAATGTATTGTGATCTGCTTTATAAAATAATTTGTATACATTTATTTTTACGTTATATAGGGCTCTTTGCATATTTAATTTTTCTATCTGTTTACTTGATAATTAAAGTTATTATTTTTTTCATACATTGAAGTGTTTATTTTGTATTTATTTGTTTGCTTATTAAGTTAAATGTTGTAAAATAGAAACTTCAAATCTATTTTTTTCAAAGTGATTAGAACAGTGGATCTCAACCTTTTCAGGCAGCAACCCCCCAAAATAATCATATTAGAACTGGGGACCCCCCACCCCGATAAGCACTTGGAATTGTAGGAGTTGAGGCATTACATTTTATGTTCCACAGATAAATCTTGTGAAAATAGCAGATCTGCAAGCTCACAACGCCTCGCTTTTGCGAGGCGTTGTGAGCTTGTAGATCGTCTATTTTCACAATATTTGCACCTTTCTTATATTATTATATTATTTGATGTGGCCAATGTTTGACCAGTGTTTATAATATAGTTTGTTGATTACTTTTGATGCAATAATGGTCTTTTTCTTTTTGAGGTATTTAAAAAGGTCTTAAAAGTCCTTATAATTGTCACTTCACTGTCATCTGGGGACCCCCCCCCCAAAATAAATCATGTGGGGACCCCCCTGGGGGTCTCGACCCACAGGTTGAGAACCCCCTGGATTAGAAAACCTTTTTTTGGGACAAAATATCATATTCATAACACGGGTAATCTTTGTGGTCTTACAACTCTCCATAACTCTGGCATGAGTTTGAAAATGTTTTGTGCCAGGGACCCCAAGAAGAGAAGATTTGTGTTAAAATTATTCAAAAATACTTCCCAAGATTTTCAAAAATGTTCACTTTGTGCGGTGTGTAAGGACCTGCACTGTGAGCTTGTACATATGCTATTTTTGAGAACCATTGATCTAAACCAGGGGTTTTCAACCGCTGGTCCGTGGAGGTATTGCAGGTGGTCCCTGGCCATGCATTCAGAAAAAAATCTTTTACTTTTACTTGCTACTCGTTTCTTGTTGGTGAATAATGAACTTAAGTCGAATCTAACATTTCAAAAAGTCAAGTGACCTCTTAGAATGTAAACATCCGGTCGCTGCTAATGCACATATAATTAGTTTCCACTGAGCATACACGCACGTGTACAACGTTGTATTAATCGATTTTGCATGTTAAAGCTCCTTACACACCTTTAAGTTCATTACACACCGGCGATTATGCGAATATACGCAAAAATTCTGACTCGTTCCGAATAAATAAAAGACGCTTTTCGCTCCGTGGAAGCTTGCATTGACTTTTTTTTTTTTTTAACGTATTATTCGCATGAAAAAAATTGCCCCCGGTGTGTAAGGACCTTTAGACTGTGGTATTGTACTTGGAAGTGAACTTGCAACTTGCTGCTGAAGTTGATCCTGGAGTCGACCTGCAGTGAACCACCATGGATCGTTTCGTAATCCTAACAAGAACAAAGCCGGTTAATACAGAGGTCGTGGTTTACTGATAATAAAATGCTTTGAAAACGTATTTTTTTTGTCCAGCTCATGAATGTAGCCTGAGATAGTGTGATTAGTGAGTAAAAACCTAATGTTGACCCCATGGAATGGTGCATGAACCCCGCCACCACTATTGTGTGGGGTGGGTCTATGATGGACCCACCCGACACAAACCCGACAAAACATGGGGTGGTCCCCATGTTGCTCTTAGTCAGGATGGTGGCCCCTGGGTCAAAATCAGTTAGAAAACCCCCGTTCTAAACCACTGTTCTAAATCAAAGGTTTTCTGAAAAAATTATGTTGCTATACTGTATAGCTAAAATCTAAAATGACACAAATGCTTTAGTTTTAATGGGTTAATATGTATTTGGGTTAAAGTGGCTAAACACATCTAGCTGGGGACCCCCTGGGGCCCACTCAAGGACCCCCTGGGGGTCCACAGACCCCACTTTAAGAACCACTGTTATGCAACCTTGCGGTAAAAACACATATCATGTGCCTCTTCCGCTTTATTTGCAGAACAAACAGAACCATATAACACTGTAACAATACAATACAACACATCGTCTGTGTCCAGTTGTAAACCTCATATGTCCAAAAAAAACGTTCACAATTCAAGTTCAAAAACATCAAAAGTAGCATATCTACAAGCTCAAGCGTGTCACTTCACGCCACGTTTCGAGCTTGCGGTTCTGCTACTTTTGTGTGACGCTGCAGTGTGATCAAGTAGAGGCCTTAATTTACAACAAAAAAACTAAACACAAACAGTTAGAATATGGAGATAAGAGGTTTCTGCCCGACACAGCAACCAATTGTTCTTTAGATGCGGTTGTTCCTGTTCATTATGGCCATTGTTAACCCATTCAATCCTGGAACGAATATCGTGCCATTTTAGATTTTTAGCTATCCTCCTATATTCCACAAACCTCTGAGACCAACCTCTGAGACCAAACCTCTGAGACCAAACCTCCAAGACCAAACATTTTTCTGCCCGGTTCTCCTCAGTGCCTGGAGCTATTGATCTCAAATTGCACACAGCCATTGACCATTACCATGTGCATCGGACTGCGAAGCCTGTTTTTCGATATCACTAAATCTCAGCTGTTTATTTGCATTTTTATGTCAAAGAATGTCGCCATGCTTACGGTGGCTACTCAAACTGCGCATGCGTTGCATCTACAGCCCCACTGCGTTACAGCGTTGCACACACAGAACGTGCTTCGACCAACGTTCGTATCTCCCGACGGGTATGGTCTAGTAATCATTAATTTATACTTTGGGCTATTCAAAAATAGTAGATCTACAAGCTCATAGCGCAGCACAGAGTGCTGTGCTCGAGCTTGTAGATTTGTGTGAAAATGTGTGCAAAAAATGTGTGCGAACATTTTTTTTACTTATTTTGCTATAATATCAGTGGTTCTCAAACTTTTCATGTCAAGGACCACCAAAATGATATGTATTTGTATTTTAGCTCGACATTCAATTTTTTTTTTAACAGATCCACAAGCTCAAAACGCGTCACTTCGCGCCACGTTCCTAGCTTGTGGATCTGGTACTTTGGAAGTTAGCATCCTGAAAAGTAACAGTTTTGGACATTCCACCTGACATACGTTATGCTTATGAGCATCAGGCAGTACTACTTTGTGCAGCAGACTTGAAGGTCAAAATCCAATTTCTCCGGAGAGCAAAATCTCAGGAGACCTGGGTTCAAATCCAGGGTAGAGCGGGACAGTTACATACTCTACCACACACATTGGTTAAAATATTTTTTTATTCGTTAAGATACGTTCAAGATTGAAGTTTTTAACCTTGAAAACAATCAGTTGTGCCGTTTAAAAAAAGTCCCCACTCTCAAACTAGAGGCCATAGAAACCTTTAATTTTTAAGTTATAATAATAATTACTAATTACTAATAATAAGTCATTGGCAGGGTTGGATTTGTAAAAAATATAACATTGACATTCATATTAATGTGTGTTTATTCATGAGCTTGTCCAGCCAGCTCTCATTGACTTCAATGCATTCCATCGAACGTTCAGACCAACCCTGTTTAATAAGATACAGTAACATTACTTTATCTCTGCTGTCCGGCAGGAACCAGCTAACTACAAAACAAAAATGGAGTTAGGAGGTTTTGTTCATCATTGATAAGAACAGCTGAATGGACCTCCAAGATCACAAGGTTGGAGGTCAAAAGGGGGTGGAGCCTGGAGTCAGCAAAACCTGCTAACTCCACCCCCCTTTGCTGGAGTTGGTTTAGCATAAAGTTTGAGGATCCAATGGAGTTAGCTGGTTTTGTCAGAAGAGCTTTTTAATACTTTTCATTCGTTCAATATTTTTTTTAACAACACACAGACGTGAAGGGTGTTCAATAGCACTGATTTATGGAAAGAAAATGCAAAAGCGGAAAAATGGAGTTAGCTGGTTCCTGCCGGACAGCAACGTTATGCTTAAATGTTACTCATAGCACTATAAATATAACAAAGTACGAGTCAACATCTCTCCTTTTTGACTATCTGTCTGTCTATAGGACCCTAGCAGAGGACACACATGTCTGTGAGTCCGTCTGTGTTGAAAGTTTTTTTCAAGTCCACAGCGCAACTAACTGTACAGAGATCTGTCTGTCTGTCTGTCTGTCTGTCTGCCTGGGGATGGGGGGGGGGGGTGTCAGGCCACGTCCTCCATGTAGTCAGCTCCATGCGTCTGACTCAGCTGGGACACACTCAGGTCCTGGGTGGTCTCATCAAACTGGACGAGAGAGAGAGAGAGAGAGAGAGAGAGAGAGAGAAGGAGAGAGAGACAGACAGAGATACAGACACAGACAGACAGAGAGAGAGAGAGACAGAGAGAGACACAGACAGAGACAGAGCGACAGAGAGACACAGACAGAGACACAGAGAGAGAGACAGAGAGACAGAGAGACAGAGACAGAGAGAGAGACAGAGAGACAGAGACAGAGACAGAGACAGAGACACAGAGAGAGAGACAGAGAGACAGACAGAGACACAGACAGAGAGACAGACAGAGGGAGAGAGAGAGAAAAAGTATAAAAATATAAATGTGATACACTGTATGGCTTGAATCACTAAATCAGTGGTTCTCAAACTTTTCAGGCAGCGACCCCCCAACATAATCATATTTCAACTGGGGACCCCCCACCCTGACAAGCACTTGGAATTGAAGGATTTGAGGCATTACTGTACATTTAGTTTGACTCAGTTCCACAGATACAAATTGTGAAAATAGCTGATTGGCTATTTTATTTTATTTTTTGCCTCTTTCTTAGTTTGACCATTTTTGATTGGCCAATGTTTGTTTATTTGGGAGGTATTAAAAGGGTCTTACCAGTCATTAAATAGTAACTTTAGAAACGCGCAGACCCTGTATACACCTATACTGTATGTTGGTTTGTTTACACACAAACATTTGGGGACCCCCTTGACCCACAGTTTGAGTATATGTGATTTACTTTACCTTGTCGCTGATGTCAGGTCCTTCTATTGACACCTCCTCGATCTCCTCTCCTATACTCAGCTCACTCTTAGACAGGTCTGAACGATGGCTGTGGACACACACACACACACACACACACACACACACACACACACACACACACACACACACACACACACACACACACACACACACACACACACACACACACACACACACACACACACACACACACACACAAAAATCATCCTCGTTTTAAAAAGAAATGATGTTGCTTTATGACCTTACTGTACTGATAACACATATACAGTTTAAATTAATGCAAAAATAATCACACAAAATGAACACTTCTGGTGTGACCGTGAAGATTGTCCTCACAATGTCTATTTCTCTAATTCTACATGTGGAGACATTTTGCCCTCACACGTATAATACACTTGTAATACTTGTATCACACACGCTCTCTCTCTCTCTCTACCCATTAAAACCAGGAATGCATCTGTATAACCACTTTCTTTTATACTTTGGTTATTCAAAAATAGCAGTTATACAAGCTCATAGTCATGCCATCTAGCACTCTGCTCTCAGGTTCATCACAGGTGATCCATATAACACACATCATTGCACTTTATATACTACAGTTGGATGGCCCTCCCTCTCCATGAGACCAGACCATCATTGGTACATCTATATTTATAAAGCTCTATTAACCCTTTAAGTTCTGAAGAAGCATCTGTGTCACTTTTTTGTGACACAGAAAAAAATGGCCCGGCCTTAAACGGTTAATATGCTGCACAACATGTACCGGTCCTGAACTTATCTTAGCCTCACCTGTTAAAATCATCATCATATTCAACGTCTTCATCTGGGGGAGGAAACAAAAAAACATCAAGTTCAGCTAATAATCTGAATACAAGTAATACAAATGATGAAATACAATCTAAGTAAAAGTACCTAAAATACTTGATTGAGTAAATGCAAGTCACTTAGCGCCACAGATAAAATACTGATTCTGTTTTTTGCTATCCAGCCTTCGACACTGAGGGAGGCTGGATAGCCAAAACGTTTGTTCATTTTAGAGACCTGACATGTAAGACATTAAAAAAAGTCAACTCACTCTTGTCACTCTGAGTGCGAATGATTGCTTTTGTAAATATTTTTTGGGTGAACTACTCCTTTGAATCTGAGAGAGTACAAATGGAATCAAATGGACCCTTAAACCTGAGTACAAATAGAATGAAATGGACCCTTACATCTGAGTACAAATAGAATGAAATGGACCCTTACATCTGAGTACAAATAGAATGAAATGGACCCTTAAACCTGAGTACAAATATAATGAAATGGACCCTTAAATCTGAGTACAAATAGAATGAAATCGACCCTTACATCTGAGAGTACAAATGGAATCAAATGGACCCTAACATTTGAGACTACAACTGAGTGACGAGGTCTATTGCCTCGTCACTCAAGGGTCCTTCTGGTCGATCGACACGGTCACAACTTTTTTCTGTTCTGGCCCCACAGTGGTGGAATGAACTTCCCACTGATGTCAGGACAGCAGAGTCACTGCCCATCTTTCGCCGCAGACTGAAAACCCACCTCTTCAGGAAACACTACCCTTCCTCTTTGTCTGGCTTACTTGTTGTTAAATAGTTGTACGAACTCTTGTTTTATTTTTGTACTGTTTTATCTGATCTTGTTTAGTCAATACACTTTTTATATTAGCTTGTGCTCATTTGATTTTGCTATTTGTCTCATCTGTTTAAGAAAGTAGGTAGCTGATATATAGCACTTTTACCTTAGCGCTAGGTATACTCTTGGTTGCTGGTTTTTGCAGGAAATGCACTTCTGGTGATTAGTAGTTTCGTTCCCTACCTATGTTGAATACACTTATTGTAAGTCGCTTTGGATAAAAGCGTCTGCTAAATGACTGTAATGTAACTGGAATGGACACTTACAAGGATGTTACAGTGTAGATTGAGATCCCAGAGAGAAAGAAATGGTGTCAAACAGAGGTCTGTGGTCTAATGCACTGTTTCCCCAAATACTGGGTCGTGAGCTATGTGTGGGTCATGGAACCATTTTTATGGGTCGTGAGCTTTTTCATTTCCTACAATGTTTTGCAAAATATACATAATATCTTTTTTATCCCCAAGTGTCTGGGAAAAAAAACGAAACAAATCTAACATTTTTCAAAAGAACTTCATACAAAGAAAAATATATCCAAGAAATTCCAGTAATATGTTTTGTGAAAATAGCAGATCTACAAGCTCACAAGGCACCTTGTGAGCTTGCAGATCTGATACTTTCACTAGTTCGGGTCACATTGGAGACAAAAAGTCTTTTGGGTCTCGAGCTAAAAAGATTGAGAACCACTCTAATGCAGGGATCTTCAATGTTTTCAGGCCAAGGACCCCCTAGCTGAGAGAGATGAAGCAGGGACCCCCTCTTTATTGTACAAATTGTGTTTTTTTTTTTTTTGTTTACTTGGTCTGCTCTTTTTTCCCCTCTACACCTATACCTCTTTGCCAAAAATAGCCAATCTACAAGCTCACAACGCCTCGCAGCGCGAGGCGTAGAGAGCTTGTAGATCTGCTATTTTTGGCTAAAGTTCTCCTCAGAAAAGGGATGTTAGGGTTCAAGTGGTTAAGTAAAACAAAAAATCATATCACACAAAGATTTGGCGGACCCCCTGTAGTAACTCTGAGGACCCCCTGTTGAAGACCCCTGCTCTAATGTATAACAAACCGGAGGTACTTGAAATAATAAAAAACAAACAAAGGTTGAGAATCACTGAACTGAAACATTCAAGTGATTGAAACTGACTGGTTCAGAAATGAAATGATTTCAAATGATTTAAAACATGTCTGAAACTGACCTAAGCCCAGAGATCCACTTCTATCCTTCATGACCTTGACGTCCCTGGTTCCTCTGTCTCTGGAGGTCGACGTTCCTACAGGGAAGACGACAAAACCAAACATTTAGTGAAAGTGGTTCTCAGCCAGTGGTCCGGGGACCACCAAGTGGTCCTTGAGGGGGTTCCAGGTGGTCCCCAGCAAAATGATGGAGAGTTGGTAACCCTTATTACATCTCTAACTCTTGAGAGTATAAAATGAAACCAAATGGACCCGTATGGGTCCATTTGGTGCTCCATTTTATGCTCTCGAGAGTTAAATTATTGTTAAACATCTGCATTACTTAATTTCTAGTCTACAATTAGAGAAAGTAGAATAATTGTTATTTTGATCAACGCTTGCCTGTTATCTCTCCTATGGTACCAACATGTCATGTCAAGGACCCCCAAATTGACACGTTAGCCCGCGTACCCCCATTTGAAAATGTCTTTATAGCAGTGATTCTCAACCATTTTAATTTCAAGGACCCCCAGTTTGACATGCATTAGGCTGCGGACCCCCATGTAATGGCATTTCTATCTCTGGGACCCCAATTTATATTGTAAGGTCAATGTTAATTTAACTCTGAGAGTGTGCAAATGGAACCACATGGACCTGTAAGGGTCCATTTGGTTCCATTTGCACACTCTCAGAGTTACAGACCCATAAGGGTCCATTTGGTTCCTAACTATCCATCATTTAGCTGGGGACCACCTGGAACTCCCTCAAGGACCCCTGGGGGTTCCCGGACCACACTTTGAGAGAGATTAAAAAGAAATAAATAAGGGTCTGTGGTCCTGTGGAGTGTTGAAGGCTGCCGTCGCTGAGAAGCACAAATGAATTTCACTTGTTTTTTGCTTGTAACTGACACTGCCTTTTACTTGTAACTGACTTTTGTGACAATAAACCCTGATTCTAATGCATAATCAAACTGGGGGTCCTACTAATTAAGATAGTTGAGTATCACTGGTGTGTGTCTGTGTGTGTGTGTGTGTGTGTGTGTGTGTGTGTGTGTGTGTGTGTGTGTGTGTGTGTGTGTGTGTGTGTGTGTGTGTGTGTGTGTGTGTGCGCGTGCGCGTGTGCGTGTGTGTGTGTGTGGATTCTGACCGTTCCTGCAGTGTTGCACGTCTCTGTCGTTGCTCCTCTGGGGGGCGGGGTCCGACAGGGAGCCCACGGGACTGTCTCTAGTCCTGGATGACTCCACCCTCCTGACACACACACACACATAAAACCAACCAACCTCAGTCTGGTTCAAAAGGGGTGCTAATAGACCACCGAAGTCCTGACGTCACTCGTTCATCCCCAGGTTCGTAAAGTAATTTCTCTATGGAGAATAACATGGGGTCGTCATAGAATCGTCTCATATAAGAATTGTGGTCCAAAAATAAAAAAACGTCTCGGCATAATTGTCAGGGAGGAGGTTCTGTATCGTTTATGATAGTCAGTCACTTATATTTGATACAGTCTGTTTCTGGCGAAAATGTAACTAATTCGGCGGAAGTAACGTTATCGTTTTCTCACCGTCAGTTGATGCTTCATATCCACAAGAGTAAAGCCGCCGGGGTCATTTATTTATTTTTGGAACACAGTTCTTATTTGACGCGATATTAAACACCTCTTTGGGATTCAGAATGGGGTGGAAAACCGCGAACCAGGTAGACAAACCAAGGATGTGTAAATTACGTCAGACTTCGGTGGTCTATAGGCCTGTCACAATTATTACATAAAAACTAATCGCATTTATTTTTGCATAATCATCATAATCGTTTCCATGTTGAAAAATGTTCATACATTTACAAACATTTTCCAAAAATAGCAGCCGAATAGCAGCCGATCTATACGATTATGGCCGATCTACAGGGTTCCCACACATTTTTAACAAAAACAAAGTATTTTAACCCCATTTCCAGGACTATAGAAATCATACAGCGCAACAATGAGACTCTTAACAAAAACAAAGTATTTTAACCCCATTTCCAGGACTATAGAAATCATACAGTGCAATAATGAGAATAATCTACAAGCTCAAAACGCGTCGCTTCGTGCCACGTTTTGAGCTTGTAGATCTGCTACTTTTGCCATTTCAGAATTTGACTCCTGAAAAGTAACAGTTTTGGACACATGAGGTTTCCGACCGACAAGAGACGATAGCCAAACATTTTCCAAAACATGTGATTAATTCTAAACCTTTTCCAGGGCCTGGAATTCTTTTGTTTTATCATCTCAAAATATTTCAGAATATTTCATGACTGTGGGAACCCTGATACATTTACAAACATTTTCCAAAAATAGCAGAAACAGCCGATCTATACGCTTATGGCCGACCGACAAGCTTGTAGATCAGCTATTTCCGCTATAAAAAAATAATAATTAAAGCATAACATTTATAAATGTGTGATTTCTTTGTATATTTAGTTATTTGTCATAATATCTGCCCTGTGCCATTTCAGATTATGAAGCCTAAAAACTAAACAGAAATAAATAAACAATATTCATACTTTCATATGTTCAATGCCTAAAACAATTAGATCGTTAATCAATTATGTGTGTGACAGTTAATGGTCAACTTAATGTGTAATCGTGATAGCCCTAATAGGCATTAATAATTAGCATCACACAGCAACAACAACAACAGTGGTGTGGTTTACAGAGAGCTCCACACTTCATAACATAAAAGTGGGACAGACCTATACCACTGCCATAGACTTTGCATTTAACATAGCTGCTTTGTCACAACACAGCAGAGAAATAGCAGTGTTTTGTCGATTCAGTGTCAGAGTCACAAACACACAGAGAGGTATCCGGCTTTGCCGAGCGTCTGTAAGAACACAATTGGCCCGTGTTCGAGGGAGGGAAGCCGGGGACGGGGAGGGTGGTAATTGTCACTATGTATTCCTAGGGGCTTGGGGGGGGGTAAAGACACAAATACACAGAGAGGTAAAGACACAAACACACAGAGAGGTAAAGACACAAACACAGAGAGAGGTAAAGACACAAACACACAGAGAGGTAAAGACACAAACACACAGAGAGGTAAAGACACAAACACACAGAGAGTTAAAGTCTCTGACCTGTGTTCAGAATTACAAACACAAGAGAGGTAGAGACACAAACACACAGAGAGGTAAAGACTCTGACCTGTGTTCAGAATTACAGACACAAACACAAGAGAGGTAGAGGTAGAGACACAAACACACAGAGAGGTAAAGACACAAACACACAGAGAGGTAAAGACACAAACACACAGAGAGGTAGAGGTAGAGACACAAACACACAGAGAGGTAAAGACACAAACACACAGAGGTAAAGACACAAACACACAGAGAGGTAAAGTCTCTGACCTGTGTTCAGAATTACAAACACAAACACACAGAGAGGTAGAGGTAGAGACAGAAACACACAGAGAGGTAAAGACTCTGACCTGTGTTCAGGGCTGAGTCTGTATTCAGAGACCCCGTCCAAATCCAGAACAGACAGACTGAAGAGAAAAACACATTCACTGACCAGCAGGGATGAAACTATAAATTATCTTTCCAGCAATTCTGCTTTTTAGATGAATCAAATAATAGTGTCTTTATTGATGAATTGACGCAAAATAATTGTAATGATTGTTTCAACTAAATCAACTAAATCAACTAAATAGAGTCAGAAGTCCTGACGTCACTCGTTCATCCCCTGGTTCGTAAAGGTTTCTCTAAGGAGAATAACATTGGGTCATCTTAGAATCGTCTCATATAAGAATAAACAAACTGTCTCGGCGATATTGTCAGGGAGGAGGTTCTGTATCGATTATGATAGTCAGTCACTTATATTTGATACAGTCTGTTTCTGGCGAAAATGTAACTAATTCGGCGGAAGTAACATTAGTGTTTTCTCACCGTCAGTTGATGCTTCATATCCATAAGAGTCAAACCGCCGGGATCATTTGTTTATTTTTGGAATACAGTTCTTATTTGACACGATATGAAAGACATCTATGGGAATTCAGAACGGGGGTGGAAAACCGCAAACCAGATAGGATGTGTAAATTACGTCAGACTTCGGTGCTCTATAGAGTAGTCTGATAAACCACTAGTAGATCTTGTCACACAAAAATAGCAGATGTACAAACTGACGTGTCATAGTGCAACGCATTGTCAGGTTGTAGATCTGCTATTTTCGTAACTTTCCCCCCCAAAAAGCTGCATTTCTATTTTTCCCTGACAATTGATATTTTCTAATGAAAATGATATTATTTATTTACTTTTATAATTGATTAGATTGATTAACTGTTACACCCCTACTAACCAGGACAGACAGACTGACAGAGGGAGAGAATCATTGAAAAGGAAAGACATTGAAAATAACAGAAAGGATGTGCTCCTAAATCAGGTTTGTGTCCTATTCAGACTGGAATCAGATTTTATGAAGTCTCAACAGCAAAAACACATGAAAACTGATTTTAGTGATTCATATTTGAACCACATTGCTGGGTGGTTTGTAGGGATGTACCCATACCATTTTTTCCTTCAAGATACCGATTCTCAAAACGTGCGTATCGGTCTATACTGAGTACCGATCCGATACCAGTGTATAATTAGAAATAAATCTAGGACAGTGGTTGTAGAAGTGGGGGTCTCAGGGTTCCTTGGGGGTTTTCAACGGGCCATAGCCCCAAAATGGCTGCTCGCGCTTGGAATGTTATTGTCCCAGTGGATACACTGATCCCCCCGCCTACCCACGGGGACGGAAAAAAACAAAAGATTGTACACAACGTGGCTTCCACATCGTCTATTTAAGGTAATTACGCTGGCATGGGGATAAAAAAACAATGTTTAATATCAAGGCGGGTAATGTGTTAAAGAGCAGCTACACGTTACTGAATTAGTTAACCCTTTAAGACTTGAGGCGATTCTTAAAAATGTTGTCTAAATCCAGTTTTTGAAAAAAAACATCTAAAAAAAATGTTTCAAGGTTTTTCAAAAATAGCAGATCTACAAGCTCATAGCGCGGCACTCGGTGCCGCGCTATGAGCTTGTATATCTGCTATTTTTGAATAGCCAAAGACATCTAAAGTGTTCCAGGTCTTAATGGGTTAAAACAAAAAACGGTTGTGCAACATCAATTGACGCATTCAAAATACACAATAAATGAGTCTGTAAATGGCATAGCATCAATGTGATAAATGACGTGGTATCGGAATGGCATCGGGATTGGCATACTCGCCGATGCCGATCCAGCATTTTAGGCAGTGTCTGATGCTTTTCCGATGCCCATGAACAAACGACGATGGAGTGAACGAGCATAAAAGGCGGGTGAAATGGGAGTGAACGAGAATGCACTGCAGACTCACTCGTTGAGGCTTTCGCCTCTCCTTAGAGACCCAGAGACACCGTCCTCCTTCACTGAGCCAACACTGACACACACACACACAGCACAGGAGAGGAGATGTAGTCAACAAGGGAGAGGACATACATACAGGAGAAAGGATACGTTGTCACAGGAAACAGGATATACACACACACAGGAGAAAGGATAGTCACAGGAAACAGGACATATGTAACAGATACAGAACCTGATGGCCTGAAAGTCTAATATCTCCCCCGAGCTATAGGGAATTCCCTTTGGCTTAGTGGTTAAGATGTTGGCTTTCCACGCGGGAGACCCGGGTTCGAATCCCGGGCGTTACATATACACACACACAGAATCGTAAATAACACCCCCCCCCCCCCCCAGGCAATGCCAGCGCCGAGCATTATTTTCCATCACGGAGTACTGTCCTCCTAGCCTGGGATCCAGCCTGCTTCGCTACGTTCGTTGCTGATTGGATGTTGTTCAAACGAATGACGAATCACAACGATCACACCGTTTTTTTTGTCCCGCCCCGCACCACAGACCAATCAGAAGCCACAGCACGATTCCAGCCGTATGCCATGTCCCGCCTCACTTGGAGATAGGAGGCATTCCAGACTGATAAGCGAAGAGAGAAAAAAAAGTCCGCCGAACGTAGCGAAGCAGGCTGGATCCCAGGCTACTGTCCTCCTGGAATGTCAGGCTCTCCACCCCCCCCCCCCCAGCCCCCCGCTACTGCGAACGGTTGGTAGAACGCTGGTCGTGGCTACGCGAGACTACAGGAAACAGGATATAGTCACAGGAGACGGGATAGATACGTAAGGTAAGGAGACAAGGAAAGGAAAAAATCACGCAGAAATCAAACCAAAACTTCTGCTAATCGAATGGATTGATGAAAAAAGACCTTTTCACTGCTTTTCCGGCTGGTGATACCGTTTGTTGTGTGACTGGTGTTACTGTGAGCATTGTGTGTTGTGTTAATGATAGCGATACTCACTCTGTCTGACCCAGAGGAGAACTGCTGCATGAAAACACGCACGCACGCGCACACACACACACACATAGTTAGGGAATTTTAGCAATATGTGTGGACCATCTGTGAAAAAATTTACTACCAATAGCTTTCTTCACCAATGTATTCTTATAAGTGTCTAGAATCACCTCTCAATTAATGCAAACCCAAATCCTCGTGGAAAATCCTGGAGAGCCAATCAAAGTTAAGGAGCCCAGAGGGCTTGGGTGAAAGATATTAAAAAAAATAAAAGTCTAATATGAACTTGTGAGGTGTCTAACTAGGGGTTTTCAGGGGTGCTGAATCCATTCCAACCATTATTTTTGAGTAAAAATGTCTCCCTGGCCATCTAATATTGGTATATTGGTTATTGTTAGTGTATAATCAGTGTATAATCAATCGTAGGGGATTGGGGTGTTGTTGAATTGATTCTATTCTGAAAAATATAATAAGAAAATATTGCTAAACACTTGATAAGAGTGTACACCTACTGTGCACATGCTCAGTGGGATACACTGTCTGCATGTGGGGAAGGAGCGGGAGTGTTGCATCCTGGCAAATATGTCAGGACGATTTTAAGGTACGGTAGTTTGTCTACTTTTTGGCATTCATTTTCCTCTGCTGGCAAAACTTTTGATTACTGTGAATTTAGATGTCAATTTTCTCTAGCCTATTGCTTACATTGAACAACCATTAGTTAAACAATCATGACACTTGTCTTTTAGTAGACAACATGGAAGAGGATTCTGTAGCTTGTGGCTTAAGGTGCTTCATCTGTGGTGGTCCTGAGACTGAGATTCAAAAGTCACCCAAAAAGGCTATGCACATTTTTTGTCTTATTCTGAGAGTGTGGATGATGCAGCATTAATCAGAAGACTTCATGGGACTAGAAAAACTGAGATGACCCCAAACTAAGATACCATTTGGAATGCAAAACCGAGCTATACAGTCGTTCAAGAAGTACAGTATATCCACTGGATATCGTAAGTTTTTTTTCATTGTGATGAAAGTTGCCACTTGCAGATTTCAATCCTATTCTATGTTGTGAGTGACATCATAATTTAATAAAAACTTTAAACATAATCTATTCTTTAGAGCAAGATGAGCAAGTCCAACGGCCAGACAGGAAGAAAAGACGCAGGGCATTGTCTGGGTCAAGTAGTTCAAGTGCTAGCTGGCACACTTGATCTACCATAATACTTGCATCCTTTGCAATGAAGGTATCAATGTTGGCACATTGAAAAGAAACCCTGGTAAGTCTTTTGTATGTAAGATTCAAATGAATTTTGATAACTGTTTTTCTTGCTCCTCACTGTAGGCTTCCACTCAAAGTCAAATAATTTAATCATGCACATACTGTATGTGGCTACCTTTTATCCAGACAGAGCTTGGCAGTTGTATCGTGCACCTGATAATGTCTACCAGGGCCGATTGAAAAGGAGTTTGATGCAGAGAGCAAAGCGACGAGGTGATGACTGGGGACTTGAAGTCGCTGGTCGCCTGGTGGCAGAAGAGGCAGTATATCATATTCGATGCAGAAGAGACTTTGAGAACCCTGTTACAAAGTCTGAGGTAACATTATATGGATACACAATACAGCTGTACAATACAACTCACATTTCTTATCCTGAGGGAAGAAATATAATTTTTAATAGTGAAACTTTTGACTTCAAAATAATTTATTCTGCAAGATTGATATGGGTCCAGGAATGAGGAGGACTAATAAAGGATAAGAAATGTGAGTTGTATTGTACAGCTGTATTGTGTATCCATATAATGTTACCTCAGACTTTGTAACAGGGTTCTCAAAGTCTCTTCTGCATCGAATATGATATACTGCCTCTTCTGCCACCAGGCGACCAGCGACTTCAAGTCCCCAGTCATCACCTCGTCGCTTTGCTCTCTGCATCAAACTCCTTTTCAGTCGGTCCTGGTAGACATTATCAGGTGCACGATACAACTGCCAAGCTCTGTCTGGATAAAAGGTAGCCACATACAGTATGTGCATGATTAAATTATTTGACTTTGAGTGGAAGCCTATATGAGGAGCAAGAAAAACAATTATCAAAATTCATTTGAATCTTACATACAAAAGACTTACCAGGGTTTCTTTTCAATGTGCCAGCATTGATACCTTCATTGCAAAGGATGCAAGTATTATGGTAGATCAAGTGTGCCAGCTAGCACTTGAACTACTTGACCCAGACAATGCCCTGCGTCTTTTCTTCCTGTCTGGCCGTTGGACTTGCTCCTCTTGCTCTAAAGAATAGATTATGTTTTAAGTTTTTATTAAATTATGATGTCACTCACAACATAGAATAGGATTGAAATCTGCAAGTGGCAACTTTCATCACAATGAAAAAAAACTTACGATATCCAGTGGATATACTGTACTTCTTGCACGACTGTATAGATCGGTTTTGCATTCCAAGTGGTATCTTAGTTTGGGGTCATCTCAGTTGTTCCAGTCCTCATGATTAATGCTGCATCATCCACACTCTCAGAATAAGACAAAAAATGTGCATAGCCTTTTTGGGTGACTTTTGAATCTCAGTCTCAGGACCACCACAGATGAAGCACCTTAAGACAAGCTACAGAATCCTCTTCCATGTTGTCTACTAAAAGACAAGTGTCATGATTGTTTAACTAATGGTTGTAAGCAATAGGCTAGAGAAAATTGACATCTAAATTCACAGTAATCAAATGTTTTGCCAGCAGAGGAAAATAAATGCCAAAAAGTAGATAATCTACCGTACCTTAAAATCGTCCAGACATATTTGCCAGGATGCAACACTCCTGCTCCTTCCCCACATGCAGACAGTGTATCCCACTGAGCATGTGCACAGTAGGTGTACACTCTTATCAAGTGTTTAGCAATATTTTCTTATTTTATTTTTCAGAATAGAATCAATTCAACAACACCCCAATCCCTTACATTGATTATACACTGATTATACACTAACAATAACCAATATACCAATATTAGATGGCCAGGGAGACATTTTTACTCAAAAATAATGGTTGGAATGGATTCAGCACCCCTGAAAACCCCTAGTTAGACACCTCACAAGTTCATTTTAGACTTTTATTTTTTTAAATATTTTTCACCAAAGCCCTCTGGGCTCCTTAACTTTGATTGGCTCTCCAGGATTTTCCACGAGGATTTGGGTTTGCATTAATTGAGAGGTGATTCTAGACACCTATAAGAACACATTTGTGAAGAAAGCTATTGGTAGTACATTTTTTCACAGATGGTCCACACATATTGCTAAAATTCCCTAACTAACAGACAACCTTATTTAATCTCATGAACACCGTTCTGGGGCAAATAGTACTTGATGAAAATAGCAGATATACAATATGAGATGGTTGTGCGTGAACATCCCAGATACAAGTGTAACCAAATGGACCTACACTTTTGAGTTACAAAAATTAACCCTGTGGCTGCCAACGACGAGATTTCTCGACATATTTTGCCATGGCCCACACACAACGAGAATGACGAGATTTTGTGTTTTCAGTGGTTTTCCAGTAGATGGCTCTATTCGTTCGCCTATCGGTCACCGTATGGCTCCCAGAGAAGGAGAGGAGCAGCGGGTCACGTGATCGCAATACAAACAGCCTCTTCTCTCCCTTGTAATTCGATCTGGAAGAATGGCTTTTCCACTGTTTCTGTAGCTTTTTGGCAAAAACAGCCTAGATTCAACTGGCCACAACTATGGAACGGATGCTCACGGCGGGCTCACCCCCCCAGCCCCCCTCCCCCCCGATTCTACGAGACTCGGATACGCCTTTTAAAGCGATCGGGGGATCGATCATACTGGAGATGAATATTCTAGGATTTTTCAAAGGTCAGTGAACACACTCGAAAATCGCTGGCAGTGGTGTGGAAAACTTTGCTTTATTTCTGGCAGTCAAAGAGTTAAATTAACTAAGGATTTGACTGTGTAGAGGGCTTCTCTATTCTGGAGTTGAACATTGAGAATAAACACAGATCTACAAGCTCACAAGTTGTGACACGATGAGCTCGTAGAGCAGGGGTCTTCAACGTTTTCAGGCCAAGGACCCCCTAAGCTGAGAGAGAGATGGAGCAGGGACCTCCTACTCTATATTGTATAAAATTGTGTTTCAGATTAAAGTTTTTTTTTTACTTAAGTCTGCTATTTTTTCCCCTCTACACCTATAGCCTCTTTGTCAAAAATAGCCGATCTACAAGCTCTCAACGCCTCGCAGCACGAGGCGTTGTGAGCTTGTAGATCTGCTATTTTCGGCTAATGTTCCCCTCAGAAAAGGAATTCTAGGGTTCAAGTGGTTAATGTAAAACAACTAACTCCTATCACACAAAGATATGGCGGACCCCCTATAGTAGCTCTGAGGACCCCCTAGGGGTCCCGGACCCCCTGTTTGAAGACCCCTGTCGTAGAGTGTTGCGAGCTTGTAGATCGGCCATAATGTCTCTCTCACCAGCCGTAGGTCTTCTGTGGTTTGGGGAGAGGGTCGTCAAAGAAGGAGTCTCCCTCGTCGCCGTCTTCCTCCACGTCCAGGTCTAGCGCCCTCCGCAGGACGGAGGAGGAACTGTGGCCGTCTCTGGACGCGTCGCCGGGCCTGCCGGAGCCTGGGCCCACGTCACCTTTGACCCCGGGCCCCCCGGAGGTCACGATGGGGTCGCCGCGGGCCAGCTCCACTCCCTGTAAAAAAAAAAAAGATTAAGATTAAGAAACACTTGACTGAGGAGGGGACAGGAGAAGATCTTTTTTTTTTTTTTTATATATATATTTTTTTTTTGGGGTCTTTTTCTACCTTTATTGATAGTACCAGTGGACAGTGGTGGAAAAAGTAAAACAATTGTTTTACTTTGTATGTTTTGTGACAATAATCAAAATCTGCAAAGTAACTAAAGTTTTCAAATAATTCTAGTGGAGTGAAAGTACAATATTTGCCTCTGAGATGTAGTGAAGTAGAAGTAAAAGTATTGGAAATTGGAAATACTCAAGTAAAGTACAAATGCCTCAAAATTGTACTTAAGTAAATGTACTTAGTTAGTACATTTTCCACCGCTGTATATATATTTTTTTTTTTGGGGGGGGGCTTTTTCTACCTTCATTGATAGTACCAGTGGAGTACCAGTGGAGATTGAGAAGAGAAGATCTGACTGGATTTTCATTGATCAACAGAACTCAAAGCAGAGAGGAGCAGCACCAAACCAGTCCATCAGCACTGGTTTGTACAGTGACCAGTACAACCCAGTCAAAAACCCAGGGATAAGTCTACATTGCTACTGTCTCTCTCAGAGCACTGCACATTATTCTAGCAACATTAATGGAGTTGTTAGTAAAAACAAACAAACATGCAAATCAGGTAGAGATGCATGAGGTGGTTTGGAGCAGGTAAGGGAACAGCGTGATTGTGTTGTTAGCATGTCTGTGAGAGCTAGCTACTGTAGCTAACAGCATAGCAGTTCAACCATGGCATGATGACACAGCATTTACTGTAAAGAAACCAGAGTGTTCTTTCAACTCTGGGTGTGTACGAATGTAAGCAAGTGGATCCCTTTGGTTCTTTGTACACTCAGAAACACAAATGGTTAAATTTTACTGTGTGCCATCGTTATACAGTCAAGTGAATGGATTGGTTAAAATGCAGTCCACTTGGCTTACCTAAATCAACTAAACTCAGAGGTTTGGAGTGAATTTGGCCATTCACGCCAAACACGATAATTATAACTATAACAATAATTGTGAGAGTCTGCAGTACACTTGAGTTGAGAGTGGTTTTTACATAAAACAGAAAAGTTATCGTTATAGTTATCGTGCTTGGTGTGAAAGGCCCTTAACTCTCTCAGTGCCACACAACGAGATGTCCCGAGTTTTTTCTGAATGCCCTCAGTGCCAGAACGAAAAATCCAGAGTTTAAAAAATATGTCTTTAAATGTTCAGAACCCAAGATATCATTATCTGAAGATTTTCAGCTCCATCCACTCCTTGTTTAACTTATAATTGAAAAAGGCTGTATCTTGCTTCCTAAGCACTTTTTTTTTTTACTTAAAAAAAATAAAGTAAATTGCTGGCACAGTATGAACATATTTTTCACTGAGAGAGTTAAGGGATGCCAAATGGTGTGTATCAGTGTGAGTGAATATTGGTTGATTGTTGACGTGCGTCCAGTGTTTCCTCCGGGTTTATTCAGCAGCACTGTTGTCCAACTTCTAAACCCCCCCCCCCCCAAAGACGGAATCCCTGCACTGTAAGCGGTGCTATTCAACATGGCTGCTGCAGAAACACAGAGAAAACACTGGTTTCAGTGACTTCCCTACTGCAAGGTGGTTGTTGTTTTTTTTTACCTCAGCAGAACACTGCTCCTGTACTCTCTGTTGTGGACTTCTAAACCTGGGAATCTACACATCACACACATGTTCTATTAGCCTTGGACCAAGACTGACAGATTTTATAACCCATTGAGACCTGAAGCCGATTCTACATGTCTCCTAAATCTCAACAGTATTCTGAAAAACGTATGTTTCTATATCAGTGGTGCTCAAACTTTTTTTTATGTCAAGGACCCCCAAAATTATATGTATTTGGCCGCGGACCCCCATCAAAATCTTTTGTTCCAGGGACCCCCTGAAGCAAAGATTTGAGTTAAAAATGGTTCGCTTTAAAAATATATATATTCAAAGATTTGCACACATTTTCACGATTTTTTGAATAGCCCAAAGTGTAAAATAAGGCTTTTTAGCTCAAATCTAAAAATGACACAGTTCCAGGTCTTAATGGGTTAGCCTTGGACCAAGACTGACAGGTTTTATTTAATACTTTCCGACATCCCGTCTGTGCTGGCATGTCATTGCAACAGCGCCACTACACTCATCGAGGAATACAGGGAATCTTCAGCACAGATGGGATATAGCAGTGGTTCTCAACCTGTGGGTCGGGACCACAACAGAGCTCACAACGCATCGCAACGCGAGGCATTGTGAACTTGTAGATCTGCTATTTTCACAATATTTATCCGTGGAACCGAGTCAAACAAAATGGGGGTCCCCAGTTCAAATATGATTACTTTGGGGGGGTGTCACGGCCTGAAAAGGCTGAGAACCACTGGGATATAACACCTCTTTATTGAACACTACGGAATACTACACAACAAAGGACCAGGTCAGGTAACATCGGTGGCTTTAGGGTAAGCACTTTAGATTTTATATATTGTATGTTACACTTTATACATGTAAGAAGAAGTACAGATATTAAACATGTAATACCAGTGGATATTTGGGGATGGTATCTAAGACTGACAAACATACACAAATGATAAAAACAAATGTCACGTCTTGATCCAAGGCTAATGTATTATCTGATGGTGATCATTAATGACAAATCTCACAAGAGTCATCCCCCACAATAGCATTAAGAGATATTTGGTAGAAACATTATTGCCTATATTGTTCAGCCCCATTAACAGAAAATATTATGCATGCACGGTCCAGGTGTTACACGAAAATCGGTGACTGATGCGTTACGGTCTGTGGTGATTGCGTAATCATTCTAACGTATTCAATGGGACACCACTTTTGGTGTGACACACGGCTCACGGTATTACTGGTCTTGTTTACATTCATTTGTCGCATGTGTGCGACATGGCAGAGATTGAGAGAAAACAGAGAGGTTGCCCTTTAGTACGGTCGTGGAAGTAATCACACTATCTTTGGATATGTGGTATTGGTGAAAGGACAAACGCACCTTACTGGTCATCTTCTCCTCAAACCTGTTGGATGGACGGCTCACCTCGCAGACGTCACCCATAACCTTCATAATGACACAGAATAGTGTTAAAACGACACCCCTTCACACAGTGACTGTCCTCTTCAGCCAAAATAATTAGCACGATTATTCTGATCAATATTGATCTTATATTCTTATCATGATTATTCATTGGTTTTAGTGACAAAAATATCCTTAAATCACAATTATGACACAATCCATGTTGTGCTACATACATTCCTTTCAACGTTCATGTGTTCCACAAGGGTGCATGTGGTCACGGTCTGATCACCACCTACGAGGCCCTCAACAACCAGGCTCCCCGCTACCTTTTTTTTTTTTTTTTTTTTATCCCACGATTTTGTAACCCTTATTTTTCACCCGGTGCCAATTTTCTAAGTGATCCTTGGCACTACACTCCCCTCACCAGCCTAGGGAGGCCAGGGCCGAGCTCATGCCTCCTTCAATGCATGAGAGCAAACTGACCATCTTGTCACCTGACAGGGGGGAGTTTCCCTGGTTGGACGTAGCGCGTGGAAGGAACACGTTATTCCAACCAGTTCCCTTCCCCTCCATCAGTTTAGTGACCAGGATTACTAAATGTTTTTGTGAGGGTATCAATTACCCTGAGAGACACGGGGAGAACATGCAAACTCCACACAGAGTAGGCCCTTTCGCCAACCCCACCTAGGGTATGGGCGCTGATGACACGGCTCCCAGCTACCTTTCTGACCTCCTTCAAAAACTATTGTTTGCTTAGTTTTTGTATTCTCTCTCTGACTCTCTCTCTCTCTCTCTGTCTCTGAAGTCAGACTAAAAATGCTGAATGGGGTTTTCAGACCCTGTGAATGTCTGGCTACCACCGATGCCTCGACGACGACTTGGCATCAGCACATGGACCCTAAAGACCACAGGCTGGCCATGTCATAATAGGTGAACATGTGGTGAAAATGACATATCCACAAGCTAACCACGTGTTGTGTTCCAATGCATTGTGAGCTTGTTGATCGGCTATTTCCGGCAAGGCAGTGGGCCTAGTACGGAAAACAGTACACAATATACACACACACACACACACACACACACACACATATATATAAAGTTAAAGTAAGGATTCTTACCACAGTGCGACACTGAGCGAACAGCCGCTTGTACAAGCCCAAGAACTCCTGGAAGTCTGTCTCTGTATCAAACACAAAGCACACATCGTGTCTGGTTACTCTTCAGGAAATGTAAAAAAGAGCCTGTGTTCCAATGGATCCAATGTAGTTATTATAAAAAATAGCAGCTCTATAAGCTCAAAACGTGTCACAACACGACACATTATGACCTTATAGATGTTTGCTACTTTTGTTTGACACTGTAGTAAGAACATGTAAAGCATTCATTTCCGAAGAAAATAAAGAAAGCAGTGTTGGGTACAAGTTAAAATATGGTTACAGGGTTTCTGCCTGACAGCAAGCAACGTTATGATAATCAACATAATAATAATAATGATGAGATTTACTCTTCCGTGAGGCTTTGTCTGTGGTCTTTAGTTCATCACTGATGAAACTCTCCAACATGTTCCTGTTATTACGACACACACACACACACACACACACACACACACACACACACACACACACGTTTAGGAAAATGTCCATATATGTGTAGCACGGGCCTGAGAAGATGAACTTTCATCCATATTGTATTACTGTATGTATGAACGTACTTATTAAAATGAGGGAAGAGATCACTGAAGACACATCTGACGTCTTCTCTCAGCACGCCTCCACTCCTGTCCTGCAACACAACACAGTAACCCACTGAGCACTGTGTGTGTGTGTGTGTGTGTGTGTGTGTGTGTGTGTGTGTGTGTGTGTGTGTGTGTGTGTGTGTGTGTCCTGAGCATGACGTTAAACTGCCCCGTTGTAACTACCATCGTCAATGTAGTCGGTGCAGTGGATGCACTTGCAACTTCTGTGGACTATGTAGCTTACATACAAGAAGACACTACTCACCGGTAGAATCTACAGAGAGCTTTAACACCAAGCAGCAGTGCAAGACTAAGAACTTTGTTTCCTCTGGTGATCCAGCCTAGGACATAGATCTGGTGGCTCGTCTGGTGTTCAATCGCCCCAAGTTCTCCCACACAACTATCCTTCTCCGTTCTCTACACTGGCTCCCCCTAGCGGCTCGCATCCAGTTTAAAACCCTGGTGCTAGCCTATAGGGCAGTGAAAGGAACAGCTCCTTCTTACCTCCGGGCTATGGTTGATGCCTACACCCCTGCCCGACCACTTCGGCCTGCCACCTCGGGGCGACTGATTGCCTCGTCACTCAAGGGTCCTTCTGGGCGATCCAAACGGTCACAACTTTTTTCTGTTCTGGCCCCACAGTGGTGGAATGAACTTCCCACTGATGTCAGGACAGCAGAGTCACTGATGTCAGGACAGCAGAGTCACTGCCCATCTTTCGGCGCAGGCTGAAAACCCACCTCTTCAGGAAATACTACCCTTACTCTTCACCTTGCCTACTTGTTGTTAACTAGTTGTACGAACGCTTGTTTTATTGTTGCATTGTTTTATTGGATCTTGTTTAGTCGTTACAATTATTTGAGTTAGCTCCAGCTCATTTGATTTAGCTATTTTGTCTCATCTGTTTAAGGAAATAGGTAGCTGATATATTGCACTTTTACCTTAGCGCTAGGTATACTCTTGGTTGCTTGTTTTTGCAGAAAATGCACTTAAGACTTCTGGTGATTAGTAGTTTTGTTCCCTACCTATGTTGACTTATTGTAAGTCGCTTTGGATAAAAGCGTCTGCTAAATGACTGTAATGTAATGTAATGTAATTACCCACGGACTTGTTGTTGGAGGGTTTCGACAACTTGGGATGAATGCCCAAAGACGAGGCAGAAAGCCTGGCACAAGTATTGTGCCGTCTCTGCTGCCATGTATGGCAGCGCCGCCGCTACGTGTGCCCATGGAGTGCTGAGTGACATGCGTGTTATATCCATGAGTTTGTGAATGTAACCTCTACTGCACCTAAAACATTTGTGTCCCTGTATGCTTTCCCTGTGTGTGGACATAAATACATTGTTAAACTGTGTGTGTGTGTGTGTGTGTGTGTGTGTGTGTGTGTGTGTGTGTGTGTGTGTGTGTGTGTGTGTGTGTGTGTGTGTGTCACCTTGTCATAAAAGTCAAACTTCTTCCTGGCGTCTGCTATTTGCTTTGGGGACAGTTCCTAATTGGAGAACAAGAGGGAGACATTTGTATCTGTCCAATGTACATAATAATAATAATAATAATAATAACTATTATCATCATCATCATGGTAGCTTATAAAACAGATTTAAGGACATGCAGTAGTAATAATAACTATATTATTGGTTATGCTAATAATGAAATGATATTGATAATTATGCAAAGTTGGGATTGAATGACTTTTAAGACCTTTTTAATAAAGAATGTAATTAAAAAATTAGACCATTACTGCGTCAACAGTAATCAACAAACTGTACTATAAAAAAAGTTCCAAAGAAATTTCCATGAGCTATTTTCACAAACTAAATGTAATGCCTCAACTCCTACAATTCCAAGTACTTGTCAGCATGGGTTGGGGGGGGGGGGGGGGTCCCAGTTCAAATATTGAATAGATTATTTTGGGTCCTGGAAACATTAAGAATCTGTGCCCTAATTCAAATATCACTCCCCCATGGATCGACCGTGTGATGTAAGCGACCGTGTGATGTATGTGTGTACACAAGTCATCACACAGAAAATAGGACAGGCTTGTTTTGTCAAAGCTGGTGAGACTCTGAACAACAGGAAGCTGTGTGTGTTCCACTAACCTACCGTTACAGGAGTGATGTCACCATCACCACATTTTACTTGTAAAGTAACTAAGTACATGTACTCAAGTACTGTGCTTAAGTACAATTTAGGTATTTTTACTTTCTTCAGTGTTTACAATTTGCAATACTTTTACTTCTACTCCAGTACATCTCAGAGGACAATATTGTACTTTTACGAAAGTACAATATTTTATGAAAACTTTAGTTACTAGTTGTTCATTTGTAGATTTTGATCATTATTACAAAACAGGCTAACCACATGAGCCCTATACTTCGGCCATTGGAAAATAGCAGATCTACAAGCTCACAATGCGACGCATTGTGAGCGCGTCACAATGAGACGTGTTTTGAGCTGGTAGATGGGCTATTTCCACTATTTTAGAAAATGTTTGAAAATATTCTTCAACATGAACCAGTTTTCTGAAAAACGTACGTTGCTATATCAGTGGTTCACTAACGTTTTCATGTCAAGGACCCCAACAATTGTATTATAAAAATATTTTGTTCCACTGACCTGATTTGAGTTAAAAATGTTCTATTCAAAGATTTGCACAAATGTTCAAGATTTAAAAAAAACAAATATTTTTTTGTAGAGCTTGCAGATCTGCTATTTTTGTGGAAAATCGTGACACATACACACACATTATAATTAGATAATTACCTTTGGAATGTTTGTAGCTTTGTCTCCCTGGTAACAGAGCAGCAGGACGGGGTACATGAGAGAGGACACACATGCATTTTAGTTTACACAATCTGACCTCAGAGCAGCAGCACGTATAGTTAGAGAAATGGAACTTTAAAGGTGGTGTGTGTGTGTGTGTGTGTGTGTGTGTGTGTGTGTGTGTGTGTGTGTGTGTGTGTGTGTGTGTGTGTGTGTGTGTGTGTGTGTGTGTGTGTGTGTGTGTGCGTGCGTGCGTGCGTGCGTGCGTGCGTGCGTGCGTGCGTGCGTGCGTGCGTGCGTGCGTGCGTGCGTGCGTGCGTGCGTGCGTGCGTGCGTGCGTGTGTGATGTTGGCTGCCATGTTATTTGTGTCTAAATACCCCAAACTAAATAGTGCTGCTTTAACATACTCTACGACACAGATTGGAGAAAATTAAATTTTATGAATTTGAAAAAAGTTACATAGTGCCGCTTTAATGACCATTGAAGTGAAAGTGATACAGAACAGTCCAGGTGGATTGTGGGAGTTGTAGTGTACCTCACTGTGCGTGTGTCTTGAAGACTTGGTCAGTTCCAGCAGCAGAGGAGAGTTCCTGTTCACGTCCGTCTCCGACATGCCCAGCTCACAACACACCTGTGTGCGGCTGTCCAGTCCATTCATCTATAGGGAAAACATTAATCATAATTAAACATTAATAATAATAAAATAATGTCCACCTGATCGCAATTACTTGAGATAATCTCAATTATTTTTGCATAATCGTTTCCATTCACCTGCATAAATCTTTTAAGTATAAAATAACACTTTAAGCGGTTTATTGACTTGTTTATGATATTCACAAAATTAAAACGTGCTTCTCAATTATTTGATTAATCAACATAATGGCCAAGAATACAATTGATAGTTGCCACCCTACATGCTTAGTAACGTATGCTTATTCAGTTCTTCTTGCACTTCTAAGTAGCTCTGGATTCGGGGTTCAGGGACCCTCGGTGTTGAGGGACTTCCAAATGGACCCTTACAGGTCTGTAACTCTGAGAGTGTAACAAATGGGTCCATTTGGTTCCATTTGTTACACTCTCAGAGTTATGGGGGTTCTTAGAAATCAAGTGACATTGCACAAGTTTGAAAACCACTGGCATAGTGCGGACGGACAACACAGTAAATTATCCACCTCACTTTGCTGCTGACGCACAATGAATTTTCAAAACTTTTCCATAACTTTTCCAAAGTATTTTAACCCCATTTCCAGGACTATAGAAATCATACAGTGCAATAATGAGACTCTTAAACCAGTGTGCCATCAATCGCCCAAGATGGACTCGAGCGAAGGTGTCACGTGACAAAAAGAACAGATCTACAAGCTAACAACATATCAAGTAGCACTGCATGTTACTACATTTTACCTGTCTTTCACGTAATGTTTGACAAAAAACAATGTATTTTGTTGCTGTCGGGGAGAACCCTCTCATCGCGAAGCGACGCGTTTCGAGCTTGTAGATCTGCTACTTTTGCCATTTTAGAATTTGAATCCTGAAAACTAACAGTTTTGAACATTTTCCAAAACATTTGATTTAATTCCAAACCTTTTCCAGGGCCTGGAAAACAGTTTTTCTAATTTCAAAATATTTCCAGGAATTTCATGACCGTGGGAACCCTGGGTTTCACAATTGTTAAAACCGTCACAGTATAGTGATACGCTCATCTAGTGGTTGTTTTTACTGAAGGAAGGTACTGTGTGTGAGTGTGCGTGTGTGTGTGTGTGTGTGTGTGTGTGTGTGTGTGTGTGTGTGTGTGTGTGTGTGTGTGTGTGTGTGTGTGTGTGTGTGTGTGTGTGTGTGTGTGTGTGTGTGTGTGCGCGCGCATGTGTTGTAGCTTGAGGAAGCGGACACATTCCTCTCAATATCCATTAGTTACTTCTAGTCATAATCATTTGATTAATAACACGGCCGAAGCTACACTTCAGGACAGTTTCTCGTGCAATTTCGTCACCAGATCGCTGACTTGCTGGAAACGCCGAAAATGGCTAAATGGTAAGAAATAGTAAATAGTGGAGGAATCCCTGGGCTTGGGTTCATACTCACAGAGTTGATCTCTGGTTGGAACACAGCGAGGGTGAAGTCCAAGTTGAACACCTGGAGAAAGTCTATCACCAGACTGGCTACCACACGACCTGCAGGGAAAAAGACAAATTAAATGTATAATTAAAAGCTGCTCTCGGGGGCACGGTGGCGCAGTCGGTAGCGCTGTCGCCTCACAGCTAGAAGGTCCTGGGTTCGATTCCCGCCAGGGACGCTGTGGGCGCTGGGGGCGTGTTCTCTCCTCCATGTCATCGGCGCCCATACCCTAGGTGGGGTTGGCGAAAGGGCCTACTCTGTGTGGAGTTTGCATGTTCTCCCCGTGTCTCCTAGGGTAGTTAATACCCTCACAAAAACATGTAGTAATCCTGGTCACTATACTGCCTCCCCCTGGTCAGCCGGGGCGCCTGATGGAGGAGAAGGGAACTGGTTGGAATAACGTGTTCCTTCCACGCGCTATGTCCAACCAGGGAAACTCCCCCCTGTCGGGTGATAAGAAGCGGCCTGCTTGCTCCTCATGCATTGAAGGAGGCATGAGCTTCAGCTTGGGCTCTCCCTAGGCTGGCAGAGGGTAGGTAGTGCCCAGGATTACATAGGCAATTGGCACTGGGTGAAAAAATGTGGGTTACAAAATCGTGGGATAAAAATTATAAAAAAAATAAAAAATAAAAGCTGCTCTAGCCAGATCAATATGCACGGGTTAATCAATGGGGAGCAGGACATTATTACTAAATTATTCAACATTTTTCAAACACTTGAACATTTAAAAAAAAAGCAGATGTACACGCTCACAGCACGGCAATAAGTGATGCGCTGTGAGCTTGTATATCTGCAAAGAAATATATATAGCCAACGTATAAATGGATAGTGGTTAAAATGATTGTGATGCTGTATTAACACAGATTTTGCTGGGGACCCCCTGGAACCGCCTCAAGGACCCCTGGGAGTTCCCAGACCCCACTTTGGGAACCAATGTTTTAGGGAATTTTGTCAATTAGCATTCCCCAGAGAGCAAAACTTACCATCTTTGGTATTGAGGCATTTCTTCAGGTTTTCGTTGACAAGCGGTGTTTTGTTCTGGTTCGGGGACAAAAGACAAACAGCAGCTAGTTAGTTAATGGTGAAGTAAATAAATAGTTACAGTGAACACTTATAACCACTTAGACCCTGTACCAGTGCTGTAGGGCAGAAACCTTGCATCTCCAACTTAGTTCAACTTAGTCGTTTTTGCAAATGAATGCCCTACTTCTTCGTGCAAAAGTGTCGCAGAGAATTAGTCAAAATAGCCGATCTACAAGCTGACAACGCGTCACTTGGTGGCGTTTTGTGAGCTTGCACATTAGAAAAGAACTTAATTGAATCTATTGGAACAACAAACGTTCCAGACAGTGACGATATACTGTACTTTCCTGACTGGGGTCCCCCATGGATCTATACTAGGCCCACTCTGTTATTCCCTCTACACCAAATCACTTCGCCAAAAATAGCTGCTCTAAAGGGCGCTCGGGCGGCACAGTGTCTGTAAAGCAGTGGTTCTCAAACTTTTTCATGTCACGGACCCCCAAAATGATATGAATTTGGCCGCGGACGCTCAACTAAAAAATATTGTTCCAGGGACCCCCAGGAGGAAAAACTTGAGTAAAAAATGTTCCCTTTGGAAAATAGATATTCAAATATTTGCACACATTTTCAAGATTTTTCAAAAATAGCAGATCTACAAGCTCATAGCGTGGTGCAGCGCTATGAGCATGTATATCTGCTATTTTTGAATAGCTAAAGTATAAAATAATAGTTAAAGTGGTTAAAATGATTGTGACGCTACATTAACTACTTTAGCTGGGGACCCCCAAGAATAATCCATGACCCAGGGGGGGGGCAGTGCCCTCGCAGACTTCGGTGCTCTATAGACGAATCCACAGACACGCTGCCTGTAGCTGCCTGTAGGCAGCCATTGCTGCGGTGTCGCGTCCGTGCATCGTTGACACCGCAGCAATGGCTGCGCGCAGGGCAGCGCTCCGTGGATTCGTGTATAGGGAGGGGTTCATGTGGTTAATAGTATAATAACGTATTTAAATAGTTAACACATAGATAAGATCAGCAGAACATGGACCATTACCTCCAGCTTATCTTGCTCCTCCATGGCCAGAAACACTGCAGCACGCATCTCTGCCTGCAAGATGGAAACATAGTCACTTTACCATTACATTTCATCACACACACACACACACACACACACACACACACACACTTTTACTCCACTACATCTCAGAGGCAAATATACTTTTACTCCACTACGATTATTTGAAAACTTTAGTTACTGCCACTGGTCACTTTGAAGATTTTGATTATTATCACAAAACATACATCAACCACTTCAGCCCTATATACATTTCGGCCATTTGAAAATAGCCGATCTACAAGCTCTTCATGCAACGCATTGTGAGCTTGTAGATCTGCTATTTTCAAAAGATTTGTATGCATTTTTAACATTTGAAAACTTGTGAAATGGGACATTCTACATAGTGAGTAGTTTAACTTTAAGTATATTTTGATACAAATACTTTGGTACTTTTACTCAAGTAAATTTTGAATTCCGTACTTTAACTTGCAACAGAGTGTTTCTACATTTCAGTGTTGATACTTTTACTTAAGTAAAACAATATAGTACTTTTTCCACCACTGAATGGGAGAGTTTGAAAACCACTTGCAGGACTAAAGGTAGCCATGGTTCACATGACGCTCGTCTCGTCTGTCACGACTCACAAGCGTCATGGCGCAACTTGTTCCTGGGGTCGACACTTTCTCATTTACAACCCGTTCATCAGGGGTCTTCAACGTTTTCAGGCCAGGGACCCCCTAGCTGAGAGAGAGATGAAGCAGGGACCCCCTCTAAATTGTATAAAATTATGTTTCAGATTAAACTTTTTTTGTTTACTTGGACTGCTCTTTTTTCCCCTCTACACCTATACCTCTTTGCCAAAAAATAGCCAATCTACAAGCTCACAACGCCTCGCAGCGTGAGGCGTTGTGAGCTTGTAGATCTGCTATTTTTGGCTAAAGTTCTCCTCAGAAAAGGGATGCTAGGGTTCAAGTGGTTACGGTAAAAAAAAAATCATATCACACAAAGATTTGGCGGACCCCCTGTAGTAACTCTGAGGACCCCCTAGGGGTCCCGGAGCCCCTGTTGAAGACCCCGGATCTACATAAACGTTCACATTTCAAATATAAAGTATTGACCCCACGGCCATCGATGTGAGTTGAAGCGGTCGGGTCTAAGTAGTGTACCCGTATCTTCCGTATTGTTCAATAACCTAAAACCTTTTTAAATCCTAGAGTTCTAATGTATCAGAGTGCAGTACACCATTGGTTCTCAAAGTGTGGTCCGGGGACCCCCAGGGGTCCTTGAGGGAGTTCCAGGGGGTCCCCAGCTAAATAAGGGATAGTTAGGAACCAAATTGACCCTTATGGGGCTGTAACTCTGAGAGTGTACAAATGTAACTCTGGGTCTGTAACTCTGAGAGTGTACAAATGGAACCAAATGGACCCGGTCCATTTGGTTCCATTTGTACACTCTCAGAGTTAAATTAACATTGATTTTACAATATAAATTGGGGTCCCAGAGATAGAAATGCCATTAAACTGGGGGTCCTTGCAATTAAAATGTTTGAGAATCACTGCTAGAGCCGTAAAAATCTTCTTTTATGGGGGGTCCCTGGCATATCTTTGGTCTCTTTCAAAGTGAAGTAAGACAGGAATAATCACGAAATGGCTGAGAAATGGCGGAGTAACACTTAAGACAGGATTAATCAAGTAACACTTAAGACAGGATTAATCAGGAACAGTACTGGCGGAGACCTGTGCTGCGAGGAGCACATTTTCTAGTATTTAAGATCTGAACGTTTATGTAGATGAACCGGCTGTAGGAAAGAATTAAATGGACCCTTATGGGTCTGTAACTAAACCAACTAAACCAACTGCCCCGTCCATAGGAGGGTTTTCTGTGTACAGTGGGGTCCTCATGTCTTTGTCTTGTGATATGTTGTTTCTGTTGTCATGTTGTTATGTTGTTTTGTTGTGAACAGACCTTAGCCTTGTGAAGACAATTTTCCCCTTGGGGACAATAAACATTATTATTATATTATTATAACTCTGTGAGTGTACAAATGGAACCAAATGGACCCTATGGTGTACAAATGGAACCAAATGGACCCTTATGGGTCTGTAACTCTGAGAGTGTACAAATGGAACCAAATGGACCCTTATGGGTCTGTAACTCTGAGTGTACAAATGGAACCAAATGGACCCTTATGGGTCTGTAACTCTGAGCGTACAAATGGAACCAAATGGACCCTTATGGGTCTGTAACTCTGAGTGCACAAATGGAACCAAATGGACCCTTATGGGTCTGTAACTCAGAGAGTGTACAAATGGAACCAAATGGACCCTAGGGTCTTTAACTCTGAGAGTGTACAAATGGAACCAAATGGACCATTATGGGTCTTTAACTCTGAGAGTGTACAAATGTAACCAAATGGACCCTTGGTTACATTTGTACACTCTCTGAGTTAAATCGACATAGCTTTTACAATATAGATTGCGGTCCAAGTGATAGAAATTACATTAAATGGGGGTCTGTAGCCCTAATGCATGTCAAACTGGGGGTCCTTGAAATTAAAATGGTTGAGAATCACTGCTAGAGCTGTAAAAAATCTTCTCTTAAGGGGGGTCCCTGGCATATCTTTTCAAATGGGGGTCCGTGGGCTAATAAGTGTCAATTTGGGGGTCCTTGACATGAAAAAGTTTGAGAACCACTGGGCCATTAGGCTAGGCTAGCAGGCTATACTAGTGGGAGTGTTTCAATAAATAAATAAATAAATAAATACTAACATGTTACCTTGAGTTTGTTGAGGATGCCGTTGTTTTCCAGGTTGTGGATCAGCAGGTCCCTCAGTTCTGTGTCGTCCTCTGTAGCTGACATGATGCTAATGCTATGCGAATGACGCTAATGCTAATGATGCTAACGCTATGCTAATGATGCTAACGCTAGCTGTACTGTGTCAAATTAAACGTATAGAACAGTTTGTGTCCTTTCTAAGTGTCTGCTCCTCTCTGTGTTGACTGTGACGCCCACCAGGCTGCATGGATAATAGCTTCACCCACTAATACTAAAGTAATGTGGTTAAAAAATAAGGCTTTGTTGTGGTTGTGATGCTACCTAGACAACCATTGACACAACCACAACAAACACACGTCACACACCCGGAAGGGAGCTGTTTTTTCTTCACTTTTGTCATTGAGTTTTTTTTTGTGGTTACCGCCACCTACTGAGCCGGAGTGTTTCTTTCTGGATTCATAGATTAGCCAAATAATGCCTAAAAATAATAATCGATGACACTTCTTGGTGATGATGATGATGATGATGATGATGATAGTAATAATAATAATAATAATAAAGAAAATTAAGAAGAATGATAATACATGAAACCATATTTTATCTTTGGGAGCCCAAAACAATATAAGATTCTCAGTGTTATTTTTTCTTTCTTTTTTTTAACGTTGAGAACCAGTGGGCTAAAGTAAAAAATAATGACTAGTGTGAAGAGTGCTAATGCAGAGAATGAAGAGATACAATAGTAACACAAGTGAGTTGTGTTACTATTGTATCTCTTCACACTAGTCATGTTGAAGACAAAGTTTCATACACAGTGGTGGCAGAGTGAGATTACGTAATAGAATATAAGTGAATGACACAAACTACATGCAGGAGCTATGTAGGACCCCTTGGTTCACAAGGGGTCCTTGGTGGGGTTCCCCAGCAAAATGTGTTAATATAGCATCAAACCACTTTAACCCTATATGCATTGGCTATTTGACAATGGCCGATCTACAAGCACACAACGCATCACATCGCAACACGCTGTGAGCTGGTATACAGTATCTGTGTTTTTGAAAATGTAAAAATGTATTTTCTGTTTATTAAAGAGCCTGAGAGATGCAGAGACTCCCACACTTTACATATAAGTCAGTCAATTGTCTTTCACATATTTTATTTTATTTATTCATGTCATCATTTTTCATAAAAATGTGGTTTGTGGGGAGGGGGACCAGGGTGACGGCCCCCCCTGGAGCCGTCACTGGATCTGAGATGTTCCAGGTCTCACCGTTTGGGCGACTAGGAGACAGTTTGGAGAGAGAGAGAGAGCCTACATTACTGTCATGAAGACTATAGCCAGTTTGGACAACACGTCGCAACACATTGTGAGCTTGGACATCAGCTATTTTCGGCAAAGACATTTGGTGTAGAGGGGAAAAGGAGCAGAAATAGAAATATGACTGAATAAAAAAAAAACACAAAGGTCTCCACCTTTGCAGGCATGTTCTTCTTCTCCCAATCCCAGTTCTCCGTTATAAACAAAAGTCCTCTTCCATAACTGTTTTGGCATGGAAGCAGGCAGCATTCCTGCTCAAAGGGTCTTTTTTTAAGGGCGGCAAGCTCCTCGTCTGTGCCTTTCTTCTGTTCCATCGGATACACGTGTTGTATTTATGTAGTCATCATGGCCCCCAGTTCCCACCTGAGGTCGCGAGGGAGTCCAGACTGCTCCATCTCGCACTGAATAACTGTCAGCTTGCATAGTGTCTTCAGACTAGGACTCAGGTCTAAGACGGACATCTCTGTGTCATCATGTTCAAGGTCTTCAACCTCCGGCCGAATGGTTCTGTATCCTCCAAAGAGCACGACGCGATCTCCCACCATGCAACAGCATAGACCAGTCTCCAATAAACATGGGACGCTTCCCTTGGGCTCCACTGCCTTCCAGGAGAAGGTCTCCGGAACAAATTTCCACAGATCGTTGAATGTCCGCTTCAAGTTGTCTCCGCCGATTATGAACAGCTCTCCATTGTAAGCGAAGGCCGAATGGCAGGCGCGTCTTTCTGGACGAAGCTGTGCAGAAGGCGTGCTCAGCCAGCAGTCGGTCTCCGTGTCAAAAACCCTCACGTTGTCGTAGTGGTCCTCATCGCGGTCCCCCTGGCCCCCGAATACAAACATCTTCGCCCCGATGACGGTGGCAGAGTGACATTGTGAAGCAGGCGGCGGCGGAGCGCGCCCGGCGATCTTAATTGAAGCCCAGACCATCGCGGCGGTGTCCAACCTGTAGACGCCATTAGAGCATCCGTTCTTCTCGTCAATGTATCCCCCAAAGACATACATGACCTTCCCCAAGACACAGGCCGAGTGGCCGGCCCTCGCCTCTGGAACGCTCCCGGAAACCTCAGGCTTGAACCATCCATGGGCGTCGACGTCAAACGCGTAAAGCGTTTTGCAGTACTCCCCCGCGTCGTAATCGTGTCCGCCCCAGATGTAGATGACGTTTTCTATCAGCACAGCCGTGTGGCTCTCGCGCCTCGAGGGAACCTCGATGGGACGACGTTCTCCTCCTCGTCCAGTTATCACCGGACACAACTTCATCCAGCGCAGAGACATTGTGTTGAAGACGTGGACCGCCATGTAGGGCTCCCCGTCGTAGTTTCCAAAGGAGTACACCTTGTGACCCACTGCTACAGCAGCGTGATCGCAGTCCTTCTCCGGCCCTCCGTTCAGATGTACCGTCCAGCACAACATTCTGTACACAAGGAGCACCTCGGATCAAATCATCATGTCCACTTCTGTTGAAAGGAATTGAAGTGCCATGGTGCGTGCTATATCGCTTATATTGGAACGCGTGGCATGAATGTCACGCGACGCTTATTGGCTGCCAAAGGGCTAGCCAATTAGGGAAGCCGATGCCCTAATCCAGTGGTTCTCAACCTTTTCAGGCCACGACCCCCCCCCCGCCCCCCCCAAAAAATTGTATTTGTATTTGTATTTGAAGTGGGGACCCCAAAAATAATTGTATTTGAACTGGGGACCCCCCAAAATAATCGTATTTGAACTGGGGACCCCCAAAAATAATCATATTTGAACTGTGAACCACCCAAAATAATCGTATTTGAACTGGGGACCCCCCAAAATAATCGTATTTTAACTGGGGACCAGAAAAAAAAATCATTATGTGAACTGGGAACAACCCAAAATAATAATATTTGAACTGGGGACCCCCCACTCGGACAAGCACTTGGAATTGTAGGAGTTGAGGCATTACATTAATTTGACTCGGCTCCACAGATATTGTGAAGATAGCCGATCTACAAGCTCACAACGCTTTGCGTTGCCTGGCGTTATGCGCTATTTTCAAAATGTTTGCCTCTTTCTTAAATGATTTGACAATTCGTTTTTTTAAAGCTCTATAATGTGGTACTCATCATTGCTATAGTACACAATTAACTACAAATATGAAGGTCAAAGGTTAATGAGAACAACACAACTCTTAAAACACAAACTGATATAGCTGAACACAATTAACACACATACTATATTCTAAAAGTAGCCCAACGCTGCATTAGCCTTGACGACCTTGCAGGATTATGCAAAGGCTAAAATGTAATTTAGATATCATGTTATGTAGACAGATGCCAGGTCAGTGTTGACCTGACATCCTATTGTGTGTATAGTTTCAAGGTAGGCCGATATGTTCTTGGTTTACGTATGTATTAGTTATTATTAGAATATTGGTTTACTTAAGTATTACTTTATTATTAGATGACTATTTCTATGCATTTTATGTAATATGATGTATTATCTTGTGTCCTTGCTTACTGTAAATCGCTCTGGATTAAGATCGTCTGCTAAATGCCTAAACTGTAAACTATAAACTGTAAACTGTAAACACTACCCTCTGGTGGTTGTACAAGGTAACAACATGATTGAAACCAAAGGTTCCACATTATTCAGTTCATCATAGTTTTGTATTGTTCATTTGTTTATTTACATTTCTGTTTTTTTTTTTTTTTTTTTAAAGATCAGTTCAATTTGATTTCAGTTAAAATTTCAATTCCACATTGAATTTAATAATGTAATAATGTTTAGTATTAGTTTAGTTTTCATTAGTTTCAATGTTGATTTTCATATTATCTATTTATTATTATTATTATTTTATTTATTATTTTATTATATATACATTTTTATTAAGGGGGTGTACTTTCTCATAGACTTCGGGCATTTCAGTTTAAAACACTTCTGGGCCCATTTTCATGTCACCTCTGGCTTTTGTGTGGACCCCAGTTTTTAAGATACTTGATTCAATATACATTTTATATATTTGATATTCATTTGTTCAGAAATGCCCCCCCCCCCCGCATTTACAATGAGTCTAACATTGAAGCTGAATAGGCTCATATAGGAGGAGGGTGTGTCTGATACAAATGCATAACAAATATCTAAATATTGAATCAAGCATCTTAAAAACCGTCTGGGTCGTGCACAGAGATAGAGTAGCCTTTAAACATTTTAAAATAGCAGATCTACAAGCTCAACGTGTCACATTGCGAGCTTGTAGAGCCTATGTATAAAATAGGGCTGAAGTGGTTAGTGTATGTTTTATAATGTAATCATTGATATCTGCAAAGTAACTAAAGTTCTCAAATAATTGTAGTGGAGTAAAAGTGCAATATTTGCAGAGTACAGTACTTGAGTAAATGTACTTAGATACTTTACACCACTGGATTTGGTGAATGATACCTTAATGACATGGAATTCAAAAGATAAATTACCGGCCACGCAAACCAATACCTAATCAACACCAGACCAATATATTCAATAGGCTTTTATTTATAACTACTTACAGTATATAGACTGTGCAACACCATAGTGTTTGGGGGGGGTCCCCAGATGACAATTTAAGAACTTTAAGACCTTTTTAATACCTCAAGAAAAGAAAAAAAACAAATACTGCATCAAAAGTAATCAACAAACTAACCAAACCTATACTATAAAACATTGGCAAAATCGTCAAGCAGTATAAGAAAGAGGCCAAATTGTGAAAATAGCAGATCGACAAGCTCACAACGCCTCGCGTTGCGAGGCGTTGCGAGGTTGTATATCTGCTATTTTCACAATATTTATCTGTGGAACGAAGTCAAACAAAATGGGGGGTCCCCAGTTCAAATATGATTATTTTGGGGGGTGGGGGTGGGGGGGGGGGGGGGTTGCAGCCTGAAAAGATTGAGAACCACTGGCATACAACCAAAGGGGGGGGGGGGGAGAGGGGCACAGGCTACAAAACAAGCCTTAATATGAGAACCTACAAAATCTGACATCCATCCATCCATCTACTACAACAGTGTACGAACCCAAACATCTAACTATTCACAGGTTTCTCCACTGCAGGCTCTCTCAAAGTGGGTGCCGTGACCATAGACAGACATATAAATAAAAGTAGTCCAACTCTGGGGCGTCTGGTATCTGCTGCACGCCATTTTTTGGGGAAGGCAAAACATGCCTATCAAAGTGACTACTGGCCAATCACAGCGCGTCTTTCTCTCGGAACATGGCAGAATGTAGTTGTATATTTTTTTGTATACGACTGGATTCTGACAAGTCCCGGAAAAGACGCGCTGCGATTGGCCCAGTAGTCACTTTTGAGTGGCGGCGTGCCTTCCAGAATACGGCGGGGCCGCGGATACAGGTGGTCGCTCCAATGAACTGCAGCGGCCAATGAGGTATGTAGGTTTCTATATATATATGGCCGTGACGCCAGGCCAGGGGTGTGATCGAATGCTTTGATAATATTTGGAATTCACCAATAATCGATTATAACATAGTATGTTACATTTAAACATCCAACGTACAAAGATATTAGCAATCAGTGCAAACAAAAGCGTAATACTCTCTCTCAAGTCTCTTAGCCCATTGGTTCTCAAAGTGGGGTCAGGGGACCCCCAGGGGTCCCCAGCAAAATGTGTTAAAACACCGAGCGCCGCGCTATGAGCAGCTTGTAGAGCTGCTACTTTTTTGAAAGAATCGTGAAAGATTTGTGCAAATCTTTGAATATGTATATTTTTGTTCAAGTCAGATCTTTGCTTCTGAGGGGGTCCCTGGAATGAAATATTTTGAGATGGGGGTCCGCGGCCAAATACACATCATTTTGGGGGCCCTTGACATGAAAAAGTTTGAGAACAGCTGTCTTCAGCCATCTGAATACACGTCCAAAGACATTGAATATCTTTTTTTTAAGATGAATTGAAATCACTAAATGAAAGAGAGTGAATATTATGCTTTCAATCGTTTTGCCTTCATTTGAAAGTCGTGGTCACCATCATCATATGATAATAAAAACAGTAATTATAATCATTATAATGATACAAATATTTATAGTAGGGTCTGTCATACTGTTATGACACATTTCTAAGTAGTACAACATGACATGAATATAGGGTGCTAGAGTGAACAGTAACAATAACGTGTAAGGGCGTTGTGGATATAATAATTCTGTATCGGGGGGGGGGGGCTGAGCCCAAAAGGTTTTATATTTTGTATATTTATTATATACAGTTACATACATCCTTAACCCATTAAGACCGGGAACTCATCTGTGTCATTTTAGATTCTATCCACTTTAACCATTATTTTACACTTTGGCTATTAAAAAATGGCTATTCAAAAATAGCCTAATATTTTGAAAAATCTTTAAAGCAAACATTGTTTTACTCAAGTCTTTGCTTCTGGGGGTCCCTGGAACAAAATATTTTGAGATGGGGGTCCGCAGCCAAAGACATTTTGGGGGTCCTTGACATGAAAAAGTTTGAGCACCACCGATATTATAGCAGCAACATAAGTGTTTCAGAAAACTGTTAGGATTTAGAAGACATTTGTAGAATCCCCCAGAGGCAAAGATTTGAGTTACAAATGTTTGCTTTAAAAAAAAAATATATATATATAAAAAAAAATGTGCACATATTTTCACGATGTTTAAAAAATAGCAGATCTACAAGCTCTCGGTGCAGTGCCATGAGCTTGTATATATCTGCTATGTTCTGCTAATGACACAGATGCGTTCCCGGTCTTAATGGGTTAAGATAAATACACTTTTGATTGGACACTAGACATTCTAAGTGTTTTGCACAGTGACACAGATCTTGGCGGGCAACATCTTCAGAGACATGTTGTGACTGAGAATGCTGACGAACGGAAACATCCTCTCTGTGAACGTGTGCGTGTAGGTGTGCAGGTGTGTGTCGGTGTCCGGGTCGGAGAAGGACAGCTTTCCTCCGCTCCAGTCCAGCCGAACTCTGATGCTCCGCGGTTTACGCCTGACGTAGAGAACCATGGCGGCGGCGTAGTCGCGATCGAAACGCGACGAGCTGATGGCGTTGAATCCGGTAGAGTCTCTCGTCATCGCCCAGGATTCGCCACAGGCCTTGTCTCCTTTCCTCTGATAGGACTCTGCTAAAACCCCTAGTGACCAGCTGGCGTTGTCTCCCACCTCCACGTCCCAGCTGTGAGTCCCCGAGTCGAAGCCCTCGGAACCCAGGACGATGTCCGACCAGTCGAACCTCTCCGGGTTGTCGGGGAGCTGCTGCGTCTTGTAGACGTCCACCCTCACGCCGGTCAGATCGTCGGACAGGATGAACTCCGGATAGGCGGTGTTGGGGTCCAGGATCACGGGCGTGTAGGAGACGATGTCCTTCATCTTCTCCCAGACTCTGAAGGCCACGTTGTGCAGATGTTTGGCCTCGTCTATCAGCGCTCCTCCAGAGACCGGCTGTGGGTCGTGCAGGGTGAGCTTGAGCTGGACCCCCACCATCGTGGCCTTGTAATTCTGCAGGAACGAGACGTGGTCGTCGGCTTTCAGCTGGTCCTCGGCGGCTTGGATTGCGTTTGCGAGGCACGTCATCTTTATGTTCAGCTTCTCACTCCGCTCCTTTATCTCCTGGCTCTTCTGTGCTTCTTCCTCCCTTAACGCAGAGATCCTGGCCTCCTCTTCGTCTTGTAGGAACTGATGCAATGCCTTAAACTGTGCCTTTATCCGTGGCTCCGTGTTCTGGGCCTGAACCTTGATGTGACTCTCCGTAAGGTCGTACTTTGTTTTAACTTCATTAAAGGCCTCCAGTTTCTCCTTTAACGGCTTCAACGATTGCTGGACTTTCTCCTTGCAACGCCCCGACGCTTCGTCTACGGGCGAGAACTTGTGTCCGGCGTGTTTTGCCGAATCCCGACACACGAGACACGCCAGCTCCTCGTCGTCCAGACAGAAGAGCCTGAGCTTCTCCCCGTGCGCGGCGCAGAGGTCCTCCGGGCTCACCGATGACTCGGCGCTCAGGCGTTTCTCCTCCAGAAACTTCTCACACAGGTTCTTTAGCACCAGGTTTGTAGGCGGCTGGTTGGCGACGGATTTTTTTGTCCTTTTTTTACAAACAGGACAATCCCGTATCGATCTCCCCGTCCACCATTCCTGCAGACAGCCTTTGCAGAAGCTGTGGCTGCAGGGCAGCACGACGGGGTGTTTGAAGACCTCGTAGCACACGGGGCAGGTCAGCTCCTCCTCCAGACGAGTGAAAGGAGAAGCCATGTCCGTCTGCAGTCGCATTCCCTGATCTGGAAGGCTGCTACACCAGGAATACTAGAATAGAAACAACAACAACAACATTATGAGCAAGTAGCAACAGTAAAGTGGTGTCAAAAAGAATCCATTCATAGACCCATTGAGACCTGAAGCCGATTCTACATGTCTCCTAAATCTCAACAGTTTTCTGAAAAACGTATGTTTCTATATCAGTGGTGCTCAAACTTTTTCATGTCAAGGACCCCCAAAATTATATGTATTTGGCTGTGGACCACCATCAAAATATTTTGTTCCAGGGACCCCCCAGAAGCAAAGATTTGAGTTAAAAATGTTCGCTTTAAAAAAATATATATTCAAAGATTTGCACACATGTTCAAGATTTTTCAAAAATAGCAGATCTACAAGCTCGTAGCGCGGCACTCGGTGCCGCACTACGAGCTTGTATATCTGCTATTTTTGAATAGCCCAAAGTGTAAAATAATGCTTTTTAGCTGAAATCTAAAAATGGCACAGTTCCAGGTCTTAATGGGTTAATCGTAATCGAATCGTTAGCTGGTGAATCTTAATCGAATTGAATCATGAGGGCAGCGCCAATGCACACCTCTACAACAGTACTAGTAGTATTTCTAGCAGCAGACAGTAGGCTAATAGTAGTAACAGCAGCACTTGTAATAGTGTAGCAGTGTTTACGGTAATTATTTTGTGATATGGTTGCATTATCAGTCCTATTTTCACTTTGCTGAGAGTAAAGCTGATCCATGAAAAAATACCTGTTATTTTATGGATTTTGCTATGAATGGCAGTTCATTTTAGTTGCAACGTGTGAAGCACAATGCATAACAAAAATGATATGTCGTGATCTCATATTTGTATACAGTATACAAATGGAAAGTGCTATACAGCATACAGTATAAGGGGTCTTCTACATTTTCAAGCCAAGGACCCCCTAGCTGAGAGAGAGATGAAGCAGGGACCCCCTCTATATTGTATAAAACTTTGTTTCAGATTAAACGTTTTTTTGTTTACTTGGTCTGCTCTTTTCCCCCCTCTACACCTACACCTCTTTGACAAAAATAGCCGATCTACAAGCCCACAACGCCTCGCAGCGCGAGGCGTTGTGAGCTTGTAGATCGGCTATTTTTGGCTAAAGTTCTCCTCAGGAAAAGGGATGCGAGGTTTCAAGTGGTTAACGTAAAACATAAAAATCATATCACTAAGATTTGGCGGACCCCCTGTAGTAACTCTGAGGACCCCCTAGGGGTCCCGGATCCCCTGTTGAAGACCCCTGCAGTATACAGTATACACATGGAACCTTGTATACTGTCAGAGTTAAGGGGAGACCTTGGAAAAGTAAAGGTTTGAGAATTACTGGTTTAGATTATTCTTTGTTTCAACACGTTACAAATCTACATTGAGTGTTCTGGCTGGTGGGTGTCAGGCTGTGTTTCACTATAGACTATACAATAGACATGCATGCGTATTGCTATTTGAATTGAGATAAGGTAGCCCACTGTTGTTCCTGGACAAAAGACGGATAGTGTTAGCACCACATTTAAGTGTCAAAAGAAATACATATGCATGGTCCTAGACAAAGGACAGATAGGTGCTGGTCAATTAACACGTTTTAGTTTGAATAGAAGATGCAAATAAATAGTATCCTACTGACAGCTACTATTCATGAACTACACTGAGATAAGGCATGGCTGGAAATGGATAGTCAATGTGAGTGTACTGACTTAGGCTGCTTTGTATGAAATATTGCATTTGTGGAAATAATTATCGACTAATAAAAATAACTTTACATGATATAGTGTAGTTGTGTATTACTGCCACACACTGTTATATTACAAAGAAGATGGCGCAATTAGATTGTGAATGACAGTGCTGTGTTTCTGTGCAGGCTGTGCAGTCATGTCAGTGGGATCAGATGCACACAGTCCCTGGAGCAAAACATTTGGAGATGGGGGGTCGGTGGCCATTTTGGGTGATCCTTGACATGGAAACGTTGGAGCACCATTGTCCTAACATACTGTTAGGCTTTAGAAAACATTTTTCGATATGTATTTGGCCGCAGGTCCCCCAGAAGCAAAGATTTGACTTATAAATATTTGCTTTAAAAATGATACATATATATATATTCAAAGATGTTGAAGATTAGAAAGAAAACCAAAGGTCTTACTGAGCAGGTCTCTTTTACTGTGGTAGGTACTATGGTTTACAACATGTTGAAAGTGGATGGACTTAGATCAGTGGTTCTCAACCAGTGGTCCGGGGACCACCAGTGGTCCTTGAGGGGGTTCCAAGGGATCCCCAGTCAAATTAATAGTTAGGAACCAAATTGACCCTTATGTGTCTGCAACTCTGAGAGTGTACAAATGGAACCAAATGGACCCAAATGGACCCTAACGGGTCCATTTGGTTCCATTTGTACACTCTCAGAGTTAAATGAACACTGATGATGATTCAGTTTAGATTGGGACCCCCAAGAAATCAGGTGCCATGTCTTATGGGCAGTCCCCAGAAATCAAAATGGTTGAGTCCCCCCCTGGCATATCTTTTCGTCCGTGGGCTATTATGTGTCAATTTGGGGGTCCTTGACATGAAAAAGGTTGAAAACCACTGACTTAGATAAACATGAATAATAATGTAGTCCCCTTTAGTTATGCTTTTCTCCTGGACAGAAGATAAACAATGTGTAATCCTTCATGTCGTCATCTTTACCCTGACTGGGTGGGGGCTCTCATAGAGTTTGTGTCCATAATAGTAATAGTAGCAGGTGGTTTAGAAGTTGTAGTAATAACTGTATACTATCACTTAAATGTTTTTTTAGCATTGCTAAAGCTCTCTACAGCTCATAATATACAGAAAAATACATTTTCAGGTCAGGGTACCAACATTTTTATCCAATCACGTGAGAAAACATTCATCAGCTTCAAATATATATCATATATACTGTCTGCCCCCCCAAAACCAACATCTTGAGATGAATAGCACTTTTTAAATACTGTATCCATATTGCACTTTGATTTTTTTTAAATCAGACCTGTATATACTTTGGCTAATAGCCGATCAACAATCTAAAATCGTTTGAAAATAGCAGATCTACAAGCTCACATTTGCGACGCGTTGTGAGCTTGTAGATCCGCTATTTTCAAAGGATTGCATACATACGATAACTTGTGAAATGGGACGTTCTTCTGCATAATGAGTGCTTTCTACTTCAAATGTTGACACCAATACGTTTGTATTTTGACTCAAGTACATTTTGAATTCCAGACTTTTACAGAGTACTTCTATATTGCAGTATGATACTTTTACTTAAGTAAAACATGTGAGTACTTTTCCCACCATTGCTGTTGTTGTTGTTGTTGTTGTTGTTGCTGCAGAAGATTCAGTTTAGTAGCTGTAGTAATAATACAGTATCTTACCTTAAACAACAGCCGGTAGTAGCTGCAGTAGTAGTAGTAGCAGTGGTGGTATCATATAGTAATGTTTATTTTACACTAAACTGTATTTTAAAAACTCTTCTCGGTCTCTTTCTGTGCGTGAGTGAGGAGGGTTGAAAATGAATAGTGAACTACATGGCCTGTACCACGACACGCCATTGGCCGAGTCGTCATCAATAACAAGCTTGCTGATTGGCCAGATAGGCACGCGCAGAGAGTACAATAGACAGCTATTGGTCTGTGTGATCAGTGTTGCCAGATTCTGGTGAGAGAAACAAGCAACCAGGTCTAGGAAAACCAGCCCAAAAAGAAGCAACTACGGGCCACATGAGCACTTTAACATGTACGTCAGCTATTTGAAAATAGAAGATCTACAAGCTCACAACGCGTCGCGATGCGACGCGTTGTGCGCTTGTAGATCGGCTATTTTCAAATAAAATCTTGCGGGGAAATTATAATAAGCAGATCTGGCAACCCTGCGTGTGACGTTAAAGGCCCCGCCTCCGCCACACAGATACACTAGAACACTACCCTCTGGTGGTTGTACAAGGTAACGACAGGATTGAAACCAATATTCCACAGACTCCCCGTTATAGTTTTGTGTTTTTCATCTGTTCATTTATATTAGTCATTTATGTTTTCAGGTTTAAAAAAAAAGAAGGTGTATTTAACATTTCTGGGGTCATGTTCATGTCTAATCTGGCGTTTGTGTGACTCCCCAGACAGTTTTTAGGTTGCTTGATTCAACATTTAGATGTTTTATTATTTATTTGATCTCCAACCTATGCATTAGGACATTGGTTCTCAACCAGTGGTCTGGGGACCACCAGTGGTCCTTGAGGGGGTTCCAGCCAAGTTAATAGTTAGGAACCAAATTGACCCTTATGTGTCTGTAACTCCGAGAGTGTACAAATGGAACCAAATGGACCCATTTGTACACTCTCAGAGTTAAATGAACACTAATGATGATGATACAGTGTAGACTGGGACCCCCAATAAATCAAAATGGTTGAGTCCCTGGCATATCTTTTCAAATGGGGGTCCATGGGCTAATATGTGTCAATTTGGGGGTCCTTGACGCGAAAAAGGTTGAAAACCACTGCATTTGGACATTGTTGGTAACCAGAGCCAGGGATGTGTTTCCAATGAGTCTAACATGGCTCACATGGAGTTTGATGTTGAATAGGCTTATAAAGAAGGAGGATGTGTCTTATCAAAGTAATATAAGATATTGCAAATTGCAAATATTTGAGTTAAAAATGTGTATATATATATATATATATATATATATATATATATATATATATATATATATATATATATATATATATATATATATATACATACACACACACACACACACACACACACACACACACACACACACACACACACACACACACACACACACACATACATACATATATATATATATATATATATTCAAAGATTTGCACAAATTTTCACGAGTACATGGTTTCAAAAATAGCAGTTCTACAAGCTCATAGCGCGGCACTCGGTGCTTGTAGATCTGCTATTTTTGAACAGCACAAATAAATCTTAAAATGACACAGATGTGTTCCTTTCCATGTTAAAACAAATATATATATTATTTTTTGCATCTGCCAAACCTCTGTGGACATTCCTTTTGTTAGAGTGCGAGCATTCCTTTTGTATTCTTGGTGGTTCAGTTAAAGTAATGGTTAATTAAAATATTAATTACCAGCCACCGAAAAAATCAATCAATCAAAAATCAATCAAAAAGATCAATATATTCAATAGGCTTTTATTTCTATCTACTTAGTATATACTGTGAAACACCATAGTGGAATAGAAGAATACACATACAGAATAAAGATACACAAACAGAATTACCTTCAGAATCCACCATCCACTACAACGGCGTATTAACCCAAGCTTTAACTACACGTATTTACAGGTTTCTCTACTTTTTCCCTACTCTGTCACGATCATGAAATGTACTTACATATAATTGCCATTAACGATTGAATGTGTGGCTTTTAGGCCTTGTAAACAAGTTGCACAGGGTCAGATATGACAAGAACTTAAATACACAAACAAATGACCTATACCAATAATCACAATATATAATGTATTAGTGCCAAAATACACCATATTCAATATTATACACTCAATATTTGTTATAAAATAGTGGAAATAGCTGATCTACAAGCTCACAATGTGTCGCGACGCGTTGTGAGCTTGTGCTATTTCCACTATTTTTAAAAATGTTTCAAAATGTATGAACCTTTCTCAAAATGGAACCGATTATGACGGCAATTGCAATTATCTCAAATAATTGCGATTAGGCGATTATGTAATAATTGTGACAGGCCTAGACACTGGACATTCTAACTGTTTTCCAGAGTGACACAGATCGTGGCGGGCGCCATCTTCAGAGAAGTGTTAATTAAATTATCAATGAACGGAAACAGTCTCTCGGTGAAAGTGCGCGTGAAGGTGTGCAGGTGCGTGTCGGTGTCGGGATCAGAGAAGGACAGCTTTCCTCCGTCCCAGTCCAGCCGGACTCTGATCTTTCGGGGTTTCTGCTTCACCGAGAGGTTAGTGATATCGCGGTGAAGCTCGTCGGGGTCGGACCCCGATGAGAAGACCGCGTGGTACCCCGTGTTACGACAGAGACACGTACACCAGGATTCACGCTCACCGTCGCTCTGTCTTTTCCTCTGGTAAGACTCTGCTAACACGCCCAGTGACCAGTCTGTGGAGTCGCCGACCTCGACGTCCCAGCTGTGAGTTCCCGAGTCAAAGCCCTCAGAGCCCAGGACCCTCACGTGAACGTCAAACCTCTCTGGGTTGTCAGGAAGCTGAAGCTGCTGCTGCTGTGTGTCTCCAAACCCTCTGTATCTCACACCGGTCAGATCGTCGGACAGAATGAGTCCTGGTTGGGCCGTGTTGGGGTCCAGGATCACAGGAGTGTAGGAGGCAATGTCCTTCATCTTGTACCAGACTCTGAAGGCCAGGTTGCTCAGATGTTTGGCCTCGTCTATCAGCGCTCCTGAGAATGGCTGAGGGCAGTGCGGGGTGAGCTGGACTCTTTCCATCGTGCTCTTGTAGTTCTGCAGGAACGAGACCTGGTCCTCGGCTTTCAGCTGGTCCTCTGCGGCTCGGATTGCGTCTGTGAGCGTCGCCATCTCCATGTTCAGCTTCTCAATCCTCTCTGTTATCTCCCGATTCTTCTGCTCCTCTTCCTCCCATAACGCAGAGATCCTGGCCTCCTCTTCCTCTCGCAGGAACTGATGAAGGTTCTTAAACCGATCCTTAATCTTCGTCTCCGTGTTCCGGGCCTGAACCTTGATGTGATTTTCTGTTCCGTCGTAAATTCTTTTAACTTCATTAAACTTTTGGGCTTTAAACTTTAACCGCCTCCAACATTTCCGGACTTCCTGTTTACAACGCCCAGACGCTTCATCTAGAGGTAAGAACTTGTGTCCAACGTGTTTTTCTGAATCCCGACACACGAGGCACGCCAGCTGCTCATCGTCCAGACAGAAGAGCCTGAGCTTCTCCCCGTGCGCGGCACAGAGGACCTCTGAGCTCACAGACGAGGCGCTCCGGCGTTTCTCCTCCAAAAACTTCTCACACAGGTTCTTCAACCCCAAGTTTGTAGGCGGCTGGCCACTGGAGGATGTCGTTGTCTGTCGTTTACAAACGGGACAATCCTGTGTTGGCCTTCCTGTCCACCATCGCTGCACACAGTCTCTGCAGAAGCTGTGGCTGCAGGACAGCAGAACAGGATGTTTAAAGATGTCACGGCACACAGGACAGACGAGCTCCTCTTCCAGGCGAGTGAAAGGAGAAGCCATCATTGTTTGTCTGCAGGTCACATTCCCTGATCTGGAGTGCTGCTACACCTGGAATATTAGAATAGAAACAACAATATTATGAGCAAGTTAGCAGCAACAGTACTAGTAGTATTTCTAGTGGCAGACAGTAGGCTACTAGTAGTAACAGCAGCACTTGTAATAGTGTAGCAGAGTTAAATAGTTATTTAGTGATATATAGTTGCATTATCAGTCCCATTTTACTCTGTTGAGAGTAAAACTGAACCATGAAAAACTATGTATTTGTTTTGTTTATTGTTATTTTATGGATTTTGCTATGACCAGTTAGCTCATTTACAAGCTCATAGCACGGTACAAGTGCCGCGCTATGAGCTTGTGGATCTGCTATTCTTTTAATGTATATTTCCATGTGTCCATGTAACCGCAACCATTGTGAGCTTGTAGATCAGCTATTTTCAAAAGTTGTTTATACATGTGAAAACTTGTGAAATGGGACTTTATCCTGCATGATGAGAACTTTCTACTTTTGGTATTTTCAGTACATTTTGATACCAATACTTTTGTACTTTTACTCAAGTAAATTTTGACTTTTACTTACAGTATTTCTACATTGCAGTATTGATATTTTTTACTTGAGTAAACCACCACTGTTGTAGTAATAGTAGTAGTAGTAATAATAGTAATAGTAGACTAGTAGTCTATTGACAGTAGTATCTTAACTTAAACAACTGGGGGACCCCCTGGAATATCTAGCAGTGATTCTCAACCATTTTAATTTCAAGGACCCCCAGTTTAACATGCATTAGGGCTACGGACCCCCATTTAATGGCATTTCTATCACTTGGACCGCAATTCATATTGTAAAATCAATGTTAATGTAACTCTGAGAGTGTACAAATGGAACCAAATGGACCCTATTTGTACACTCTCAGAGTTACAGACCCATAAGGGTCCATTTGGTGCCTAATCTATCATTTAGCTGGGGACCCCCTGGAACTCCCTCAAGGACCCCTGGGGGTCCCAGGACCCCCCTTTGAGAACCAATGCTTTACACCACTTGTTGTTGTTGTTGCAGAAGGTTAAGTTTAGTAGCTGTAGTAGTAATAATAATAATAATAATAATAATAATAATAATAATAATAGTATTAACAGTATCTTACCTGAAATAACAGTAGGTAGCAGTAGTAGTAATAGAGTAGTAGTGGTATCATAGTATTTATATTACACTAAACAGTATTTTATAAACCTTTATAAACGCTTATAAAGGTTTATAAAGGTTTCTCGGTCGCTTTCTGTTACGCAGCTTCAAAAGAATCACGTGAGCCGCACACAACGACACGCCATTGGCCGGTTCGTCAGCAATAAGAAGCTTGCTGATTGGCCAGATCGTCACACCCAGAGAGTACAACAGAAGGCTATTGGTCCGAGTGATGTTACAGGCTCCGCCCTCCGCCAAAAGCAAAGCAAAGCAAAGTTTGTTGTTTACCCAGGGTGTCGGACTAAGCACGAAGCCTGTTTCCAGCCGGACCCTGCATGGAAGCCTTGCTCAAGGAACTCGAACTAGGGACCTTCCGGTATCAAGGCAGCCCCTCTAACCACTAGGCCACCGCTGCCACTATAATAATCACATCCGGGTATTTGGCTACCTATGAAACAGCGCCCCCCCCACAGCATGGGGAAATCACTTACTTCAGGGGTCTTCAACAGGGCGTCCGGGACCCCTAAGGGGGTCCTCAGAGCTACTACAGGGGGTCCGCCAAATCTTTGTGTGATAGGATTTTCTTTTTTTACCTTAAAGGACGACTTCACCACTTTTCAACATATCTTCATATAATAGGTCCTCTCTAATGCTCATGATAAAATGGTACCATTTTTTTCTAATCAGTCTGTGTCTCAGAGGAGGGCTGTAGACAGTTCAGAAACCCGTCTACCAGTGACATCATCGATGGGGAATCCAAGCTAATAGAAACTGCAGGCTTTGTATTCCTGGAAAGTTGCAATGCAATGATAGATCCCATTGTTCTCGCCTTAATAAAAATCTGAATACATTTTTTTAAATCTTTTTGGGTAAAAAAAATCCTGCCTAACGATGATGTCACTGGTAGACGGGTTTCTGGACTGTCCACAGCCCTCCTATGAGACACAGACCAAGTAGAAAAAAATGGTATCATTTTATCATGAGCATTAGTGAGGACCTATTATATGAAGATATGTTGAAAAGTGGCGAAGTCGTCCTTCAACACTTGAACATCTCTTTTTTGAGGAGAACTTTAGCCAAAAATAGCAGATCTACAAGCTCACAACGCCTGGCAGCGCGAGGCGTTGTGAGCTTGTAGATCTGCTATTTTTGGCAAACATTTTTGGTGAAACAATCACCTGTGCATCCAGTCTCAATGTTGGTAAACAAATAATTGGTCTATAAGAACTGTGTTCCAAAAATAAGCAAGTATATTCTTTAAAGCAGGGGTCTTCAACGTTTTCAGGCCAAGGACCCCCTAGCTGAGAGAGAGATGAAGCAGGGACCCACTCTATGTATAAAGTTGTGTGTATAAAGTTGTGTTTTACTTGGTCTGCTCTTTTTTTCCCTCTACACCAAACCACAACGCCTCGCAGTGCGAGGCGTTGTGAGCTTGTAGATCGGCTATTTTTGGCAAAAGTTCTCCTCAGAAAAGGGGTGCTAGGGTTCAAGTGGTTAATGTAAAAAATATCATATCACACAAAGATTTGGCGGACCCCCTGTAGTAACTTTGAGGACCCCCTAGGGGTCCCGGACCCCCTGTTGAAGACCTCTGGGTTAAACCCACTAGATTTGGGTTTAGGCTACTTTGTATCTGCTTGATTGAATGGGCAAACTGTGAGTGACCACTGACCCTGGACTGTATCAGCTGTGTGAGAGAGGCTGTGTGTGCAATTATACATGACATGGTCTGTTAATGAATGCAATTATGGTGAAATGTAATGCTGAAATGAAACGTGATGAGTACAAGGAATGGAAATAACGTTAGACACTTTTTTTTATGGTCATGATTCAAGTGCCAGTGCCCAAGTGAAGCCAGTCCCATTAAGCCAGTGTGCCAGACTATGTGTTGGAGCTGTTAAAACGCTCATAGACCTGCGGTTCTCAAACTGTGGGTCGGGACCCAGAATGACAGTGAAGTGACAATTTAAGGACTTTTAAGACCTTAAATTGTCTTAAAAAAACCTTTAAGACCTTTTTAATAGGCCTATGTAAAAAAGAAAGAAGAAAAAGACCATTAATGCATCAAAAGTAATCAACAATATACAGTAAAAACTGGTCAAACATTGGCCATATCGTCAAATAAAATAAGAAAGAGGCAAATATTGTGAAAATGTGTAGATCTGCTATTTTTCCCGAAATTGTTTATCTGTGGAACAGCGTCAAACTAAAAAAGTTTGAGAACCGTCATAGACATTTGAACTGTAACCCTGACTACAAAAACATAAAAACTAAAGCTGTCAAATTAAGTGAAGTTAAGTATCTGCCTGAAGTTTGAAGTAGCATACAATGGACATACTCAAGTAAAATGACACCTTCCTCAAAATTATACTCAAGTACAGCATTTGAGTGAATTTACTTATCTACTTTCCTCCCTGAATATTACCATGTTCCAAATAATGTATCTGACAAGACACTGACCGTACTGTACTGACCAAATGAATAAACCTAGCACCCCACCACCCTGCCAATTAAAGAGTATTTTTATACCATAGCCTCATGGACATAAAACACCTTGCCAAGATGGAACACCAAGTATCATGTGGATGTTGCAAGTATAATTTTACAATTTTATTAATAGATTTCAAATGTTTAGTTTTAGTGGCTAAATGGATAGTCTCTTGCAATGTTAACCGGAATGTAATGACCTTTTAAAGGCAACACCTACTTTTACTTTCTGCACAGCATGCACTAAACACCTCATATAAAGCAGACTGAGATGGACCCATTGCAGCAGTTCAGAGTTCCATTTGTAGGTGAGTGAGACTTCATCCGTCCTTCATGGTCCTATTAATTTATTAGACATGTTAGCTATTCATACTTAGTCGTATCAATGTTTTAGAGATGTTAGCTATTCATAGTCATATAAATGTTATGGGGATGTTGGCTATTCATAGTCTTATAAATGTATTAGACATGTTAGATATTCATTTTTATCGTGACTCCGTACATAGTGCCACATAGCTACACACCGCTGTTGATCCGAGGTTACACACACACATAAGAATGAGTTGACAGAATAATTTGTTGTAGTGTACAGATTTAAATGATTGACTGTGTATTGATTGTGATATGGTTTAGGCCTTATTGGAATTTGCTTTTTTCTATTTAGATATTTCAACAATGTTATTATTATTTAAACAATAATTGACATTGTATTTATTTTTACCAGATACTTTCTTACTCTTAATCAAGTAATTATTTGGAAGAGTACTTTTACTACTAGAGTTATCTTTTTAAAGTAACAATATTCTTACTGGAGTACAGTTTGGCTAGTCAACCCAACTCTGAATGTAACCTTAATTCATACAATGGAATTAAAGTGTAAAAGAAAAAACATCTAGCATTGCTTCAGTACAGATAAAAGAAACTTTGCTGTAATGAAAAAGAGAATACTTGGTGAAATTAAGAATAAGGTAAAAACAAACAAACAAGCCAAACCAATAAACAGAATAATATTGAAATGGATCAATCTTTTCGGATGTGGAACTAATGAGAAATACAAAAAGAAATTCTCTCTTACGAAGTGGTGTGTGGATTAGGATTAGGATTCATGTCATCTGATTTAATTCATGATTATAAATAGTAGTATATTAAATCATTCAACTCATGTTAATGTCCTCAAAATGATGTGTTTTTTTCCCACACTTAGGAGTTGCACACAAGGTTACACTGCTACTGGTAGAGGGGAAAAGTGAGTGTCCATCATTTTTCTATTAACCCTACAATCAGGGACGTGCACAGATAGACTCTAGGTGGTGCTAGAGCACCTGCCCTTTGCCCTCTTGACCAGAAGTGCCCTTTTGAAAAAAAGAAGAAAAAAACGTTTTTTTTACAGCAGGGGTCTTCAACAGGGGGTCCGGGACCCCTAGGGGGTCTTCAGAGTTACTACAGGGGGTCCGCCAAATCTTTATGTGATATGATTTTTCTTTCTACCATAACCAGTCGAAACCTATCATCCCTTTTCTGAGGAGAACCTTAGCCAAAAAATAGCAGATCTACAAGCTCACAACGCCTATTTTTGGCAAAGAGGTATAGGTGTAGAGGGAAAAAAGAGCAGACCAAGTAAACAAAAAAAAGTATAATTTACTTGAGCACCTGCCCCTCAAAATGTCTGTGCACGCCACTGGTCCTTCATAGTCCTACAGTTATCTGCTCAGATCTCAAGTCAGCAAAGCCACCAATAGAACACCATCTATTTGTCTGTCTACAGAAAGCCGCCACCATGAGTACGGACGCAGAGATGGAGCAGTATGGCAAGGCCGCCATTTATCTCCGTAAGCCAGAGAAGGAGAGAATGGAGTCTCAAAGTGCGCCCTTTGATGCCAAAACAGCAGCATATGTGGCCGATAAGGCTGAGCTGTACCTCAAGTGTAAAATTATAAAGAAGGACGGTAACAAACTCACCGTGGAAACGCTCTTGGATAAGATGGTAAGTAGAGGTGTATCTAAAATCAAATAGCAGAACAGTACAACTGTAATCACAATACATTCTGGAGTTGTGCTTTTTTTTTCTTTTTTAGGAAAGAACTGTACCTGAGGATGATGTCACCCCTATGAACCCTCCCAAGTATGACAAAATTGAGGACATGGCCATGATGACCCACCTCACTGAAGCCACTGTCCTGTATAACCTCAAAGAGCGTTATGCAGCATGGATGATCTATGTAAGGTTTTCTACATACTGAGAACTGTACAGTATTGCACCCGTCGATAGCAAAGAAAGAAAATACAGAGTATTTATCATCAAGTGAAAACCATAGAAAAAAGATTGCAAACAAACTCTTGTTTTTTTCTCTGAAGTTAACTTGCTCATTTGTTGATGCCACTTGCAACTCGTGACTGTAATCCCAGCTCTAGTGATCCGTTGTCCCAGATATGTGGCATGCTCAGTGCTATGTTGTATGGTGTTAATGTTCTCTCTCTCTTCTCCCCTTCAGACCTACTCTGGCTTGTTTTGTGCTACTGTGAACCCCTACAAGTGGCTCCCAGTGTACGACCAGGAGGTTGTAAATGCCTACAGAGGCAAGAAGCGTATTGAGGCTCCACCCCACATCTTCTCTGTCTCTGACAACGCCTATCAGTTCATGCTGATGGGTACGTACTAGTCAAGACAATGTCAAAAATATATAACCATAATGGTTTTGTCCTGCATCCATGACTAAAAGTTTGCTTTACATTTTACAGATAAAGAGAACCAGTCCGTCCTGATCACGTAAGTTTCCCATCTACTAGGCATTACAAATGGAACATTGTACACACATTCACTAACTGCATTTCTCTGAATGTATGCATTTATAACCAGTGGAGAATCCGGTGCTGGAAAGACTGTGAACACCAAGCGTGTCATCCAGTACTTTGCAACAGCTAGTTCTGGTGGAGAAAAATCTGCGGCCGATAGTGGTAAAATCAAGGTATATATGTACAGGTTTTTAACTTCAACAAAGAAATGTTTTTGAACATAAAGCATTTATGTGCAAAATAGCAATTTCATTTGAAAGAATTATGACCAATTTTTTAATTGGGGATGTCTAAAACATTCTAGGGGTCACTAGAGGATCAGATTATTGCAGCCAATCCCTTGCTGGAGGCCTATGGTAATGCCAAGACTGTGAGGAATGACAACTCATCCCGCTTTGTAAGTGTAAATAATGACATTTTATGAGAATACCTGCAATAATTCCACAATGTAGAGGAATGCAACAAATTGTGCCATATCAAACAGGGTAAATTCATCAGAATCCATTTCAACACAACGGGTAAACTGTCCAGTGCTGATATTGAGACATGTAAGTATGAAGTTCACAGATTATAAATTATACGCGTTAATTTGAGGATTACATTTTGAGCTATGAACAACCCATATTGATTATAATAATAATGATAATCATTATAATACTTATTATTATCATCATTATTATATTATTATTATTATAATGAGTTATGTACAACCCATATAGATCTGCTGGAGAAGTCCAGAGTGACCTACCAGCTTCCTGCAGAAAGGGGTTACCACATCTTTTTCCAGATGATGACCGACCACAAACCTGAGATTATTCGTAAGTGGAATTACTGATGATGCAGTGAGAACATAAATGAATGAATAGAAACACAATGTCACCCTTTTTTAATCCCTTTTCAGAGATGTGCTTGATCACCAACAACCCCTACGACTTCCCGTTGATCAGCATGGGTCAGATCACTGTGGCCAGCATTAATGACAAAGAGGAGCTGGACGCTACTGATGTCAGTGAACATTATTTGAATCGTTCTAATACTCACTGTGCTGCTGCAGTCAGTTACTCTGCAAAATGTCTTTTCTAAAGCAGTGCTTCTCAAAGTTTTCAGGCCGTGCCCCCCGAAAATAATCATTTTTGAACTGGGGACCTCCCCCCCACCCTGACATTTTTGAACTGGGGACCTCCCCCCCACCCTGACAAGCACTTGGAATTGTAGCAGTTGAGGAATTACATTTAGTTTGACTCGGTTCCACAGATAAATATTGTGAAAATAGCCGATCTACATGTTTTCAAATTGTTTGCCTCTTTCTTAGGTAATATTTGACAATTTGGCCAATGTTTGACAATTTGTATAGTATAGTTTGTTGATTGCTTTTGCATATTAATAGTCTTATTTATTTTATTTTTGTTTATTTATTTTATAGGTATTAAAAGGTCTTGAAAGTCCTTCAATTGTCACTTTAGAAATGTGCAGATACCCTGACTACACTTAATACTGTATACTGTATGTTGGTTTGTTTACTGTTGAGTTGTACACAGTTTTAAAGTATGTTTGTTAATCTAATGGTTAATCTCAATATTTTGAATACATCTCTGCTTATTGACATCAGGATGCTATTGACATCCTGGGCTTCGACGCTGAGCAGAAACAGTACATCTACAAGTTCACTGGTGCAGTGATGCATCATGGAGTCTTGAAGTTCAAACAGAAGCAGCGTGAGGAGCAGGCTGAGCCTGATGGCACGGAGGGTGAGCTGCATCTTTATTTATATATATATATATATATATATATATATATATATATATATATATATATATATATATATATATATATATACATATATATACATTCCCACTACGAAGAAATTCCACTTGAACAATTCCAAATCAGCCTCATGGTGGCGCTGTAACAGGCCGATTCGCGTCTTCTACCTATAACTGCACCGATCTGCGTGAAACTTTGCACGCACAATCCCTAGAGGCCAAGGAAAAACGTTTTACCTGCATTTTTCACATCTGCCTTTTACAGCGCCACCAGGAGGCTGACTTTTGTTAAACAGCACTTTTTCTAGTTTATTTTTTGATATTATACAGTTTATTTGGTTTACCTATGATCCTAGATTACTATCTCTATGCATTTGACGTATGACCTCGTGTTTGCCTTGCTTACTATAAGTCACTCTCTGGATTAAGAGCGTCTGCTAAATGCCTTAATTGAAAATTACAAATTGTATGAACATTTCAGAGGCTGACAAGATTTGCTACCTGTTGGGTCTGAACTCAGCAGAGATGCTTAAGGCATACTGCTACCCCAGAGTGAAAGTCGGAAACGAGTATGTCACTAAGGGACAGACTGTGCCACAGGTGAGTAAGTTACATTATTCCATGTTCTGATTTCATACACACCTTATATTCTCAGCACAACATACCATTACAACTCTCATATGTTTTTGAGTTGTGTCCAGACTGTCTTAAATCAGCTTCTGGAAATAAAATGATCCTCCAACATTATTCATATTCATTACTCTTTATTTATTTAATATATGACGAGCATGCAAAAAATATCACTCTGCAGAAACATGTGCAGTTCTATGCACCTCTGACATATTATTTTAACGGCATTGTTGTACCTGTAAAAAAAAAAAGAAATACCCACTACATATTATGTATCCAACCAACCCCTCCCCCTGTCAGAACCTTCCTTAAAACACCCGGGACAGACTCTTCTCCCTTCTGGCTCTATCCTTCTCTGGAAGTCAAAGCAGCATTCATACGTCCATGGCAGTCAATGTGTTAAGAGCGTCTGCTAAATACCGAAATTGCAAATTGTAAATTACGTAATTCACACCCCTACTAACGATGTTCCTATTTCCTTAGGTAATGAACTCAGTCGGTGCCTTGGCCAAGTCCATCTATGAGAAGCTGTTCTTGTGGATGGTCATTAGGATCAACGAGATGCTGGACACCAAGCAGCAGAGAAACTACTACATTGGTGTGCTGGACATCGCTGGTTTTGAAATCTTTGATGTAAGCGTGGACTTTTTTTTATGTGGGAGAAGTGGGAGATTTTTGTCAAAATTACACAATTACAAGAGATTGGGCTAATGATATTTCCACTCACAGTTCAACACCCTGGAGCAGCTGTGCATCAATTTCACCAATGAGAAACTGCAACAGTTTTTCAACCACACCATGTTTGTTCTTGAACAAGAGGAATACAAGAAAGAGGGAATCCCCTGGGATCTCATTGACTTCGGCATGGACTTGGCTGTCTGCATTGAGCTCATTGAGAAGGTATACACTTATTATTATACTATTATATATTATCATGGACTTGGCTGTCTGCATTGAGCTCATTGAGAAGGTATACAATTATTATTATACTATTATATATTATCATGGACTTGGCTGTCTGCATTGAGCTCATTGAGAAGGTATACACTTATTATTATACTATTATATATTATCATGGACTTGGCTGTCTGCATTGAGCTCATTGAGAAGGTATACAATTATTTTGTGCTTTAATGGACATGACATGTTAATATTGTTTTTGTCATTGGCACTAAGTTTTTGTTTTTGTAATGTGTCTCTTTTGTCTCCTTTATAAAGCCCTTGGGCATCTTCTCCATCCTTGAAGAGGAGTGCATGTTCCCGAAGGCTTCAGACAAAACTTTCAATGACAAGTTGCATGGCACGCATCTTGGGAAGAACAAAGCCTTTGAGAAGCCCAAGCCTGGCAAAGGCAAGGGTGAGTCCCACTTCTCCCTGGTCCACTACGCTGGAACTGTGGACTACAGCATCACAGGCTGGCTGGAGAAGAACAAAGACCCGTTGAACGACTCTGTGGTGCAGCTGTATACGAAGTCTACAGTTAAACTGCTGGGTGTGTTGTATCCCCCACCTGAGCCTGAAGGTATGTTTATGAATATAATATAATATAATGTGTTCTTTCCCCCACCTGATTACCCTAACACAATGGAACGGTTAATTATTTTCTTTTGCTTCAATTAGTTTTATTTTGCTCTGTTTGCCTGCTTTTTAATTTGTTCTTGTTCAGCACTTTGGTTTGACCTTGGTCGTTGAAAATGTGCTATATAAATAAACTGATTTGATGATTCTAACGAATATAAACAGATACGACAAAGAAGGGAGGCAAGAAGAAGGGTGGTTCCATGCAGACTGTGTCTAGTGCTTTCAGGGTAAGAATATTTGAGTCATTCCACAAATTCGGTACGATTTGCACTTTTTTTTTTTTGAAAAATCGATGGAAACGAATTACTTTTTTGAATAGCCCACACCATTAAGGACATATTTAACATGCAGAAAAACATATTTTCCCATCTCAGGCATTAAATTAATATTTTTATATGGAATGATATATGTAACAGGGTTGAAATTCATAACGGGGTTGAGTGGAACGGGGTTGAGATTTTTTACTCAAAATGGCCATAACTCTACCTGTGATGATTAAGAGGAGACCACATGGCATGCATGACATTAGTCAATCACATATATTGCTGAAATGACAAAGACAATTTAAAATAATAATAGTTTTCTATCTTTATTTCATGTAACGGGGTTGAGTTGTTATGCTTTACGACCACGCTTTGAAAGTATAAATGACCCTAAATAGCTGTATAAGAAGTTCGAAATGTTCCTCTTTCTGCAGCATCTTGCTCAGAAGACTTGTAGAATGCCATCACATGTTGTTGATGCCACTAAAGGGTCAGTTTATACTTTTTACAGAGAGGAGAATGACTTGTGTAACGGGGTTGAGTGTGACTGTGGGACAGAGCTATATAACGTGATTTTAATGATAAATCAACTATTTATTAAAAAACGAAACATGACTAGCAATAGAGTACATTGCTGGTTTTATGTGAATAATATAAGTTATGGATTATTCTACACTTTTAGTAGTCATATCTGAAGGCCAATCTCTCTATCGGCCATTGGGGACATGAAAAATGGGCAAATTTAGGCGGTGTCTACTGTAGAAAAGGCAGATAATTTCAGATATAAAGATAAAATATATAATATTTTTACACAATAGTAAAGGGAACATGTCAATTGATTCTAAAAAGCTTTTAAAATTTGATTTTGGTGACCCGATGGATACAATACACTTAAAAAGGTCAGAGAGGACTGCAAAGTGTACCAAATTCGTGGAATGACTCATTTACTTATTAATTGGTTTTTGGGTGAACTATTCCTTTAAGTGGTTAATGTATGTTTTAGACTTACTAATAATAAGCCTAATTGGCTCTTGTATGTCTCAATAGGCGAACTTGGGGTTGCTGATGACCAACTTGAGGAGCACTCACCCTCACTTTGTGCGTTGCCTCATTCCCAACGAGTCCAAGACTCCAGGTAAACACAGAAAATAAAAATGTTAACCATGATTGTGCAGGGTGGTCATTTAATGTAACTTTGGCCAGTGTGTTACTATTCTATTCCTAATAATATGGAGCAACATCTTTACAGGCCTGATGGAGAACTTCCTGGTCATCCATCAGCTGAGGTGTAACGGTGTGCTGGAGGGCATCAGGATTTGTAGAAAGGGCTTCCCCAGCAGAATTCCCTATGCTGACTTCAAGCAGAGGTATTCATTCCTTTTTTTCCCAGCAGCTTTTAGTTCCAAACCTATTAACGCAAAATTACCCACTTTTACAAAACAGGTACAAAGTACTGAACGTCAGTGCAAAATGACCATGAACTTTTACAAAACAGGTACAAAGTACTGAACGTCAGTGCAAAATGACCATGAACTTTTACAAAACAGGTACAAAGTACTGAATGCCAGCGCATGTCCCGACGGCGCGTTCATGGACAACAAGAAAGCTTCAGAGAAGCTGCTTGGGTCCATTGACGTACCTGTAGATGAGTACAAGTTTGGACACACCAAGGTAAACACACTGCAAATCTCGTTTAACGTTATCGACAGAGGACTAAAAGTTGACTTTTACAGTTGTTTAGTTACATTGTAACATTTTATTCTAGGTGTTCTTCAAAGCTGGTCTGCTGGGTGTCCTTGAGGAGATGCGAGATGAGAAGCTGTTTGCTCTGGTCACCATGACTCAGGCTCTCGCACGAGCTTACATCATGAGGCGGGAGTTTGTCAAGATGATGGCTAGGAGGTAATTTGAAAAGCTAATTTATTCAATAGTTAGTGTCATTTGTAATAATACTAATACATTATTATAAAAAAGTATAAACTACAATTGTTGTGTCAAATCACTATAATATAAGCTTGCCTTTTGGTGACAGTGGCAAGGAAAAAACTCCCCTTAAACGGGGGAAGAAACCTGGAGCAGAACCAGGCTCTAGGGTGGGCGGCCATGTGGCCTTTACCTTGTCGGGGGGAGTAGAGGACAACGACAATGATACCAACAGCAATAATAACGACAACAATACTAACAACTATAATGACACCATTATAGCAACGGTATAATAACAGCCTGCGGTCGTATGTCATGGAAACCCACCGCTCGGCAGGGTTCCACAATCAGTGGTGAAAGTAACTAAGTACATGTATTCAAGTACTGTACTTAAGTACAATGTTTGAGGTATTTTGCTACTTTACTGGAGCATTTCCAATGTTCAATACTTTTTCTTCTTCTCCACTACATCTAAGAGGCAACTATTGCCGATCTACAAGCAACGCGTCACTTTGCACTATTTTCAATAGATTTTTTTATACATTTCAAAACTCGTGAAATGGGACATTCTGCTAAATGAGTACTTTTACTTTTTTTTCCCACAGAGAGGCCATTTACTCCATCCAGTTCAACGTGCGCTCATTCTGCAATGTGAAAAACTGGCCATGGATGGCGCTGTACTTCAAGATCAAGCCTCTTCTGCAGAGCGCTGAGACTGAGAAGGAGCTGATGAACATGAAGGAGAACTACGAAAAGATGAAGGTCGACCTGGCCGCGGCCCTGGCCATAAAAAAGACACTGGAAGAGAAGATGGTGGCTCTGGTGCAGGAGAAGAATAACCTTGCACAGTCACAGGCATCAGTAAGTAGCTACACTTGTACAGGAAGTGTTGATAATGTTTCATATTGTTTATCATCCTGTCTTTTATCTGCTGTAGAATGTAGATGTAGACCATGGCAGAGAATGTCTGGTGGTCTCATATATCTAAGTTCCCTCACTTGTCCTTTTCATTGACAACCAGGGAGATGAAGCATTGAATGATGCTGAGGAGAGATGTGAGGGTCTTATTAAAAGTAAGATCCAGCTGGAGGCAAAGGTCAAAGAGACGACTGAGCGACTGGAGGACGAGGAGGAGATCAACGCGGAACTGACCGCCAAGAAGAGGAAGCTAGAAGACGAATGCTCTGAGCTCAAGAAGGACATTGATGACCTGGAGCTCACCTTGGCCAAAGTGGAGAAGGAGAAACACGCCACTGAAAACAAGGTTTGTGATCTCCATATTTTAACTTACTTGATCATACTACAGCGTCACACAAAAGCATCAAAAGTAGCAGATCTACAAGATTGTCGATCTGCTACTTTTGCTATATTTGGTTGTGAATCCTGAAAAGTAACTGTTTTGGACGTGATGAGGTTTCCACCCCGACAGAGACCGAGTGTAATAATGATCTATTCCATGAAAACAAGTTATGTTCTGCTTCATTAGGTGAAGAACCTGACTGAGGAGATGGCCTCTCAGGATGAAGGACTTGCTAACACTGTCTATGTTGGGTTCATTTAGGTGAAGAACCTGACTGAGGAGATGGCCTCTCAGGATGAAGGACTTGCTAAGCTCACCAAGGAGAAGAAAGCCCTCCAAGAGGCACATCAGCAGACCCTGGATGACCTGCAGGCAGAGGAAGACAAAGTCAACACTCTGACCAAGGCCAAGACCAAGCTGGAACAGCAAGTCGACGATGTGAGTTTATAGAAGTGGACATACACTGTATGTTTATTGTTGTTAATGAATAATAAGACCAATAATATTATTATGTGCAGTTGGAGGGTTCTCTGGAGCAAGAGAAAAAGCTTCGCATGGACCTGGAGAGAGCCAAGAGAAAGCTTGAGGGTGATCTGAAACTGACCCAGGAATCCATCATGGACCTGGAGAATGACAAGCAGCAGTCTGATGAGAAGATAAAGAAGTAACGTGGAACACAATATGAATAATTAATTCATAATTTGTGTAATAATAATAATAATAATAATGAATAATGAATAAACAATATTAAATGCCATGGAGAAAAACTATACCTGCAGAATGTCACTAAATTATGATGTACTGTATTCCACAGGAAGGACTTTGAAACAGCCCAACTTCTGAGTAAGATTGAGGATGAACAATCTTTGGGGGCCCAGCTGCAGAAGAAGATCAAAGAACTCCAGGTATTTCTTTTTTCCTTTCTGTAAAATCATTAATAATAAGTATGTGTATTAGGATTTTAATATATTAATCTAAAATCATTCATTTGAAAGGCTCGTATTGAAGAGCTGGAGGAAGAGATCGAGGCAGAGCGCGCTGCTCGCGCCAAGGTTGAGAAGCAGAGAGCTGACCTCTCCAGGGAACTTGAAGAGATCAGTGAGAGGTTGGAGGAGGCTGGTGGAGCCACCGCCTCTCAGATCGAGATGAACAAGAAGCGTGAGGCTGAGTTCCAGAAGCTGCGTCGTGACCTTGAAGAGTCCACCCTGCAGCATGAGGCCACCGCCTCTGGCCTCCGTAAGAAACAGGCCGACAGCGTGGCTGAACTGGGTGAACAGATCGACAACCTCCAGAGAGTCAAGCAGAAACTGGAGAAGGAGAAGAGCGAATACAAGATGGAGATCGACGACCTGTCCAGCAACATGGAAGCTGTCGCTAAGGCAAAGGTAATACAAAAGACTTGGTTCTTGGGTCTATATACATGTAACAAACAATGAACCGACATGACAATTCACAAACAATGATCAAACAGGCAGGTTACTTCAGTTGAATTGAATATGTCCCAATGTTAATTAACAGGGAAATCTTGAGAAGATGTGCCGCACCCTTGAAGACCAACTTGGTGAAATCAAGGCCAAGAGTGATGAGAATGTTCGCCAGATAAATGATGTTTCAGCTCAGAGAGCAAGACTGTTGACAGAAAACGGTAAATGTTCACTGTAAAGTCTGCTTTGCCTACATGGTTTGTCGTACTTAATGCTTTTATCAGCAATTATCCCAGGATTTTAAGGAATATGTATTCAACAAAGATTTATTTAAGTTCAAATTCAAATTTCTAACCAGGTGAGTTTGCTCGTCAACTTGAGGAGAAAGAAGGTCTCGTCTCTCAGCTCACCAGAGGCAAGCAGGCCTTCACCCAGCAGATTGAGGAGTTGAAGAGACATGTTGAAGAAGAGGTTAAGGTAAGCAGTTAGAACTGCAGTCTCACTCCCAATCTTCCACCCTAATCTGCCTCTTCAGACTCCACCTTAGAACGTAGCACTTGCCCTATAGCCTTGATGGCCTTGCAGGCTTATGCAAAGGTTAAAATGTTTAGATAGTATGTTATGTAGACAGATGCCAGGTTCATTTGTTGACCTGGCAACCTATTGTAATAGTTTGTATAGTTTCAATTTACAGATTATTCATATTTTTTATATTATACTGATGCTAGGTTCTTGGTTTACCTATGATCCTAGATTACCATTTCTATCCATTTGATGTAATTAAGTCACTCTGGATTAAGAGTGACCTGCTAAATGCCTTAAAATTGTAAGGAACAGCCATTTCTTTTCTTTTTCATTTTTTACAAAACTATTTTGTCTTTTTTTGTAATTATAACCAGCTGACATGATTTTGGCATCATTTTCCTTTGACAGGCAAAGAATGCCCTTGCTCATGGTGTGCAGTCAGCTCGCCATGACTGTGACCTTCTGAGGGAGCAGTTTGAGGAGGAGCAGGAGGCCAAGGCTGAGCTGCAGCGTGGAATGTCCAAGGCCAACGCTGAGGTGTGTCAGTGGAGGAGCAAGTATGAGACTGACGCTGTCCAACGCACTGAGGAGCTGGAGGAAGCTAAGTAAGTGGTCAATGTTTTACACCAGTGGTTCTAAAACCTTTCTGTGCCAAGGACCCACACATTTGATATTTGGCCACGAGACCCCCCATCTGTCAATGTTTTGTGCCAGGGACCCCCCAGCAGAGAAGATTATTCAACATTTTTCAAACACTTTCAAGATTTTTCAATATTTGTCAAAAATAGCAACGTTGGTTCCCCCCAAGGACCCCAGGGGGGAACCAAAATACTGTCCACAATATAATTTGATTCCATTCAAAACCGACCAACAGGAAGAAGCTCGCCCAGCGTCTTCAGGAAGCTGAGGAGCAAATTGAGGCTGTGAATTCCAAGTGTGCCTCTCTGGAGAAAACCAAACAGAGACTCCAGGGTGAAGTGGAAGACCTCATGATTGATGTGGAGAGGGCCAACGGTCTGGCTGCCAACCTTGACAAGAAACAAAGGAACTTTGATAAGGTGCTTTGACATTCATCATTTTAAAACTAAATAATCCTCCAGTCCTTAAAGTGGGGTAAATGACACATGTCATTACAAACGGTGTGCAGTCCTTAAAGTGGAGGTAAATGACACATTTCATTACAAACGGTGTGCAGGTCTTGGCAGACTGGAAGCAGAAATATGAAGAGGGACAGGCAGAGCTGGAAGGAGCTCAGAAAGAGGCTCGTTCTCTCAGCACTGAGATGTTTAAGATGAAGAATTCCTACGAGGAGTCTCTGGACCACCTGGAGACCATGAAGCGTGAGAACAAGAACCTGCAACGTGAGTTTTTCTCTACACATTTATTTTTAATAACAGTAAGAAATGCATTAAATGTTCAAGATCAATAAGTGGATTAGGCTACGCCAACTTAATTCAAATGCAATTGCTGATTGAAAGGTTCCTCATTGCCTATTTTCAATCAACTGCAGAGGAGATCTCAGACCTGACTGAACAGATCGGTGAGACTGGAAAGAGCATCCATGAGCTGGAGAAGTCCAAGAAACAGACAGAGACAGAGAAGTCAGAGATCCAGACAGCTCTGGAGGAAGCCGAGGTAAAACCTTTAGGTTCTAGATGAAGAATGCAATTGTCTATATCTTGGATTTATTTCAATAGGTTTTATATTCAAACAGCGCAGCAGTTTATGATCAATGTGACATTACAAGGTCCTACAACCTTTTGATCCTGTATTACATTGTAGGGTACTCTGGAGCATGAGGAGTCCAAGATTCTTCGTGTCCAGCTGGAGCTCAACCAGATCAAGGGTGAGGTGGACAGGAAGCTGGCAGAGAAGGATGAAGAGATGGAGGGGATCAAGAGGAACAGCCAGAGGGTGATTGACTCCATGCAGAACAATCTGGACTCTGAGGTCAGGAGCAGGAACGATGCCCTGAGAATCAAAAAGAAGATGGAGGGAGACCTGAACGAGATGGAGGTTCAGCTGAGTCACTCCAACCGCCAGGCTGCTGAAGCCCAGAAGCAGCTGAGGAATGTCCAGGGAATGCTTAAGGTAAACATAGTAGTTAGTTAGACACATATCCAAACAGTGGAGCTGAACAATGAGTGGTCACATTCTGATGTTTCTCTTAACATGACCAAATCAAATGTGATTTATTTTAGGATGCCCAACTGCACCTTGATGATGCTCTCAGAGCCCAAGAAGATTTTAAGGAGCAAGCTGCCATGGTGGAGCGTAGGAACGGCCTCATGGTCGCGGAGATTGAGGAGCTGAGAGTGGCTCTGGAACAGACAGAGAGAGGCCGCAAAGTGGCTGAACAGGAACTGGTGGATTCTAGTGAACGTGGTGGCCTGTTGCACTCTCAGGTAAGTCAATGGAAAACTCTCAACATCAAATATTTAACATACAAGTCATGCATAACTTACATCGCTAAACTGAATCTTTATTTTAGAACACAAGCCTTTTGGGCTCCAAGAAGAAACTTGAGAGTGACCTGATCCAGGTCCAAGGTGAAGTGGATGACAGTGTTTCAGAAGCAAGGAATGCTGAGGAGAAGGCCAAGAAAGCCATCACTGATGTAAGTTAGAATGTCCGCCCCTTGTCTAATATACCAGGACAATTAAATATCCTTATGGCATGCTTAATATAAACACATATACAATACAATATGCCAGGACAATGAGACATCCTTATGGCATGCTTAATATATATAATACAATACAGCACGCTCATGACATGCGCATGTTGAAAACCTTTGCTCTATAGGCTACAACAGAGGATGTATTTTAGAGGGCTCACACTAAATCCTAAACTTGCATGTCTCATTCAAACAGCCATGAAGATCATTGGGGGAAAAAAATCGCTCATTTCAATATTCATGTCAAAAATATGAGTAGCAACAACAGTGGTACTAAGATATTGTGATAATATTACCTACTACCTGGTTTGATTCGTTTTGGTCTTATGACACTATTATCTGTTTATTTATCATTTTAATGAGCTATTGTCTCACAGTCAACATGTGAATTTAAGCACGCTTATAGTGTGGTCACTACTGTACCATGTTTGTATATTGTGATTTTCTTGGCAAGTGTGTGTGGCAGCGGCATGTATACCAACATGTCTTTTCCTTGCGGGAAACGTATATTTGATCTTAATACAAAAATGACTTCCCAGGCTTCTATGATGGCCGAGGAGCTGAAGAAGGAACAGGACACTAGTTCTCACCTGGAGAGGATGAAGAAGAACCTGGAGATCACGGTCAAGGACCTGCAGCACCGTCTGGATGAGGCGGAGAACCTGGCTATGAAGGGAGGCAAGAAGCAGCTCCAGAAACTGGAGGGCAGGGTAAGATGTAGTTCACTTCAACGCGGGTCATAGTCAATGAAATGAGAAGAAATCATGTGATAATGTGTAATTCAATTGTGAAGGTGCGCGAACTGGAGGGAGAGGTCGAAGGTGCACAGAGAGGCGGAGCAGATGCTATTAAAGGTGTCCGCAAGTACGAGAGGAGAGTGAAGGAGCTGACATACCAGGTACTGTATATCATGTTCACTTTAATGACCATCATGTCATTGACAAAATGGATAGATTGCATGAACATACAGCTGACGTTATAAATTCACTCTCCCTTCAGACTGAAGAGGACAAGAAGAATCTTGGCAGGCTTCAGGATCTGGTAGACAAGCTGCAGATGAAGGTGAAGGGCTACAAGAGGCAGGCTGAGGAAGCGGTAAGTAACAAATATACGTAGTGATGCATATCAAAATAAGGAATAAAAAAAAATCCAAAAGGGTAGCACATCCAAAAATTTCAATTAAATGGAGGACAAATTACTCACATTTCCACTTTTTTTATTGGCACAATAAAATGAACGCTTACGCATTTCGGCTATGAGCCTTCCTCAGAGCATTCATATCACATCAATTCAACTCACTTTATACAAAAGGTCAGAGTTCACCAACAGCTGAAATCTCAAGTCAATCACCAAGGTCCGTATGCATACGTAGTGATGCATTTCTAGTAGTGGTTGCCATGGAGCATAGTGTTGTTGTCATAGTGTAACTATAAGGATTAATGGGAATCAGTTGTGTAAAAATAATGCCAATATTACCAACGGCAGAGCATTTTTCAGTGCCCATCTTGCTTCCCAGGAGGCACACGGAATCGTTAGCTTGCCATGCTTCTGCAGTATGGCATGTGCACCACGGAACTGCACTGCACTGCACACATACATGGTGTTGTGGAAGCTCTGACCTGTTACTGTAACATGGGTGCCGAAAGGTAAAGCACCCACAGCTGCTCCACAATGCACATATGCTGCAGACGTAGGCAGTTTTAGGCATATTGGTAAAAGTACATTTGCTGAATCGACTACAGAAAGCAATAGATTTTGTTAGCTATAAGCTGGATATGTTCTGGCTCTGGGTGTTGAACAAGAACAAGGACACAGACTTGATTGTGCCGTTCCAATGATAACCATAGCCGCAGGAAGACCTTTTTGGTTGCGGGTTCGGTATGCATGCGCGTTTCGCGGTTTTGGTCGGGTTTTGGTCGGGTTTTGGGGGGTTTTGGTCACCTAAATTCGGTTTATTCAGTTCGGTTCGCCGCACCCCCCGCACCCCTACTTCCCGCGGTACTGATGATAACCTGTCAAGGCTCCTTCATGTGGTCCCAAGGCACTCATAAACATGCTGCATGGGCCACTGTATTATTCACAACCACACATTCCTGAAATTGTCTTGTTTTGGACTACACTTGTAAGATGCTCTTTTCAAATACTGAGGCTGTGAACCATCTCTATCATATTGTAGGAGGAAGCAGCCAACACTCACTTGTCCAAGTGCAGAAAGGTTCAGCATGAGCTGGAGGAGGCTGAAGAGCGTGCTGACATCGCTGAAGGCCAGGTCAACAAGATGAGAGCTAAAAGTCGTGACTCCAAGGTAATACATGTGCAATATGAACTGAACGTTCATTATCTTTAACTAAGATTTAACTAAAGATTCATGTTGAATATCTAAAATTATGTTCCTATTGTTACAGGGGAAAGAAGCTGCTGAATAAGTTCGCCAACTCAAGTCACCATACAAAGTCATAAAATATGACCTATTGTATTCAAAAAGTCATAAAATATGACCCATTGTATTCAATAAAGGTGGTAACAAAATGGTATTGTTTCTTGTAGTCATTACTTTGTGTCAATACTTTTTAATTGTGAGGTTTGAATTCTGGGTCCAACTCACATGTCCACTTGACTATACCATTGTGTAAACCCATTGTAAAGATAAGAATACCTGTACCTAAACTTACTCACACACGCACGCACGCACGCACGCACGCACGCACGCACGCACACGCACACACACACACACACACACACACACACACACACACACACACACACACACACACACACACACACACACACACACACACACACACACACACACACACACACACACACACACACACACACACAACCACACAACCACACACACACACACACACACACACACACACACACACACACACATTTAACATCTTTATTTGCGTTCACATTGATGTGATGTGAGCAAGAAAAATGACATCAATGCCAGTAATGACACGGATCAGAGGTTATACAGACATAGAGGAAGATGCTTATTGCGTGCTTACTGATTTATTTAATACTTACAACCTATGAATAACAGTGTTTAGCAGTACAGTTCCCTGGAAAGGGGAACAGTTCCCTAAAAATGGGAATAGCTCAAGCCTCAGAAAGGGGAACTGAGTTAGCTGGAACAGAAAACCACAAGCAGGGCCCATGCCAATTGCAAGTGCAAATACAAATGCTGCAAGTTAAAAGATCAGTGATTATGAATGAGCATATTGATCAGTGTAAAATGGGGAGACTTTGTTGTGGGAGTTTATAATAAAGGGAACTTGGAAAGACATCTCATGACAAACCACAAATCATGTGACAATACAAACAAGAAATAAAGCAGGAACTGGATACATGTTTAGCATGCATGAAACTGGATAAAGTGCTGTCATCTGTATTTTATTTGTCTCGTCAACAACAACTGCACAATGTTGGTGAAGAAATTCGGACAAACCACAAATCCTTTGACTATAGGAACTGAAATTTCAACCATGGAACTGGATGGAGTCCGATAAATCATGTTTGCAGTATAGTTTAATGTGCATGACACTTTTTCATAATTTGTCCTGCCTTTATTTTTCATATTAAACTATTGACGAATTATGTTAGCATTATTTTAATTAGCAGTATATATTGACATACAAGTAAAAGTGGTGGTGATTTATCTCAGGCCTAAAAAGGTTGCACAACCCTGTTCTAGACTAGAGTATACAGGTCTAGAGGTGGTGGGCAACCAGAAAGCAAAAGTAAATGTTTTGCCATTTTGTGAGCAAAAGCAGTTCTTTAGACTGTTGGAACCCTGTAACCGCCGAAAATCCAACAGGGCCATTCTGACCATCTAGAATGAGCCTTCGAGGTTTCGCTATTGCTCTGGGACAAAAGTAGTTGCTTATATTTTACCTGTTCATAAAATATATCTCTATTATGTGGGCTCTTTTTGGTTCAGCTTCTGTAATTCAGGGTCATGCTGTGGAACAGTAGGTCTCAATTGGCCCAGTTTTCTAGCGGACCCCCCTGACCTTTGGGCCCTCATGGGTTTTAGTTGTAATCTTTACATGTTATAGACATTTTAATGTTTAAAATAGAACTTCACATAAGTGAGGGAACGGTGTCAGGATTGGTCGAGGAGTTAGAGGGAGGTACAAAGGAAGTCATAATGGGCAGAACTTAAATCTGTCCTTAAAACAGCTCCTACTTTCAAGTTGTATTCAGGCGAGGAGAAGTGTGATCAACTTAACATCATCCGCTCCAAAAGACAACAGGTAAAAGGATAAGAGAAGCAAGGGAGAGTATTTAGAGATTACTTTTATTTTAATGCATTACTGGAACTTTTAATATTTTCTTACTTACTTTAGATCTTTCAGTGGGACTGTTTAACTATTATATTGGACTTGTAATAAATGTATACAACTGTATACATGTATACTGTATACACACTGTTGATTGATACTTTTATTTTTACCTTTTCATGCCGCATGAACTATTCTTTGAAACAACACCTAAAGAAATAATGTACCTGCTCATGCTTTTTTCACCTGCATATGATGCTAATATTTAAAGATAACAACATTCTAAATATCTTGTATATCAGTACTAGTAAGTATAGATGCTTAAGTGTATAGATAAGAAGATACTTATTGAGGGACTCCGCTAAACAACATATACATCGGTATACTGCTGTTGCCTCCCACACCCCAAAAAGTAAAAATAAAAAGTAGGTGAGGAGTAAGTCATGTTAAGATAACCCATTAAGACTATGAGGCTGGTTCTACAAATGCCTTCTATATCAGTAGTTCTCAAAAATGTTTGTGACATTTAAGGACCCCCAAATTGATATATATTTGTCCACGAACCTCCATCTAAAAATGTTTTGTTTCAGGGACCAGTAGAAGAGAAGATTTGCGTTAAAAAATAAAAATTATTCAACATTTTTACACTTTAAAGTTTTGACAAAAATGTTATAGCAGCTGTACAAGCTCGCAGTGCAGCACAAAGCTTGTAGAGCTTGTAGATATGCTATGTTTAATATCTAACGCTAAAATCGAAAATGATACAGATACTTTCCCGGTTTTAATGGGTTAAAGTGAGTGATAATAAGCATGATATTAAAACAGAAGCCTATCACAGAATGTTTGGTCCATGTTTATGAAAGGACACATCATCACCATGTTGGTGACATGACATTAAAAGTAGAGAGATAAGAGAGCTACTAAAGTGTTATGTGACATGTTACCTTTTGCGGTAAAATCCTCAGTGTTCATTTATTACACACCTGTAACTCTGAGTGTAAAAAAATCAAGCCATTTGGTTACATTTGCACACTCTCAGAGTTAAATGAGCACTCGGGATTTACTTTGTATCTGCTCTTACGCAATCTGGGAAGGGAACCCATTCGATAATTTTGTTTTTGCCTCTGGGGGCGCCACCTCCTTTTTTGAGTAGAAACAGGAACTCGGTTTGGCTCTTCCCCTTTCTTAGTCCACTTGTGTTTGTTCCTACTAATAACAGCACAACATGTTTAGGGCAGTGGTGCCGTCTCTCTTGAGAGATGAGCTCTTACCTGACCTTATACCTCCTCAACCCCAGGATGCGTCTAGTGTGTTGTCTGGTCCTGGTGCTGGGTGGGTTGCAGCTGGCCTGTGCTCTGCTCAGGGTGGCAGCCTGGAACATCGAGACATTTGGACCTACGAAGGCCAAAGACGCCACCATCATGGGTCACATCGCCAAGGTACACTTCAGGTTTCACACCATTTCTCTGGGCAACAACTACATGTGGCAAAATAATTGACCTGATACAAATAGCCTGGGTTCTTAGAATGTTAATTTACAATAACTGTCAGAATATTCAGGAGGACTCAAATGCAGAAAACAGCAGGCAAGAGGCAGAATGAAGTTAACTCAGTCTTTACTTAATTCCCATTAAACAGAACAAAAAACAATACCAGAGGTATGTCATCAAAAAACAGCAAACAAGACAGGCAAGGGCAAGGCCAAAGACTAAATCCAAAAACAGACGGTCAACTTCTTAGTCCAGGAGCAAAACCGGTAAAGGGTGAAACTGACAAATGAAAATGTTGAAGCACACTGAAATATATACCCTCAAACTAATCACAGAAACACACAGCAGGTGAGTAGCAACCTGTGAGGAGTAGACAATTAGCTAGGAGGAGTGAACTCAAGGGCAGCTCTAGAGAGGATTCCTGACAATAACATGTTGTTATGTCGGTAGAGCGGCCAGATGGAGGCCGTGAGGTTTCCAGTTCGACTGGCTCCCCCAGAGTTAGTGTGGAAGTGTCCTTGAGCAAGATGCTGAACCCCCAATTTGCTCCCGATGAGCAGGTTGGTGCCTTGCATGGTTTCCTCTGCCATCGGTGTATGCATGTGTGTGTGAATGGGTGAATGTAATGCACAATCTATGTAAAGCGCTTTGGATAAAAGTGCTATATAAATGCACTATTTACCATTTAAGTTTCAAAAGTACATGTTGACAAGATCTTACACTCTAACTTATAAGTATACTTGCATTGGGAAGTCTTTTTTCAACTATTATGCAATTCAATTGTGACAAAGCAGAGGCCATCTTGTTGCTTTCCTTTAATTAACCCTAACTCTTAAGCCTACAGCGATGGTGTACATATTAGTATAATTTACTGATTTGTTGTTGAAGGAGAAATATTATTTGCATTTTAATATTTTCACTTTACTGTAGCATTTTACAAACACTTTAAAATGAGCTGAACTGAACATTTTCTTTTCAATGTTTCCTTTTAATTTTGTTTTGCAGATTGTCCGTCTCTATGACATCATTGTGATCCAGGAGCTCAGAGACAGTAAATCACTGACTGTAATTCCTGCACTGATGAATCTCCTTAACCCGGGGTAAAACCATCTCTATATTCCAGTGATTTACAATAGTTTTCAAGTTCTAACTGTGTTTATTAATCTCCAGAGGAGTTAAGCAGTACGACCACGAAGTCAGTGATCAACTGGGTTCCGGCAACTACACGGAACAATACCTCTACGTCTACAGGTACAGTACAACACATGCACAACTCTTCAAGTACACACTTATGAATGAATCTACACAATGTTTTCATAGGGACTCAAACAACTGTAATTGACTTTTATTGTTTCTGTGAGGTGGAAACGTCAGGTGGAAAGTCCAAAACTGTTACTTTTCAGGAAATATAACCTGTGTTCCAATTGGTTCAATATAAAAACCACACGACAGACACACTTAATCACTTCCAACCTGTTAATTACAATGAATCAGAGTTTTTTGTTTAGTTTTAATGAAAGGGTTCATTTGTGCCTCTTTTCCATGTCGTCAGAACCAACAGAGTGGCTGTAGGTGAAAGGTACCAGTATCCAGATCCAGATCCAAGATATGTCACTTTCAGTAGACCACCTTTTGTTGTTGAATTCAAGGATAGTAAGTAGCCTAATATGCCTGAGGTGTGTGTGTGTGTGTGTGTGTGTGTGTGTGTGTGTGTGTGTGTGTGTGTGTGTGTGTGTGTGTGTGTGTGTGTGTGTGTGTGTGTGTGTGTGTGTGTGTGTGTGCGTGTGTGTGCGTGTGCGTGCATGGATGCTGCAATCAATATGATCACCGATTCACCACCCCCCCCCCGTCCGTCCGTCTCCTAGTCGTGGGAGGTGTGGGGAAATTTGTTTTGATCCCCCAGCACACCTCTCCACCGAAGGCACCAAAGGAGATTAATGCTCTGGTTGTTGTGGAGGCCGATGTCGTCAAGAAATGGAAAATACAAGTAATTACTCTCTCTCTCTCTCTCTCTCTCTCTCTCTCTCTCTCTCTCTCTCTCTCTCTCTCTCTCTCTCTCTCTCTCTCTCTCTCTCTCTCTCTCTCTCTCTCTCTCTCTCTCTCTCTCTCTCTCTCTCTCTCTCTCTCATATCAATGTAGAGAAGTCATGTACCCGCCTGGATCAATATGAATACAATCAATCAATCTTATATTCTCTCTCTCTCTCTCTCTCTCTCTCTCTCATGACAGAACATGCTGATACTGGGCGACTTCAACGCAGCCTGCACCTATGTCACCGCGAAAGACTGGCCAAACATCGACCTCTACACCAACAAGTATTTCCATTGGCTGATCACTGACGCGGACGATACTACTGTGAGGGGCCGCAAGTGTGCTTATGACCGGTAGGCAGGCACGCACGCACGCACACGCACACACACACACACACACACACACACACACACACACACAGTATATAATTGAAAAGAAAAACCACAGAGGCCACATATGTAATTTCTCTGTACTTCTAGGATTGTGGCAACCGACCCCATGTACCAACATGTTCTCAGCGCTCAAGTCTATAACTTCATGACTGCACTGAACCTCACCCAGCTTCAGGTAACTGGAACTGGACAAATCTGATAACATGTCTTCATAATGCTCATGCACATTATCATACCTGATGAATATCGATCAGCAGTGTGACTGCCAACGACTCAGAGTTAAACCCCTATAGAGGTTAGTACTATTCATAGAGTTAGGGTTTTCAATTCAACAGAACAGAACAAATCAAACCTTTAGCAATACAATTTAACAAACTCAAATGCAAAATTAGGTGAAAAATGATGAAAAAGTATATATACATATTTCTGTTCAGACCCAACAAAATTTGATTCAGTTCGCGCACAAATACAGTCCAATCAAATGCCAATAATACTCTTTGGGTGTAACTTGTGTTTTTACAGTACGCTGTACTTCTGTTTGAAGACATAATTAACACCTGCTTGTAGGTGAAAATTGTATTGGTACATCCTCTGAAGGTGATATATACATGAAATTCAATTCCCACAGGCACTGGCTGTCAGTAACCATTTCCCTGTGGAGGTGACGCTGCAGTAAGGCCTGCTGCATGAGCCCAGCTACAACAACCAATCAACACCATGAGCCCAGCTACAACAACCAATCAACACCCTGAGCCCAGCTACAACAACCAATGAACACCCTGAGCCCAGCTACGACAACCAATCAACACCCTGAGCCCAGCTACAACAACCAATCAACACCCTGAGCCCAGCTACAACAACCAATCAACACCCTGAGCCCAGCTACGACAACCAATCAACACCCTGAGCCCAGCTACAACAACCAATCAACACCCTGAGCCCAGCTACAACAACCAATCAACACCCTGAGCCCAGCTACGACAACCAATCAACACCCTGAGCCCACGACAACCAATCAACACCCTGAGCCCAGCTACGTCAACCAATCAACACCCTGAGCCCAGCTACAACAACCAATCAACACCCTTCAATGAATTAGAATTGACGTTAGTCTCTTCAGTGAGAAATGCTTAATAATCATGATGCAATGAATTATATCATTGGTTCTCAACCTTTTTAGGCCGTGACCCTCCAAGTCGTAGGAGGCATTACATTTAGTTTGAATCGGTTAAATAAATATTGTGAAGAAAATTGATCTACAGGCTCACAAGTCCTTGCAATGTGAGCTGTTGGGAGCTTTCAGATCGGCTCTTTTCACAAATGTTGCCTCTTTCTATTTGACAATTTGGCCAATGTTTGACTTTCTATAGTTTGTTGACTACTTTTGATGCAGTAATTAAGTATTTAGATTAAGTATTTTATACTGACTTGTTAGTTCAAGTATTACAATGACTACGTCATTTCTGGACAGAGACTCTTTTGCAAGGATCATAGTGCATTCTCATACTTGGTGTGATTCTAACTAAGTCAGTATAGGTGGGCATTGGGTGCTTTAAAGTAATTATATATCTAGAGGTGTGCAAAAACTGCTCTTGCATATATGTATTTGTATTTTAAATTAAACTCTTAAAACACAATCTAATATTTATAGCTGAACATTATCAACAGAGACACACTCTATCCATTATAAAATTAGTCCAGCACTACCCTCTGGTGGTTGTACAAGGTAACAACAGGATTGAATTGAAAGGCCAACAAATACAATACACGTGGCCATATATATGTAACCATGGCAGAAATATAACAGATCATGTAACTTCGACTACGCCACTTTGGGAGTTTCACCCAAAGAATCAATTAAAGTGCAAAGTAACCACACTGAAGTGCAACACAGGTTCGTTTGTAAATGACTGGAGCAGAGACGTGCTTCTCAAGACAATCATTAACATTTATTGTAAATGGCACAGGAATATACTTTAGACAAGTAAATCACAATTTAATCACAAATTAATGTTCAAACGAGTAGAAAGCACTATAATACAATATACCAGTGAAAGGCCACAGTCAGACTGTATGGGGGAGGAGAGACAGGGGAGTTAGTACAGTGAGGGTTCAAACACTTCAACACTAAAAACACTTACACACAACACTAGGTGGGTTAGGTGCACACACACACACACACACACACACACACACACACACACACACACACACACACACACACACACACACACACACACACACACACACACACACACACACACACACACACACACACACACACACACACACCATGCAGTGGATAGCAGAAGTTCTCCCTCACAGTGCGACTGCGGTCGCCTCCAACTAGTGGAGTACAAGAAATAGCAATTAGATATGTATATGAACAATGGCATAAACAGTGGCAGTTGGATGATCAATGCAAAAGTAAAATACAATACATAAGAAATAACAAGGGGCAAAGGCAGCAATGGAGCGCCTATAAAACAAAAGACATATAAAGAAAAACATCACATGGATGCAACTGGGACGTATCATCAGTGTTGTAGCCTGGGGTCATAGGGTGTTTCGGGTCTCGCAACATACAACATACACCCTCACCCAGGTGACCCAGCCAGGGTTGATCAAGCCCCGACTTACGTCCCAGTAGCACCCACGGTCAGACCTATAGGGAAAGACAGGGCAGTCCGCTTCTCCGGAAGTACTCTGCCGGGACTCGGGGAGGCTCTGGCACGTGGAGGGACTAGGCTCTGTGGGTTGTCTCCTGGCCGGGCTCCTCCTTCGTCTCACCAGGTCCAGGACCTGAGCGCTGCGCCAGATCAGGTGCACCGCCCCGATCCAAACATTTCCTTCTGGCGTGATGGTTCCTTGGAACGATACCACTAGATTGGGCCGTCTAATGGTATTAGCTCTGCTTGCGGTACGCTGGAATGGCCCTCCTAAAGGCCTAACCGCGGGTTTGTTGGGCTTCTTCCTCACGGAAGACACAGCATGGGGCGCTAACCCATACTGCTCCCGGGGTGCCGTCTACATTCCGGCTGTCAACAGTCTCTCCTGTGGTCACCAAACTATTCCTGGTTGTCACGTAGTCTATAAATTCCTATGAGCCACTATAAATAGAATAACTGATAAAGAAAAACATCACATGGATGCAACTGGGACGTATCATCAGTGTTGTAGCCTGGGGTCATAGGGTGTTTCGGGTCTCGCAACATACAACATACACCCTCACCCAGGTGACCCAGCCAGGGTTGATCAAGCCCCGACTTACGTCCCAGTAGCACCCACGGTCAGACCTATAGGGAAAGACAGGGCAGTCCGCTTCTCCGGAAGTACTCTGCCGGGACTCGGGGAGGCTCTGGCACGTGGAGGGACTAGGCTCTGTGGGTTGTCTCCTGGCCGGGCTCCTCCTTCGTCTCACCAGGTCCAGGACCTGAGCGCTGCGCCAGATCAGGTGCACCGCCCCGATCCAAACATTTCCTTCTGGCGTGATGGTTCCTTGGAACGATACCACTAGATTGGGCCGTCTAATGGTATTAGCTCTGCTTGCGGTACGCTGGAATGGCCCTCCTAAAGGCCTAACCGCGGGTTTGTTGGGCTTCTTCCTCACGGAAGACACAGCATGGGGCGCTAACCCATACTGCTCCCGGGGTGCCGTCTACATTCCGGCTGTCAACAGTCTCTCCTGTGGTCACCAAACTATTCCTGGTTGTCACGTAGTCTATAAATTCCTATGAGCCACTATAAATAGAATAACTGATAAAGAAAAACATCACATGGATGCAACTGGGACGTATCATCAGTGTTGTAGCCTGGGGTCATAGGGTGTTTCGGGTCTCGCAACATACAACATACACCCTCACCCAGGTGACCCAGCCAGGGTTGATCAAGCCCCGACTTACGTCCCAGTAGCACCCACGGTCAGACCTATAGGGAAAGACAGGGCAGTCCGCTTCTCCGGAAGTACTCTGCCGGGACTCGGGGAGGCTCTGGCACGTGGAGGGACTAGGCTCTGTGGGTTGTCTCCTGGCCGGGCTCCTCCTTCGTCTCACCAGGTCCAGGACCTGAGCGCTGCGCCAGATCAGGTGCACCGCCCCGATCCAAACATTTCCTTCTGGCGTGATGGTTCCTTGGAACGATACCACTAGATTGGGCCGTCTAATGGTATTAGCTCTGCTTGCGGTACGCTGGAATGGCCCTCCTAAAGGCCTAACCGCGGGTTTGTTGGGCTTCTTCCTCACGGAAGACACAGCATGGGGCGCTAACCCATACTGCTCCCGGGGTGCCGTCTACATTCCGGCTGTCAACAGTCTCTCCTGTGGTCACCAAACTATTCCTGGTTGTCACGTAGTCTATAAATTCCTATGAGACAACAGTTAGCCCCCACCAGGCATTATAATTATACATCAAAACACAGTCAAACCAAAATACAGAACACTAGTACCTCAACAGTCAAGGTCTGTGTCTTGGGCAGGGGCACCGGGGCATGGCAGCATTCAGTGGCACCATAGCAGAGTATAATGGCTGGATAACACCGGGGTCTACAAGTACAGAATTATGTTGGAACCACAAGACTGTATGAGGGCACAATCTATACAAAGGCAACTTTACACCACATACCTCAGGTTAAGTGAGGTTTGGGCCCTACCACTTGGCCTAGAACCAGCCTCTTGGCCTCTGCTCTTATCCTCAATACTGAGGCAGAGAGGAGGGCACCTGAGGAACATATACCATTAACTAGAAAAAGTGCTCCTCAGAGCACAGGTCTCCGCCAGGTCAGGTACGTTATTCTGGCCTCCTGGTGGCCCTATAATAGGCCAATGTGAAAAGGGTGCCATTTATTCTTAGGTCTTTCACAGCAATCAGACACCGCATTCATGATTTGAGGCATTTTGTTCCAAAAATGTGTTTTGCTAAATTAGACCTGCTGGTGGCGCTATAACAGGCCAATGTGAAAAGGGTGGCATTTCTTCCGGCCTAGTGGGAATGTGCGTGTGAAATTTCACGGAAATCGCAAGCTGTGTGCATAGTTTGAGACTTTTTGTTCAAAACGGACCAATCCTGCAAACTTTGGAAGCCAACCATAGGCAATGAGGATGGAATATGGGAAATCAGACAGATCCGTGTTGATCACATGACTATAGAGATACTGTGTACCGATTTGCATGACGTTTGGATAAAATCTGTACGAGTAATGTAAAAATGCACAAATCGGCCTCCTGGTGGCGCTATAACAGGCCCATGTGAAAACATTGGGGCAGAGGTTATGAATTGGCATCCAGGGAGTGTGTGTGCACAGTTTCGGAGCGAACGGGCCAACGGTGCCGGAGATTAGCTGGTAACACACAGACAGGAGGGACACACACACACACGGACGGACACACGGACGGAGGGTAAAACACACTGTGTCGCCATGCCTTCGGCCTGGCGGAGACAACAATAAATACAAAACAACAGTTTAAAAGCAAACAGCACTCCATTGCCTACCTTGATCAGACAAGCCAGTGCCTACAGAATCAGAGAGCCAAGCTGGAATGAAAGCATGAGCACCAGGCTTTATAGGGGAGGGGTTAAAGTGATTACCTACACATGTGTAATTGGGGCGTGGACCCAGAAGCCTGAATGGAGACAGGTCTCCCTGTTACATACATTTCTGCCACCATATACTTTATTTAGAAAGACATGGAAAAGGTTAGGTTAAGACTTTGACAGGGGCCAGTTTGGAACAGGGGCCAGTTTGTAATTGCAGCCTCCTGAAGGTGTTTTTTTAGGGCAGTTTTGAAAGTGAGTAGGGTTTTACACTCCTTTGCTCCTTTTGGAGCATAGCATGAGAACGAGTTCATGCCCTTGTTTGTGCCGAATCTGGGTTGAACATGATCAGTGGAGCTGCCTCTGGTGTTGCTGTATTTGTCATTAATTTCCAGGTATTTTTTTTGTTCAGTTCAGTAGTTTCAGTTAATCTCTGAATGAATACCCTGATGAAGACATAATATGTCGAAACGTTGGTAACTTAAATAAAAAAGTTTATTGCATCGTGGCTGCGAGTCTGTGCGACCTCTCCTTTCCCTTTTTTAATCTCTGAATGAATCCCATGGATTGAGTGTCAGTTAGTACAGAGTGGGTTTGTACATATAGCTATTTTCACTAGTTTGGGTCCCGGGATGACATCACATTTTTCTTTTGGGTCATGACCAAAAATGTTTAAGGCATATTTTCTGTGAGGTTTGGGTTAGGCATTATACCACGCTTGTCTCATCCAGCTCCCTCTGCTGCTCTTTGGTCCCAGGACGCCAGCCCTCAGCTCCTGCACTGTGGCCGCATATTCAAACTAGATAAAGTGCTCCTCGGAGCACAGGTCTCCGCCAGGACAGATACGTTATTGTGGCCTCCTGGTGGCGCTATAATAGGCCAATGTGAAAAGGGTGCCATTTATTCTTAGGTCGTTCACGGCAATCGGACACTGCATTCATGATTTGAAGCATTTTGTTCCAAAAATGTGTTTTGCTAAATTAGACCTGCTGGTGGCGCTATAACAGGCCAATGTGAAAACGGTGGCATTTCTTCCTCGGCCTAGTGGGAATGTGCGTGTGAAATTTCATGGAAATCGCACGCTGCGTTCATGGTTTGAGGCAGTTTGTTCAAAACGGACCAATCCTGCAAACTTTGGATGGCAACCTTAACCAATAAGGATGGAATATGGGAAATCGGACAGATCAGGGTTGATCACATGACTATAGAGATACTGTGTACCGATTTGCATGACGTTTGGTTAAAAACTGTAGGAATAATGTGAAAAAATGGGTTTTGCACAAATCGGCCTCCTGGTGGCGCTATAACAGGCCCATGTGAAAAATTTGAGGCAGAGGTTCTGAATTGGCATCCAGGGAGTGTGTGTGCACAGTTTCGCAGCGACCGGGCCAACGGTGCCGGAGATTTGGTGGTAACACACGGACACACGGACGGACGGACACACGGACGGACACACGGACGGACACACGGACGGAGGGTAAAACATACTCTCTCGCCATGCCTTACGGCCTGGCGGAGACAACAACATGTAGAGGTTTTCCAGTTGACCATGGATAGTGGGCACTGGGCAGGGGTGGAAAAAGTACCAATTTTGTTTACTTAAGTAAAAGTACCAATACTGCAATGTAGAAATACTCTGTTACAAGTAAAAGTCCGGAATTAAAAATTGACTTGAGTAAAAGTACAAAAGTATTGGTATCAAAATGTACTTAAAGTACCAAAAGTGAAAGTACTCATTATGCAGAATGTCCCATGTAAAGTTCTCAAATGAATACAAATCTTTTGAAAATAGCAGATCTACAAGCTCACAATACGTTGCGATGCAACGTATTGTGACGTTGCAGATCGGCTATTTTCAAATGGCCTTAATGTATATAGGTCTGAAGTGGGTAATGTATGTTTTGTAATAATATTCAAAATCTTCAAAGTAACTAGTAACTAAAGTTTTCAAATAATTGCAGTGGAGTAAAAGTACAATATTTGTGGAGTTGAAGTAAAGGTATTGGAAATTGGAAATACTCTAGTAAAGTACAAATACTGAAAAATTGCACTTAAGTACAGTACTTAAGTAAAATACTTAGTTACTTTCCACCACTGGTAGAGAGGACACTGCCACAATGTCTTTATGTCCACATACGTAGATAGTAAATGGTGCATTCATAGAGCACCTTTCCCCAAAGTGCTTTACAACTTACACACCGATGGTGGCAGAGCTGAATCCCTGAATGGGAATGTGGGCCCAGGCCCAGGGGCCAAAAGGCCAGGGGCCCTGTATAAAATTGGGCCAACTGAATGGAACTCAGGGGTGGACCGGAAACAAAAAAAATCTGCCTGGGAATTTAAAGGACGGTGGCCCTCATTATGCGTTATTGTTGTATCATGAAAATAAAGTAGTAAAACCACAACAGCTGATCAGTCAGTCAGTCTATCATATAAATACAAACTAAACGGCCCCAGAATGATAGTGCCAGACTTTTAACTCTATGGCCAGACTCCTATGGTCTGTGTTTTTGCAAACCATTGTATCTGCAGGCTTATGCAATTATACCATGATTTGACAATACTTTTTTTTCTTTCACGCTATGGGAGGAAACAGATGATAAGAAGATTATAAACAGAGAAGTATGACCAAGTCAAAGAAGTGGTCGATTTTATCATGAACTTCATGTTGAAATGTGTTGAAATGCCCAGTAGATCATATCTCACACCAGGCCTGGAACTTCATCATTTTAGGGGCAAGGCAACTTGGCCTTTACTGTTGTTGGACACAAAGGTCAATGCAAGGATAGCAAGGCCATCAAATAAAATAATGATTTTAATTTCACAGAAATAATTATTTAAAAAAAGGGGTTTGGGAGTGAAATAAATGAATGAAAAGGCTATATTTCACAATATACTGTATTTGTATTTACAAGTTACTATTTTGCACAAACTTCTGAGTCACAAGTTCAGCCCTGGACTAATCAGAGTCAGTGGATTAATTTGAAGATGGGCCTGGGGAGCCAGGGGGAGTGAAGCATTCACAATAGTATAATTATAGTTATAACAGAACTCATATCGCTTTATAATCATAACACATTAGCATTCTATAATGACTTATGAGGTCAAGTATTATACTTTCTGGATACTCACACTTCTTTAGCAAGGACTGTAGTGTATTATAAGTTGCAGAGATAAAATACATAATAATTCTAATAAGTAATAATAATAATAATGATAATAAGTAATATATATATATTATAATCACTGTTATATTATTATAATGCATTATGGTGTGATGTGTCTATGGGTGCTTTAAGTAAAGGTTACGGAGCCCCAGCCCCAGAGAAGAGGAACTATATGAGTTAGCTGGAACAGAAAACCACAGGCAGGGCAGGGTTAAACACAGCCCAATTTCACGTGTAAAATACAAATACAAGTAAATAACATTAGGGATTATGAATTAACATATTGTGTAATCATTTAGAGAATTTGCTGTGGGGAGTTTAACCTTCCTGCAGTGTTCTGGTCAAATCTGACCGATTTACAACTTTCCTGAATCATAAATACTGTGTTTTTCACCTGATTGGCTCAAGACCCTATGATTTCTTTCCCATTAGGCGTGTGAACATATACAAATGCTGATCACCATTTTTCGTTTATTCAACTTTGTTACACTCTTAGTGTTCCAGGTCAAAAATGACCGCCATAGGAAATAAATGGGATAGGATATAAATGGGAAAGACAATATTATGTTCATCCAGGAGATGGAAAACAAACACACACACACACACACACACGCACGCACGCACGCACGCACGCACGCACGCACGCACGCACGCACAGCACGCACGCACGCACACACGCACGCACGCACGGCAGGCACGCACGGCGCACACACACACACACACACACACACACAGGCTGACAATGATACTGACATGATACTGACCATGATACTGAACATTTTACTTAAGAGCAGTACTTCATTAAATGTTCTTTATTACTGCCATTGTGAAATAAACAGCCTCTTAATTCATTTATTTGACCCCCAAAAAAGTAAAAGTAATTATTTCTGTGGAATTAAAATAGTATTTGATGGCCTTGCTACCCTTGCATTGACTATTGTGTCCAACAACAGTAAAGGCCAAGTTGCCTTGCCCCTAAAATGATGAAGTTCCAGGCCTGGTGAGAGATATGATCTGCTGTTGGGCAACACATTTCAACATGAAGTTGATGATAAAATCGACCTTCTGTGACTTGGTCATACTTCTCTGATTCTTATCTTCTTATCGTCAGTTCCATCCCATAGATTGAAAGAAAACAAGTAGTGTCAAAACGAAGTTGTAAATTGCATATAATTGTTACAGTGAATCACATCATCATAGTAAATCATACAATTACCATTCCTGCTCTTTATTGTTCTAAGCTTCACTTAAACTCCACACAACAAAGTCTCCACATGATTGCACTGATCATGCAACCAAAACCTTTAACTTGTATTTGCACTTGAAACTGGGCTGTGTTTAACCTGCCCTGCTTGTGGTTTTCTGTTCCAGCTAACTCATAGTTCCTCTTCTCTGGGACTGGGGCTCCGTAGCCTTTACTTAAAGCACACATAGACCACTTATAGTGACTTATAATCACACCATAATGCATTATAACAGTGATATAATTCATATTATTATTAGTATTACGTATTAACTAAGATAATTATAATACACATTTGGTTTAAACATTCACTGTGGTTGAATTGCATTTAATTGCACCTTGAACATGATTTATTCTAAAGTACCTTAATTTGATTATTAATAGTAATTTATAAATATTTATTCCACTTAAAGGGATATTTAACTTTCAAACTTTTTTGTGCACATTTTAACAAACATTCTGCCTTTTGTGAGCACCCCAAACGGTTTTTAAGTTGCTTGTTTCAGTATTTAGATATTTTATATATTGTTATCAGACAAGCACCCTTCCTATATAAACCCAATGTAACTTCAAACTCCTTTTTAACCATGTTAGACTAATTTAAAACACACGTCCCTTGTTCAGGTGACTGATAATGTGTGTGGGGGTCGTGTTTATTTTCTCATCTAATTTTTATAATTTGTGGGGAAGATGAAAAAATAAAATGAAAGATGAAGAAAGTAATTGAAAAAACACGGCCCCCTCACACATTAGATTGTGCATAGCATTTAAAATGCCCCCAAACACGTTTGAAAGATAAATATCCCTTTAAATATCTATGTGGTTAAAGTTTGAACCCAGAATATGAGGGCTTTTAGGTTTTATTTAAACAATCTTCTTCTGTTATTCTCAAGGGTCATGTGACCCAGTCAGTCAATGTAGGAAGGCAAGAAATGTCAGTCATTCAAGTGATGAAACTCACAAAGCGATGAGGGAGAGCACTCTCTGGAAAGTGTGTCATTTTAGCTAAAAGCTCTTGGGTGGGCGTAGAAATGTGTCATTTCACATGTGGACACCCAGAAGGGGAGGGAACCGTGTCAGGATAGGTCGAGGAGTTAGAGGGAGGTACAAAGGAAGGGATAATGGGCAGAACTAAAATCGTCCCTAAAAGGGGCCCACACAGTGAAAAAGCAGGTTGTTGTGCGCTGAAGGAGGACACCTGAATATCTATTACAAGTATAGGCTTAGATATAATACTTAATATAGGAACTTAGGCTCCATAGTAGTAAAATACTTAGTTGATAGCTCCTTGAGACTTAGATTATTGATCAAATCAGGCGACTGCTTCAGTGTAGAACTAGAGAGGGTTTAAAACCCTTGAACTCCTATTTTTAAATTGTATTCAGGCGAGGAGAAGACTGCTCAACTTAACATCATCTGCTCCAAAAGACAACTGGTAAAACAATAAGGTAAGCAAGGGAAATTATTTAGAGGAGAATAGATTTTTAAAAAAATAACTTTTATTTGAATCCATGCAAACACAGAAAACTCTACACAGCCTGCGGGGTGTGTTGCAATTATGTCTAGTTATATAAAGTATAAATTTATATATAAAGTTATATAATAATAATAATCTATTCGGATTGGTGGATTACATGCTTTTATTAACCACAAAAGCCCTATTTTATATTTTATACTGTATGATTATGTAAAAAAATAACAAGTCACAAAGTGTCGCATTTGCATGTTGTGATGCATGTTGTGTCCTTGTAGATTCGCTATTTATGCAATTAATGAACGTTTCTGCCAATAATGACATGCATCTTTCCCGGTGCCCAGGCAGCCCATATGGGCTTAGAGAACATTGATCAAAATAATAACAATGTGTAGGCAATCTAGGCATCACATATTGTTTTAGTCACAGTGTTATTGTCTACTGACTTTTCAAGTTCACGGTCATTCATATAGTAATCTGACAGTAGGCTATGCCACCTAAAGTATTTGCATACACACAGCCTTCACTGAGTATGTAAAGTTAAGCATTTTCTGTTATGCCATCCTTATAGCCTATAGATCTATAACAGATCAATTCTCCGATTATTATTTCACGTAGGAAGTGTTTTTTTCTAGTTTCAACAAAGCAAAAGAACAGCATGCCAACAGCACTTTTCCATTGAAGGTGATGCCATTGACACTTGTTCACATAAAACGCTCCAGTACAAATAGTAGTAGTGCTATTTGTTTAATTTTAATTAATTGTTTAATTACCAGAGTGGTGTTTTGATGACATCAATCAATCAACACCTTAAATGTCAATATGCTGTGAACCAACACACCTTAAATGTCAATATATCATTTGTTTTTAATTGGCACTCTTGCATGACATCATCAACAGAATTATGTAAACTGTGAATATCTTACCATGAATGAGACAGCATAATTGACACTCGTTCAAATAAAACGCAGAGCTTGGAAACGCTAGTGAAACTTCAATAACCGACAGGGCTGTGCACAGACATTTTGGTAGCTGGGGGTTCAAGCAAATAAAACAAAGAATCATCTCACCAGCATGCATGGATATTCCCACACTGATGTTGCCACACTACAATAGTAAAAAAAAATAGCATAGTAAATGGTGCATTTATGTAGGACCTTTTTCGAAAGCACAATTAGACCCTCCAGATTGACGCGGGCAAAAATCTTTCAGCCTTTTTGAAAAAACATTACCATGCATAATTATGCGCTATTTTGCCGATTATGCGGTAAATTATGCGATCACATAATCGCATTTTTCTGGAGGGTCTACACAATATAATTCAGTGTAGGCCTGACCTCGATTAGTCGAATAGTTGACTAATCGATCGAGGGAGTCTGATTTGACTGCCAATCTCAAAAAAAAAAAGAGGAAAAGAAACCTCACAGTATCCAATATTCAAATTGGCTTAAGGGAGGGCCGGCGGCCAGCCCTCAACCTTATGGATTAGAGTGCGATCACACCGAACTTGGATTCTGCCTATGTGGGTGGATTCTGCCAATGCTTTTCAATGAGAGCAGTGCCGTTTGTTGCCATTCGAGGATTTTCGGGGGGAAAAAAAGGAAAAAAAGAAAACAGGCATAATCCACCAGAGTAAAGTTTGGTTTGACCGCACCCTTATAAGGCCTGTCCACACGAATGCAACTCCCTGCAACTACCATTGGGGATAATGGTTGCAAGTAGTTGCAAGGATTGTATTGGTGTGGCCTGGCCTTTAGAGTGAAATTGCAGTTTTCTAGTATAAAAAAAACAAAACAATTTGGCTTTGTGTATGAGGTGTATTTAGGAGTGAAATATTATGTATTTATTTCTGAACTACTACATGCTCTTTTGCTACAGCTGTTGTCTTGTACCTCCATAAACTCTGGGGTTATATAACTGATGGAAAAGATGAGGAAATTGGCATTGATAAATAAGTCACACAGTTTGCATTGAGGGGAAGTTTAGAGAAGGTATGAGGAAGGCAACCGCAACAATTAAAGAGCACAGGTGCAGGTTGTATGGCAGGATTAACAACTATATTTTTCAAGTGCCTTCCTGCTTGCATTGGAGGTTGATGAAGTAATGCTGTTGTTGTTGGATAGATGTGGTGTCTGAACATAGCGGACCGGTAGAAATGAGAATCCATATCCGGCGGCGGAGAGTAAGCCAACGCTCAGAGTCCGAGTTTACATTCTCAACAATTCACTTTATTGTCAAAGTTCTCAGCAATCCATACATCCAAGTCAATTCAATATATGGCGCGGCCCATAGAATTTCCTTTATTCTGTAGGCCATGGCCTCTGCGTAGATCCAAATCACAGAGCCCCGTTTCTCACAAATACATCACATTATAGACAGGTTTCCTGTTAGTAAACATTGAGAGGAATATGACCGCGCAGCTGCGGGGGGAAGCCTATGGGTGCGTTTGGAAATTACGCACCGGAGCACCGGAGCACACTCGCCTATTAGTTTGTATTGGCCAGTGCGCTCACTGCCGCTCAGGGCTGTATTTTCGAACGCGCCTTCCACCCCCAGGCATGCGCAGATTGCGCATTCTGCTCTGTGATGACGTCGCTCGGAAACCCGTCTATATGCAAGCCACGGGCCCTCTTTCTGACCATTCACAATACAGGTTGCTAAGAACAATGGATTTCTTGGGGTGGGCCTAAAAGTCACACAATGGGTTACGATCTGCCTTAGTTTTAACATTTATCTATCAAACTGTACCTTCACCCATGCTCACATTATAACATTATTATTCAACATTTTATTAGCTTCGAAATGAATCTAAACATTGACATGTCTGACGTTGTATGAATTATTTAGATGATTAAAGTTAAAAAGAAACGCTCCAGCTCAGCTCCTCTCCTCTGGAGAGAGAGTCAAAATCCCTTACACAATGATGTCGTCTTTAACCTCGGCTTAGACACAGAACGATCTTTATTTTACTAAAACTTAGTTCTATCTATCTGTTAATTTAGAAAAGACTAGTACACTTTGTATAGGCTTATACTTGATTCTTGTCAGTCTGATGATTTGGGAGAGACAACTGGCAGGCTCTCCTGCATATAATTAGGCTCTCTCTGAGTAAACAAAAGAATTCGGCCGGGTGTGGTGTCATAGATTCACACTCCAGACAATAGGACAGGATGGTTGAAGGTAATTAACTCAACTGCAGCTTTTTGCCACAGACTGACCCAAACTTTGCTAGTTTTGGTCTCTGCCTGTTATGAGACATTTTGACGGTTTCTGGGTTATAATGTATTAATAATATTTTCATATTTCATAAGCACAGGGCCCGATATTACACGACATAGACATACTTGATTGATTGAAATTTGTATTAGGCAAAAGAATGTAAAACAACACAGTTACATTTATAATACTTTTGTCTAAAAGGTCCGACCAAAAAAGTCCTTGCGGACTTGTTTTTTTCCGTTGGGGTCAACAGCACACACACACACACACACACACACACACACACACACACACACACACACACACACGCACTTTAAGCAGCAGTCTGTCTTGACCAGTTATTTCAAACCAATATAAAAGGTCCGACCAAAAATGCGGACTTGTTTTTTTCCGTTGGGGTCAACAACACACACACACACACACACACACACACACACACACACACACACACACACACACACACACACACACACACACACACACACACACACACACACACACACACACACACACACACACACACACACACACACACTTTAAGCAGCAGTCTGTCTTGACCAGTTATTTCAAACCAATATTTGGTCACTTTTGGGAGGATAGGTCCCAGTTGGTCACAGCGATCAATGATGGACTCACCATAATGATGCTGTAATATATACCCAGTATATACAGTATACTGTGCATATAAACTGTGCTTACAGCTGCAGGTATGTCAAAAAGACTAACTGGAAACAGTTCTGCCTCTTGCACACTTCCTCATACCACAATGATCTAATTTCAGTCAGACAACTCTTGGATTCAATTTAGAATATAGTTTTATTGAGCATAATTGAGCATAGATATATGAAGCATAGTTTGGCATCAGGGCTCTGCATCTATTAATTCCCTGTAAGCATGAACATTTTAATAAATGTTACACGCCAAATAGAATTACAGGGAATGAATTAAGATCCCCAAGGGGAATCTAGAAACAGAGCCTACAGGTGGATGCTGGGGAGGCGGTGGGATTGAGAATTTTCATGGGCAGCAGCAGACAGCGAGGTTAGCGACAGACAGCAGATGATACGGCAGGAGACAGCGATGACAGCAGAGGAGAGCAACAGCAGCACGACAGCACAGCCAGAGAGAAAAGCCAGAATGAACAAGTAGGCAGAGTAATTTTAAATAACCGCCCAGATCAGGAGAAGAGTGCATGTGACTAGTCACCTGATCGGGTTGGCACTCTGCCTTGAGTTGCCTGCCTGAACTAGCTCTGCAAGCTGCTCATCATTTATGTACTGCACACATATTAGAAAGAGATAACTTAAATCTTGATGTTGCTTTCCTCTGTGTAGAGACCTTTGGGCTGTGCCTCTGAGACCTGACTAGGATTCTTGTGCTGTACTTTCTCCTCAGAAGCAGGTAACTATGATTGTTTTTAACAAATGCAATAAATGGGGGTAATTTTTGTATTTTCCAAATTGTAAATGTGTCAAATGTTGTTTTAAAATACTTTTAAAAAATTAGTCATAATGTGGATTCTTGAATATTAATCTCCAATCAATGAAGAATAGGCCTACACACTACTTACTTTTAAGATCTTGTGATATTTCCTTCCAAAACAACTTCTACACAGTAAAATCCCAGTGTAGCAAATCAACCTGTAAGGGTCCATTTGGTTACATTTACACACTCTCTGAGTTAAATGAACACTCAGGATTTTATTGTATAGACCATATTCACACGGAGGCCATATTGGAATTTAACATTGAAAGTGCCGCCACCCGGGGTGGCTACTTTCATTGACTTCATAGAAACATGGCCGCCGTTTGAATATGGTCTATACATGCTCTTATCTCTTACCTGACCTTATCCCTCCTCAACCCAGGATGCGTTTAGTGTGTTGTCTGGTCCTCTTGCTGGGTGGGTTGCAGCTGGCCTGTGCTCTGCTCCGGGTGGCAGCCTGGAACATCAAGGATTTGGGTGAGAGCAAGACCAATATCAAAGATCCCTGTACCATCAAACTCTACATCCTGAATTACATCGCCACGGTATGAAACACTGCAGGCTTTCACACTGTTTCTTTGGGCAACCACATTTGCTCCAATAATTGTCCTGATGCAAATAACCTGGTTGCTGTGTATGTTAATTAAATACAATTTGTATGTTTAAGTTACAAAAGTACATTGTCTTTTTGTATTAAGCTTAATTCATGTTGACACTATATCTTACTGTCAGGAACAAAAAGGTCTTAAAATCGGAACTTTAAGTAGATACTACTTGGATTGGGACATCTTGTCTTAACTACAGTATATATAATTCAATTGTGATAAAGCAGAGGCCATCTTATTGCTTTTCTTTTAATCAACTCCAACTCCTAAGCCTACAGTGACGGTGTACATTTCAGTAGAATTAACTCATTTGTTGTTACAGGAAAAAAAAACTAGATACAGGTAATATTTTAGGAAAAAAACACATTAAAGTGAGATTAGACATACAGTAGGTCTGCTGTTAAAAACAAACTCAAAAGTAATGAAAAGTAAAAAAATTGGTAAAAAATAATTTCAATGTTTCCTTCTAATGTTGTTTTGCAGGTTGTCCGTCTCTATGACATCATCGTGATCCAGGAGGTCAGAGACAATGGTCACGATATCAATAACCTGCCTGTAGTCACTGCACTGATGAACGCGGTCAACCAGCCGTAAGACCATCAGTGCATTTCAGTGATTTCACTTTCTGTTTGTGTTTGCATTAGTACAGTAGCACTGAGAGGACATGATAATCTCTTGATGCACAGAGCAATGAAGATTGAGGTTTTTTTTTATTTAAAAATAAAAATAAAAATGGGAGACCCTATGATCAGTATGGCCAACTTTTACGTTTGCTGCTTTAAGAATGTTAAAACGTTTGGGAATTCTGGAAAAAAAAGAATGTGCAATGGGACATTCTGCATAATGAATAAATGTACTTTTGCCAGTTTAAGTATATTTTGAAGCAAATACTTTTGCACTTGTAATCAAGTATTTCTATATTGTGGCATTGCAATTTAGTAGTAACAGATCTTAGTACCTCCTCCACCACTAGGTTTGTGTCTATTCATAGCAGTCTACTATCAGGGTGAGCTATAACTGCCTGCTAGACTGTCAGTTATACTAACAAGCACACACCGTTGTACAAAAGTGTGTGTGTTTGTTTGTGTGTGCGTGCGTGCGTGCGTGCAGTATGCGTGTAATTGTGTTTATTCATCTCCAGAGGAGGTCCGCTGTACTACTACAAAGTCAGTGGTTACCTGGGTTCTGGTGATCGGAAGGAACGATACCTCTTCCTCTACAGGTAGCTACAGTACAACACATGTATTACTCTGCAATTACACACTATGAATGGATATGTACAATGTTCTCACAGCTCAATAAGTATAATTGACTATTACCATGCTGTGGAGCCTTATAGAGCGTGCCAACGACTCGTCACCACGGGGGTTGTGGCATAGTAGCCGCAGACATACTTGAGGGGGGCAATGTTAAGTCAACCTGGTTTTTATCCCTCAAAGATGTCCGCCGCTACCAAAAGACACTTGTTGACGCCCCCTTCAGGATTTTTGGCACGCTCTATAGGTCCAAAACCATTGTGTGTTCCAATGGATCCAATGTCACCAGCTCTTGTTATTACTTTTCATTGGTTCAATATTTATTGACACACTACTTTCAACCTGGTCTCCCTTTTTTAGCATGTCATTATAGGTGAACATTTTAAAAATGGTAAAAAAAACCAAAAAAAAAAAACCAAATGAGCCTCCACACACATTTGAGTGTGTGTGGCAGCCTCCACACACTCAAAACTGTGCATGTTTTTTATATAGCAAGCTTTTGGTCATAGACCCTCTTCATTGAATATGACAGTATATAAAGGTTCAGGGTGTCATCACACAACACACAAATTCATGGGAGTTGTAGTCCTACAATTAACTGTACTACAAAAACCAAAGGACACAAGTGTCCACTGAGACAGGAAACACCAAAAAGGGAATATTCACAATAATATACAAACAGTAAAATCTAAAAAAAACAATAGACAAAATGCAATACAATGTAGATGCTATTGTGATTTATTTATAGTACAACACTCATGTGAAATCCTCATTTAAATCTAGAGGTAGTACACTTTCTAGGGTCTGGATCCAGGCATAACTTCCTGTAACATTACCCCCTCTCTGAAGAGTAATCTGCTCTATAAACTGGATCCTAGGTTATATTATGGAGTGATGACATCCCCTCACCACCATGACATCACCAACATGACATATCACCATGAACCCATAATGGCATTACAATTATCTATGTACCATTATGTAACACCATAACCACCTAAACATAAGCCATTTATGTTTTGTTAGATTATTTACATTTCTATTGACCACAACCCATTTCTGTTTCATTAGATTATTTACTGCTCTACTGACCATACTCCAAATCTAATGTTGCTTTGTTTTAAAGAAAAGGTTAATTTGTGCCTCTTTTCCATGTTATTAGAACCACAGTGGCTTACGTTGACAGCTATCAGTACGACATTCCTAACGTCTTTGAAAGACCACCTTTTATTGCCCTCTTCCGGTCCAATGCTGGTAAGCTGCCTAATGTGTGTCCGTGCGTGCATGCGTGCGTGCATGTACTGCTATAAATGTGAGAATCAAATGTCCTCTCAATGACAGAAATAAGAGGAAAATGTCATCACCTTTCATAGATGATGAGCTCAATGGGCGCAAGTACTTAATGCATGTTTCCCATGAATAATCTAAAAAGTGCAATATTTGTGGCTGAGACATAGCGGAGTAAAAGTATTTAAAAATGGGAATACTAAAATAAATGTACCTCAGAATTATACTGTATTGTACAGTACTTGGGTAAAAGTACTTTCCACCACAGGACATCTCAGTAGTAAAGTCATCAGCCAGACATATAATAAGGTTTTCACCATTAAGATTGAATTGATATTATAATATACAACACATTCTGTCTCCTGGGCTAGGCTATGACTTTGCGTTGATCCCCCTGCACTCCAAACCAGCAGCTGCTTTTACTGAGATTGATGCTCTGGTTAATGTGGTGGTCAATGTCATCGATCACCCTAAGTGGAATAACGTGCAAGTAAGTAACGCACACACTTACGCACTCACACTCACACACACACACACACACACACACACACACACACACACACACACACACACACACACACACACACACACACACACACTATACACACTATACACAATACTATGTTATGTAGTATTGCGTGTGAGGTTAAAGCTAGTTAAAGGTGTGAAACATTACAGTTAAAAGTATTAAGATGTGTCTGTGTGAGATACAGTTGTATTAAGATGTGGTGAATCAGAAGGTCCTCAGTTTGAATCCTCTGCTCCTCCAGGCTTCATGTTGACTGGTTAAGTGTCTCTGAGCAAGGCACTGAACCACCCAACTGCACCCTGTGTGCATCACTCTGAGCACATCAATGTAGAGAGGTCATTTACCCTCCTGGATCAATATGAATAACCATTATTAATAATTAATTAAAGCATTGATTGATTTCTCTCTCTCTCTCTCTCTCTCTCTCCCCCCTTTGGAGCAGAACATTCTGCTACTGGGTGACTTCAACGCAGGCTGCGACTATGTCACAAACTGGAAAAATAACCGCCTCCGGGAGCGACCACCCTTCTACTGGCTGATCGATGACATTGCTGCCACAAACGTGGCATCTATCTATGGCCCCCCTATCCCACCATCTAAAGTAGGCAGATCATGTCCCTATGACAGGTAGATAGATACGCACATGCATGCATGCATGCATGCACACGCACGCACGCACGCACGCACGCACACATTACAATTTTAAAGAAGAACACAAAAGGCCACATCTCTTGTCATCTTGTCATCTCTCTATTTCTAGGATTGTGGCCACCACTGCCATGGGGCAATATGTTGTTCAACGACCTACTGCTCCACAAGCTCCACCAGTCTATGCTGAAGTCTATCAATTCCAGCAACATTTCCAACTCCATTATGGGATAAAAGTAAGTGGATCTGAACAAATGTGATATTGGTAATGTACATGCACACTGCCCCACACCTTATCAACACAGTGTAGCAGTGTGATAGCCATAGAGTCACAGTTAAAACCCCACACGGGTATTTAGCATTCATAGACACAGTAACCTGCACCTGGTGAAGGCTTTGCTTACAACTCATATTCATGATTGCAATTCCTAGGTCGGTGTTCTATAAATATTGAGACACTACACTGTTCTATCTGCATTTATGTGATTCTTTACTGGGTTTATTGTTAGTCACTCTAAGCGTGTCTGTTAAATGCCAATTCAAGCAAAAGCACAAATCAAACATTAAACCAATTAAATTAAACAAACTCAAAGATACAATCAAGTCAGTTTTCAAAAGCTTGTATATGCATACAGTATATCAACATTGATCATCAGTGTGTGTGACAGCCAATGACTCAGAGTTAAACCATTAGAAAGGTTTCTACTGTTCATAGACACAGCAGCCTGCACCTGGTTAAGGTTTTCCATTCAAGGCAACAGAAATAATCTAACATTTAATAAAATACAGTTTAACAAACTCAAATGCAAAATTGGGTCAATTTGTAATGTTTTTATTCGGTCATAAAAGGAAAGTGATGAAAAAGTATATATAGCATACATATTTCCGTTCAGATCCCACATAATTTGATTACCATTATTTGATTGGTGGAGGGGGTGACAATGGAGCCGTCAATGTTAAGGGAGAACTTATGAGTGGAGCGGGGGAGGGCATCTGGACCAATAATGACTTAATGAGGACTTCAGATTTATTGCAGATAAGTTTCAGGAGTTTTTCCTGCATCCAGGTTTTAATGTCAGTCAGGCAGGTGGTGAGGGTGGAGTGGGTGGTAGCAGTAATGGTTTTGGAGGGGGGGTAGAGCTGTGTGTCGTCAAAAACGTGGGCCATGGCGGCGAAGGATCCAAGCCAAGCACTGACACCATGGGTGACAGAGGTTGTGATGGATTTGCAGTTTTATGGAGATTAATTGAAGTCTGTCGGAAAGGTAGGATGTGAACCAGGAGAGTGCAGTGCCAGGGATTTATACATTATATCAAGTTGTCATTTCTCTTTCCCACAGCCAGAGAAGATCAGTGACCATTTCCCTGTGGAGGTGACGCTGCTGTAAGGCCTGCTGAGTGAGCCCAGCTACAACAACCAATCAACACCCTTCGCTGAATTTGATTATATTTTGGTCTCTTCAGTGAGGAAAAGGCTCAATAATCATGAGGCAATTAATTATATCAGTGGTTCTCAACCTTTTTAGGCTGTGACCCCCCAAAATAATCAAATTTGAACTGGGGACCCCCCCACACCCCGATAAGCACTTGGAATTGTAGGAGTTGAGGCATTACATTTAGTTTGACTCAGGTCCACAGATAAATATTGTATTAAAAAAAAATCACACTGCCTTGCAATGTGAGCTGTTTTCAGAATTGTTGCCTCTTTCTTATATTATTATTTATTTTACAATTTGGCCAATGTTTCACACGTTTTTATAGTACAGTTTGTTGATTACTTTTTTGGTATTAAAAAGGTCTTAAAAGTCCTTAAATTGTCAGTTCACTGTCATCTAGGGACCCCCCAAAAAAGCCCTGCGGGTCCCGACCCACAGGTTGAGAATCACCGAATTATATGACTGAATTTAGTAACATATCAAATGAACTGCTGCACTGCCATGTCTGGCTTACGCTGATTTATCATATAAATAATAAATACAATATTTTTGCGCATGCCCAACAACGAATGAAGTGTGTTTTGTGACAAATATCTCTCAGATACTTAAACTGCTGTCCAAACAAAATAGCCTGGACCCTGTCCCATTGTGTGAGAGGGTCCATGTGTTTATGAGGGACATGCCACAATGGTGGATACATGACCTCAAAGGTGTTCAAATGACTGTATAAACAACACAATCACAAAAGAAAACATACACTGGCTACTAACAGTTAAAAGGTACATATAAGTTCTGTCTCACCATGAGTGACATTGTTAGTTACTAGTTACATAGAATCTACTAACAATGTAAATCATGCAATATTCTGGTTTGTTATCAGTGTTGCCATGTCCGCTTTGGACTTGTTTTTCCTGTAAAGTAACTTTTTAATATTGGTATTTGGCTTTGTTTCTGAAGTGCAGTTGCTTATTTTGGGCTTGCTGTGTAATGTTGTTTATACCAGTGGTTCTCAAACATTTTCATGTCAAGGACCTCCCAAATGAATATATATTTGTCTGCGCACCCCCATCTGGGCAAAATATTGTATGCCCATACAACATTTGTGCTGTTAAAATGTTCACATTTCTTCTAGCTTTCTTTTAGAAAATAGCAGATCTACAAGCTCATAACACGTCGTCACAATGCGTTGTGAGCTTGTAGATCGTCTATTTTCAAATAGCCGTTGTATAGGTTTAAAGTGCTCATGTAGCCAATAATCACTTATTTTGGGCTTGTTTTCATAGACGGTTGCTTATTTCTCTCGCAAAATCTGGCAACAATGTGTGTTATTCATTTGATAAGAGGGTGTGTACCGGCCTAATGGAGTGGCAACCTGTGTTGTGGAGTTACTTGGCTTAGAGATGCTTCTTCAAATTGAACCTGACACACACTTGTCACCCAGGCATCATTTGCATTAACCTCTCATCAGTCTACACAGTATAATATCAAATGTTCTCCTTTCACCGACAAAACAGTAGTAAACAATGTGAATATTTCCATATTTGTGAATCTGAATCGTGGCCACTAATAAATAAAACAGGTGATTTCGGTCTTCATGTGTATTTCATGACAGTAATGTAGGCTCTCTCTCCAAACTGGCTCCTAGTCGCCCAAACTGTGAGACCTGGAACCTCTCAGATCCACATCAACATCACAGATCTGAAACCTGGACTCAAACAAGACTACAATGTACACAATTAAACATGAACTACAAATATGAAGGTCAAAGGTTAATAGACACATTCGCTTTTATGTCAACTGCAATCAGATAAAGCTGAACAGAATTAACACTCTCCTAAAAGTAGTCCAGCGCTACCCTCTGGTGGTTGTGCAAAGTAACGACAGGATTGAAACCAAAGGGTCCACATACTCACTGTACCTCCATACCACATTGACTCACATTTAGTATCCATAGTGGGTGGATTGGATTCATTATTTTTCATTAGTTTCAATATTTGTATCATACAAAACAAAACCAGGCTAAATCACGTCTTAACAATAAAACACATTCTTAGACTGGGGTTCCAATGGGGGGAACCTCAGAATCAAATCTCCACTCTGAAAATAAATAACTCACTCTTTACAGTTACAAATGAATAAATGAACATTGAAGGGTCGGGTTGGGCAAGATGCTTTGAAATCAATTTTCAGTACTTTTAGTTCTATTCTTTTCCCCAATACATCTCAGAGGCAAATATTGTACTTTTACAATAGAGGATACAGCCAGTGTGCCACAATGTCTTTATGTCCACATAAGTAGAGAGTAAATGGTGCATTCATAGAGCTATATACAGGTGACATATATTGTTATAGGTCACCCTATTTGACATCTTCTCATGTATTCTGAGAACAAGATCCACTTTGGGTTAGGTAAGTTTGCATAGTGTTCATACTATCTGCTATGCAAATGCATTTGTAGGCCATGTTGCTGTTATCCTTACTGTAGATGTATTTTACAATGTCATTTCACTATCATAATCGTAGAAGCTCATCAGTAGCTGAAGTGAGTACAGAGGACGCCTGCCACAATTCATTTAAGTCTACATGACCATCATTATCTCAGGGTGGGTTTTTGATTTGTTAAAACAATACACTAGTTTGTGGTTACATATCTACATGAACAAACATGAATGCATGCTACTATAAAGAGCAATTTGTACAGTAAAGTGTTATTCTACTAGGAGATACTATACTGTCAAAGCACTGAATCAATGAATTGTGTGAAATAAAAGCTTATCAAACTCATCTGGCATATTGAATACACCTTTTATGTACATTTCTGGGTGCTGTTTAAGGGCCTCTGGGTGCTCCTGAGGAGCCACAGTGGACTGTTTAAGGGAGAATGGGTGCTGGTGACGTGTCACTGGCGTCAGCTCAGGATGAGGACAGTAAGGTTTATTACTCACAGCGCTCCAGTCTATCTGCTGTATCACAGCTGGCAGGCAGCCAAGCAGGGAGGTGAGTTACATGTACAACTGTCTCTCCTCCTACAGATGATCCATGGCTCAGTGGGGTCGCCGATATACAAGCTCACAATGTGCCATGATGTGACGTATTGTGAGCTTGTAGATTTAGAAAAATCTACTCTCATGGGGGTCCCTGGCAATAAATCTCTTCAAATGGGGGGACCGTGGCCTAATGTCTGTGCATCAATTTGGGGGTCCTTGACATGAACATGTTTGAAAACCACTGCTCTATTGTCCCTAAACTGAAATGGGTCAAACATCACACGTGCTGGAATAATGTTATTAAAAGCACAACTACAACCAGTGAACGGGATACATGCATAGATAGATAGATGTGTCCTCTAGTCAAGATTTGCACTAATTTTCACAATTATTAAAAAATATAAGATCTACAAGCTCATATCATGGCACAGTGCAATTTAAAAGTTGGAATTAAGCATATATTTAAAAAATAAGCACACTGTATATTGGTAGTAGAGAGGCACGGATGGGGTTTTTCGTCACCCAAATCCGCGTCTACACGTTCATTATCCATCCGTCATCCAACCACATGCATCCACAGGCTCTGTATACAAATACAACAATACATTTATATTACTTTTTCAGTTGTCACTGTGGGGTCACCTTCCCACGACCCCACTTGGGGTACTGTCCCATACTTTGAGAACCTCTGATAAGTTACCAAAACACCTCCTCAAATACCTTGTTATTTGCCACCCTATTTGACATCTCCTGTATTCTGAGAACAAGATCCACTTTGGAGCCTTAGCTGTCCAAACTACACTGTTTGCATAGTGTTCATACTATCTGCTATGCAAATGCATTTGTAGGCCATGTTGCTGTTATCCTTACTGTAGATGTATTTTACAATGTCATTTCACTATCATAATTCACCTTCAATGTAGAAGCTCATCAGTAGCTGAGTGAGTACAGAGGACACCTGCCACAATTTATTTAAGTCTACATGACCATCATAATCTCAGGGTGGGTTTTTGATTTGTTAAAACAATACACTAGTTTGTGGTTAAATATCTACATGAACAAACATGAATGCATGCTACTATAAAGAGCAATTTGTACAGTAAAGTGTTATTCTACTAGGAGATACTATACTGTCAAAGCACTGAATCAATGAATTGTGTGAAATAAAAGCTTATCAAACTCATCTGGCATATTGAATACACCTTTTATGTACATTTCTGGGTGCTGTTTAAGGGCCTCTGGGTGCTCCTGAGGAGCCACAGTGGACTGTTTAAGGGAGAATGGGTGCTGGTGACGTGTCACTGGCGTCAGCTCAGGATGAGGACAGTAAGGTTTATTACTCACAGCGCTCCAGTCTATCTGCTGTATCACAGCTGGCAGGCAGCCAAGCAGGGAGGTGAGTTACATGTACAACTGTCTCTCCTCCTACAGATGATCCATGGCTCAGTGGGGTCGCCGATATACAAGCTCACAATGTGCCATGATGTGACGTATTGTGAGCTTGTAGATTTAGAAAAATCTACTCTCATGGGGGTCCCTGGCAATAAATCTCTTCAGATGGGGGGACTGTGGCCTAATGTCTGTGCATCAATTTGGGGGTCCTTGACATCAACATGTTTGAAAACCACTGCTCTATTGTCCTTAAACTGAAATGGGTCAAACATCACACTTGCTGGAATAATGTTATTACAAGCACAACTACAACCAGTGAACAGGATACATGCATAGATAGATAGATAGATGTGTCCTCAGTCCTCTAGTCAAGATTTGCACTAATTTTCATTTTTTTTCAAAAATAGCAGCTCATAGCATGGCACTCAGTGCAATTTAAAAGTTGAAATGAAGCATATTTAAACATAAGCACACTGTATATTGGTAGGCTTGAATATATTTTTTATTATAAAATGCATTTACAATGTATACAGTAAGTGTCACATTTGTAAATGGAAGCATCTAGTGTATAACCTATATTTGTTGCCAGAACCTTAATAATAATGCATAATCCTGTATTCTGAGAACAAGATCCACTTTGGAGCCTTAGCTGTCCAAACTACACTGTTTGCATAGTGTTCACACTATCTGCTATGTATGCATTTGTCAGGCCGTGTTGCTGTTATCCTTACTGTAGATGTATTTTACAATGTCATCATAATTCACCTTCAATGTAGAAGCTCATCAGTAGCTGAGTGAGTACAGAGGACGCCTGCCACAATTTATTTAAGTCTACATGACCATCATAATCTCCGGGTGGGTTTTTGATTTGTTAAAACAATACACTAGTTTGTAGTTAAATATCTACATGAACAAACATGAATGCATGCTAAGGGACACTCAAGCCAACATCTTAACCACTATAGTCTAAAGGGGAATGCCCCCTACCCCCCCCCCCACTCTCACACACCGGAAAACCGTGTGTTTTCCGGTGTTTCCTAGCATCCTTTTTCCTCAGAAAAAGGATGCTAGGGTTCAAGGCAACGTAAAAAGTAAGGTAAGGTAAAAAACGAAATCATATCACACAAAGATTTGGCGGACCCCCGGTAGTAACTCTGAGGACCCCCTAGGGGTCCCGGACCCCTTGTTGAAGACCCCTGATTTATGTGCTAGACTCTTTATTTCCTAGTATGCAGTCACTGACTTAACAGAAATGTTACAGATGTTTTGTTTTCTAAGTTGATGAACTGCTTGTGTGCTGGCTTCAGACTGCAGTTCATTTCATTCAGGTCTCCAAGCACACAGTCATGTCATGTATTAAGATAGAAGATACAGGCTGTGACTCAGGAGATAGAATGGCCGTTTATGGTTGCCTCCATAATCGATGTGTGAATGTATGGAGGTAATTCAAATTCAACCTAATCACTAAACCGTCCAAAAGAAAGTAACTGTGAGAGAACCGTATGTAAATATTTTATCGTGAATACAATTAAAATTCAGTTGAACGGAGGCGAATGAGACGATTTGAATTTGGGGAGAATTTGAATGCTCAGAAGGTGGAAGGTAAGGAGGAGAGGAGCATAAAAGCCAGGTCTGCTCAGGGTCTGGTGTGGTACAAGGTGTGACTGCAGGTGAGTACATGCACACACACACACACACACACACACACACACACACACACACACACACACACACACACACACACACACACACCGTTCTGAGGATAGTACTGTACTGATACTGTATTGAATACTGTTTTTGCTCTTGCTGTCTGGGTTCTCTGCCCTGTGTTTCTGTATTGATACAGTTTTTTGTACTCTTGGTCATTGGTGTTGTCTGCACTCATTGCTGTCCTAACATCCTTCTAAAAGATGATATGACTGTACTGACACTCTATTCTACTGTTATTATTAGTATTTTGTTGGCCGATACTTTTAGCTTGTTGGATATTGCTACATATAGCTGTATACTGTTGATACTGTGCTCCTCACCTTTGCATCTTTTGCAGACTTCTTTTGCACGCAGACTTTTTTGTCGTTTTGTTGCTGTTACTCAGTGAGCCATAGTCGGATATTAGACGTCCGTTTTTTATGTAGACCTAAATTAGCTGGGCTAGATTCGGTCTATAATGTAAACCGAATCTAGCCGATTGAATTTAATGAATTATTCCATACATTTTGATTTAAAAAACAACTGTTGCATATCTGATCTCCAAATATTGGACAATTTTTTTTTGAATAGTCATTGATCAATATACAGTATAGTTTAGATTTAGCCTTGATCTAGACGTTTTTATCAAAACTATAATGTTTAGATTTAGACGATTTTTAAACCATTAAATAACTTTTATTAGTTAGTCATGTTGTTTGAAAAGGTTGATTTTAACAGTATGTTTAGAAATGATTAGAGCTCACTATTATCGCTACATAATGGCAGTTTGCATTAATGGTGATATTTGCAAATACATTTTTGAAATATTTATAAATAGCAGAAGGTATCCTTAACTGTATCTACTTTTTGTTCTGTATCTGTCCTGTGTTCCACGTTGCTGTGCTGCCTCTAGAGACTGCATTTACCCCTCAGGATTAACAAGGGTCTATCTATCTACAAACCAGCCACTATAGAGACCTTTGGGTGCTTCCTCTGAGACCTGACTGGATTCACATTGTGTGCTTTCTCTTCAGCAGCAGGTAACTATGGTAATGTTGATGAGAAAGTGCAACACAGAGTAACACATGCAGAAATTGAAGATGTTTAAATGTTTCATGCATCTAGTTTTGTTGCAAAGAATGGTGATTAGTTTATTTGCCAAATGGTTAAATTAGGTCAAATGTTTGTTTCAAAACATCTGCAAAGCACAGTTGAATATTAAACTGCAATATATGCAAAGGAAAATAGGCTTGCACTTGTAAGAAACTCTTTATAGAAAGTTCATATAAGTTCTTGCATTGCAACTTTGCTGAAATTAACAGTTTGGTTTGTGAAATTTCCTTTCTGTAAACCTTTTTATCCTATTTTATCCTTATTTTGTCCTGTTTTTTTTGTAATGACCCTAATGACCCTACCCTATTTCCCCTTAAATTACATGTTACCTTATGTAGTGGAACGCAGTGAGCTGGGATTGAACCCTATAGGCTCCCACTCGCCAGTCCGACGTGTTACCAGTCTTGCCAATAGGGCTGAGCCCGATTGGCAGGTCTGTTGCACGCCGGTTCTGGCTAATTTGACTGTGGGGGCTACACTTACGCTGTATAATCCTCAGTGTTTTTACCCAACTGTAACAAATCAACATCAACATTTGGTTACATTTTCACACACTGAGTTAAAGGAGTAGTTCACAGTGGTAAAAAAATCATCAATGAATTCAAGGCTTCATGGGGTGTGTAATTGATAGAAAATAAGTAATTGTTTTGGGTGAACTACTCCTTTAAAGGAACACTCAGGATTTGACTGTGTACCTGCTCTCACCTGACCTTATCGCTCCCCTCCCCAGGATGCGTTTAGTGTGTTGTCTGGTCCTCTTGCTGGGTGGGTTGCAGCTGACCTGTGCTCTGCTGGTGGCAGCCTGGAACATCAAGACATTTGGTCGGAGTAAGGCCAATCTAAGAAGAATAAACCAACCAATCAAAGCCGCCATCCTGAATTACATCGCCATGGTATGAAACACTGCAGGCTTTCACACTGTTTCTCTGGGCAACCATTTGCTCAAATAATTGACCTGATACAAATAACCTGGTTGCTGTGTATGTTAATTAAATACGATTTGTATGTTTTAGTTACAAACGTTTTTATTAAGCTTAATTAATGTTGACACTATATATTACACTGTCAGGAACAAAAAGGTCTTAAAATCTGAACTTTCAGTGGATACTTACATTGGGAAATCTTTTATAACCATTATGCAGTTCAATTGTGAAAAAGATGAGGCGATATTATTGTTTTTCATTTAATTAACCCTATCTCCTAAGCCCCCTATCTCCTAAGCCTACAGTGATGGTGTACATTTCAGTAGAATTAACACATTTGTTGTTACAGGAAACAATTGGTTTGCATTTTTATATTTTCAATTCACTTTTTATGAAAACATTCAAATTAGTTCAACTGCTGTTACAACTGCATTTAAAAAGTAATGAAAAGTCAACAAATGGGCAAATGTCAATGTTTCCTTCACATTTTGTTTTGTAGGTTGTCCGTCGCTATGATATCATTGTGATCCAGGAGGTCATAGACAATGGCAATACCCAGACTGTAGCCCCTGCACTGCAGACAGTGGTCAACCAGTAAGACCATCTCTGTATTCCAGTGATTTATATTGCTTTCAAGTCATTTCTAGGTTGAATTAGCAGCACTGAGAGGACATGATGATCTCTCTGTTGCTCTCAGTGCTACTAATTCAAACATGATGCACAGAACAATGAGCTGGGTTTGAATTTGAAGACTTTGCATTTTGGACAGTGGTGGGAAGTAACTAAGTACATTTTAAATTTAAACAATTTTCCCATGTAATCCAGGCAAGCAATAGAACAATGACAGTATGACACCTGTATTTATGTGTATGTGTGTGACTGTGTGTACAGAATGTGTACTGTATGTGTGTAAAAGCAGACAGGCTGTACTGTACAAGCCACGCCAGGGAAAGTCTCAGACATTATTCATTGCCATATAATTAAAAAAATAATAATAGGGGGCGGGGATTGTTGTTATTTTCCTGGGAAGTGAGAGATTTCTTTTCTGGAATACGCACAGCATTGCGGCAAACGAAAGAAACGCAACGATAAAAATCGGACCCTGCTGTCTGCAAAGGCCTTAACTGTGTGTAGACTAGAGTATGTGTATAGTATGTGTGTATGTGTGTGACTGTGTATTTATGTAACTGTGTTCGTGTGTCTGTTTATCTCCAGACCAGGCGGTCCACGGTATGCATTCATCAGCAGTAATCCACTGGGTCTAATTGGCCGTAATTATTTTGAACGATACGTCTTCTTCTACAGGTACAGTAAATCACTCTGCAGACTACACTAACTAGTACACACTTATGAATGGACCTGTGTGTGTGTGTGTGTGTGTGTGTGTGTGTGTGTGTGTGTGTGTGTGTGTGTGTGTGTGTGTGTGTGTGTGTGTGTGTGTGTGTGTGTGTGTGTGTGTGTGTGTGTGTGTGTGTGTGTGTGAACCTGTGTTCCAATGGATCTAATGTAGTTATTATTTAGTGACAAGCTCTTGTTAATACTTTTCATTGGTTCAGAATTCATAAAACCCCCACACACACTTAAACACTTAAAGTGCATGTCATTATAGGTGCATTAATTAAGTAATTCATTAATAAAACATATTACAGTGGCACAGTCGATAGCGCTGTCGCCTCACAGAAGGTCCTGGGTTCGTCCCGCCGGGGACGCTGTGGGTGTGTCCGCTCCTCCGTGGCTTCAGTGCCTAGGTGGAGTTGGCTAAAGGGCCGTGTGGAGTTTGCATGGTTTTTAAGCTGTCCGACCTGACAACCATGTCTCGAGCCAAACCACCATGGTAAACCCTCCTGTACACTTACATATATTTTTTGCAGGTATTGCATTTAGCTTCTCTGCCATTTATTTGAATAAAATCATTCCACACACGGCTGCACAGTTGGCGAGGATATTGTGGCAGGCAGCCTAATTGCCAATTGCCTCCGCGCTGTAGCTGTCCGCAGCCTTTCTTCTTCGTGACTACTAATTGAAGCCGAGGCCGAATTGGGCCAAATCGCATGGATGAGCCCTGATAGCACATGGTTGGTGCTACAGACTCCAAATTTCGCACACAGATAGCTCAGACCTTTGCCTACGATCTTAGCTAGGCCTCGACCCGACCCGATAAGCGGTTTTCCGGAACCAACGCGACTGTGCAGCCGTGTGTGGTTCCTGGGGAGCAGATGGAACAGTCAACATCTGGTGGGAAGCCAATGGACGCCGAATCCAAATTGGCCCGAATCGCATGGATGAGCCCTGAAAGCACATGGTTGGTGCTACAGACTCCAAATTTCGCACACAGATAGCTCAGACCTTTGCCTACGATCTTAGCTAGGCCTCGACCCGACCCGATACACAGTTTTTCGGATCCGGCACGAAAGGTTTGGAATCTCCGTATGCGGAGATGACTGACATCGGGCTGTTCCGGAGCAAGCGCTGACTCATTGTGACATCACTTCATAAAAGGCATCACATACACTAGATGCTGGCCAGACAGGAGGAGCAGACGGAGGAGGAGACAGTGTTCCTGGGGAGCAGATGGAACAGTCAACATCTGGTGGGAAGACAGGAGGAGCAGACAGAGGAGGAGACAGTTTTTTTGATGAGATCGGTGATGAAGAATTAATTAACTGTGCTGCTTTTACTGAAGAAAACAAGGATCAGTCAAGATCTGAGTTGGATGAGGTGCAGACGGGGGAGACAAACATAAGACAAGCTAAATCAACAAAACAAGACCAACAAAAAACAAGTTCTCCAAAAAAACTCAAGCTGAACTCTCCCGCTACAAAAAAGAAAAGAGCAACAAAGCGTGGGACTGGGATGATGACTTGAATGATGCAGATTTATGCAGGCTGCATATTCTGCTTAAAGAAGGAACAAACAAAAAGCGACAGAGATATATGCC
>NC_139953.1:45837185-45872185 GCF_963454915.1 Gymnoscopelus microlampas | reverse complement strand
ACGCTGATTTATGATATAAATACAATATTTTTGTGCATGCCCAACAACGAATGAAGTGTGTTTTGTGACAAATATATCTCTCAGATATTTAAACTGCTGTCCAAACAAAATAGCCTGGACCCTGTCCCATTGTGTGAGAGGGTCCATGTGTTTATGAGGGACATGCCACAATGTTGGATACATGACCTCAAAGGTGTTCAAATGACTGTATAAACAACACAATCTCATAAGAAAACATACACTGGCTACTAACAGTCAAAATGTACTTAAGTTCTGTCTCACCATGAGTGACATTGTTAGTTACTAGTTACATAGAATCTACTAACCATGTAAATCATGCAATATTCTGGTTTGTTATCAGTGTTGCCATGTCCGCTTTGGACTTGTTTTTCCTGTAAAGTCGTTTTAATATTGGTAGATGCGGGTTGAGTTTTTTTGGCCATGTTTCTAAAGCGTAGTTGCTTATTTTGGGCTTGCTGTATGTTGTTTGAACCAGTGGTTCTCAAACATTTGCATGTCAAGGACCTCCCAAATGAATATGCATTTGTCTTGCACACCCCCCATCTGAAAATATTTTATGCCAGGGACCCCCATACAACATTTGTGTTGTTCACATTTACAATCTCACTAGAGCTTGTAGATTGGCTATTTTCAAATAGCGGTTGTATATAGGTTTAAAGTGCTCATGTAGCCTAGAATCACTTATTTTGGCCTTGTTTTCATAGACGGTTGCTTATTTCTCTCGCAAAGTATGGCAACACTGTTTGTTATTCATTTGATAAGAGGGTGTATGGCCTACTGGAGTGGCCACCTTGCGGAGTTACTTGGCTTAGAGATACTTCTTCAAATTAAACCCGACACACACTTGTCACTCAGGGATCATTTGCATTAATTTACAGTTTAAAGTGCAGGCATTTAGGAGAAGCTTCTTAGTCCAGAGCGAATGCATAGGAATAATAATCTAGGATCATAGGTAAACCAAGAACCTCTCATCAGTCTACACAGTATAATATCAAATGTTCTCCTTTCACCGACACATATAGAAAACAATGTGAATATTTCCATATCCGTGAATTTGAATCGTGGCCACTAATAAATAAAACAGGTGATTTCGGTCTTCATGTGTATTTCATGACAGTAATGTAGGCTCTCCCTCTCTCTCCAAACAGGCTCCTAGTCGCCCAAACTAATTTTGTAGTTCATTATACAAATGAACTACAAATATGAAGGTCAAAGTTTAAGGAGGACAACTTCACTTTTATGTCAACTGCAATCAGTGAAAGCTGAACAGAATTAACACTCGCTCCCTCTTCTAAAAGTAGTCCAACACTACCCTCTGGTGGTTGTACAAGGTAACGACAGGATTGAAACCAAAGGGTCCACACATTATATTCACTGAACCTCGAGTCCAGATTGAGTCACATTTAGTCAATATACAGAACAGGCAAGTCAAGTCAGGGATGTGCACAGATAGACTCTAGGTGGTGCTAGAGCACCTGCCCTTTGCCCTCTTGACCAGAAGTGCCCTTTTGAAAAAAAGGGGAACAAAGTGGGGGTTTTTTTCAGTTTACAGCAGGGGTCTTCAACAGGGGGTCCGGGACCCCTAGGGGGTCCTCAGGGTTACTACAGGGGGTCCGCCAAATATTTATGTGATATGATTTTTCTTTTTACCATAACCACTCGAAACCTAGCATCCCTTTTCTGAGGAGAACTTTAGCCAAAAATAGCAGATCTACAAGCCTTGTAGATCGGCTATTTTTGGCAAAGAGGTATAGGTGTAGAGGGAAAAAAGAGCAGACCATGTAAACAAAACAAAGTATAATTTACTTGAGCACCTGCCCCTCAAAATGTCTGTGCACGCCACTGAGTAAAACACATTCTTTCCAGAGGGCGAACCCCAAAACAAAATCTCCACTCTGAAAATAAAGTGTGTATGAACACACAATTTAACTCCACCATTTAATGGCATTTCTATCTCTGGGACCCCAATTCATATTGTAAAATCATGTTAATTTAACTCTGAGAGTGTACAAATGGAACCCATAAGGGTCCATTTGGTGCCTAATCTATAATTTAGCTGGGGACCCCCTGGAATTCCCTCAAGTACCCCTGGGGGTCCCCGGACCCCACTTTGAGAATCAATGCTCTAGAGTTGATGTGGTGTAGAGAGTTGATGTGGTGTATGACTTTCATTCACATTGGAATCACATTCTTCTCGTTTTGTGAGAAAGATGTGCATATGTGTATTCACACAAACAGCAGAAGACCACAATGAAATCAAGCCCCCTGCGGATGTTTGTTATTCTTTTAGCATAACTATGACTGCACTACCCGCAACTGTCCACAAACCTGCTAATAAAGTAATCAATGTAAATACACGTGTATTCCCTTGTGAATCCAGTGTGGTCGGCCCCTGATACTGAAAAAGAAATGTAATGTCCACACGGTGGTTTTAAATTGCAAACATGTATTTAACAGAAGAAAATAAAGTGAACACATCATGAAAAATGTAATCCTCGTGTGTAACGGAGTCTAAAATGTATAACATTTATATGCATCTGTACACTCTCAAATGTCATTTTGACCAATCTGTACAGTAGAGTATGCCAACACAATATACACATCAAAAATGATAACTAGAAGAAATATGATGGGGAGCATTTTAGTCTTGTCCAATAGAATTCAGGAAAAGCTGGGTGTCTGTTGGTGTGAAAGGAAGCAGGGTCAAGACCAGCTTGAAGAGTAGAAGGCAATACAACAAAACTGCTACATTACACAATCAAATCGTGTTATTTTATCCATTTGTAACTATGAGAGCAAGCAAATGGAACGAAAAAGACACATTGGGTTCCATGTGTACACTCTCAGAGTTAAATGAACACTCAGGATCGTACTGTGTACTAAGGTCTACTACCTGGGCATGTTCACGTGCATCCTATCTCATCCTGAGAGACGCACAGCTGTAAGGTGTGTGAGTGGAGGCCATCTCGCCCACCATGTCCCACGTGTCCGTCTCATCGTTGAATGACTCGATGCAGTGGTCCCTACATGGTGAAGACAGAACAATAGCCATGAGGGAAATGTCCGCTGTGAATAAGAAGCAACCCCTTTCCAGTCTCTCATTATTTCTACAAGAATTATTTTCAAGAAAGAGACTAAATTAAAATAAGGCAAATTTATAGAAAGATCTTTTTATAAGAAAATTATTTTAAGAAATTAAGTTACACCGCCATGAGTCACACGAAATGTCAACATGGCATCAACCTGGCCCGGACGGTTGATGTAACCGTCTGGTCACCTAGGCTAGTAATCCAGCCTGACAGCGTGTCGCAGGTTCGACTCCCAATACCGACGACCTTTGCTGCCAGTCACCGCCCCCATACCTCTCCCCATTTCCTGTCAGTCTACTGTTCCTATTTTGCTAAAATGCAAAAAACCCAAAGAAAAGCATGGCATCAAACTCTTACCCGCTTCCTCCTAGCACGTAGATCTTTCCATTCGCTACAGCGACACCAGGAAAGTAGCGTCGCTTTTTCATGGGGGCACACATGATCCATTGGTTGGTGTCTGGGTTGTAACGCTGCACCTGGTCTGACAGCACGCACCCTGTTCTGTCATAACCACCTGTAGATAAACAGGAATTAACAGGATAGTGACTGATAGTGGGATCTATCAACTACATTGAAGTTGACGCGAGTCTATTATGGAACTAAGAGCCATTAAGAACAGGTATGATACCTATAGCGTAGATCTTTTTGTTGAGCACACAGGCAGATGGATTACTACGATGACCCCCCATAGGAGCAGCTTCGGTCCATACGCCTGTTACAGGGTTGTACTTGAACATCTGGTCCTGGCCTGTAATAGAACCATCCACCATAACAGCGACACCCAAGGGACCAGGAGGACACATGACAAAACATCATTTGCCAACATGAGAAGGATGAATGTGTAAAAATAACGGCTTTGGACATTTTCAATTAAACGTTAGGTTTTACATACATGACTACTAAATTACTATTAAATGACTACTAAAAAAAAAAAAAACCTGATGGCACCCAGCAGGCTGAACCTGCAGGTGTATTATAAACCCGTTACATACCAACACCAATGACATAGATCAATCCATCTAGTGCGACCACAGCACAGGGCCAACAGTGTGGCATGCCGTTAGACTCCATGAGCTGCCAGGTGTTGCTATTGGGGTCATAACGCTCCACTGACCTAGGGTTCCCAGAACCCCCCACTGCAAACACATAGCCGTCCAGAATCACCAGGCCTATGGACCACGTGGGTTGTGCAAGGAAGAAAAAAAAAAACATGATTAGAACTGATGTAAACGAGGCAAACAAGCGGTTATTCCAAAACAAAGTTAAAATGAATGTCATAGACCACCGAAGTCCTGACGTCACTCGTTCATCCCCAGGTTCGTAAAGTAATTTCTCTATGGAGAATAACATTGGGTCATCATAGAATCGTCTCATATAAGAATTGTAGTCCAAAAATAAACAAACTGTCTCGGCGATATTGTCAGGGAGGAGGTTCTGTATCGTTTATGATAGTCAGTCACTTATATTTGATACAGTCCGTTTCTGGCGAAAATGTAACTAATTCGGCGAAAGTAACATTATCATTTTCTCACCGTCAGTTGATGCTTCATATCCATAAGAGTAAAGCCGCCGGGGTCATTTGTTTGTTTTTTGAAACACAGTTCTTATTTGACGCGATATTAAACACGTCTATGGGATCAGAATGGGCTGGAAAACCGCGAACCAGGTAGACAAACTAATGATGTGTAAATTACGTCAGACTTCGGTGCTCTAGAGTCTGACAGCCTTACTGAATTCACTGCGTTTCTTAATCATGGGGGCCATCTCCAACCATGAGTCACCGGAAGAGTCATAGCGCCACATCTCCCTTGTGGGATGTGTGGAGGTCTGGTGATTTGGATCTGGGAGTCTTCCTCCAGCCAAATACACTGTAGAGGCTATAGTGAGAGCAGATTTTAAACCATTAGTTATGACTTGACTATGACTGAAGTATTAGGATTATGACTTAAGTAGTAGGATGCTAGTAGCATCCATTACAGATCCTTATTTCAAGCAAACTCAAGCAAAATGACCTCAATACAGGGTTAGTCAGAATTAAAATGATGGCGTTGTTGTTACCGATCCGACAGCCTGTATCATTTTAATTTGATCAACCTCTACTCCAGTTGATATGATGGTTCTCCTCACCTGACACAACCAGTCCAGGATTACGTACAGCGCTGGGCAGTGATGACAGAGTCTGCCATCGATTGGCCAGGGGATGAAAGGTCTCAATGCTGTCTGATGCCACCATCAGGATCACTTCACACAACACTGTACAGAGGAAATAGAAGATAAACACAGAAGCAGGCGTTTGCATGAGGCCAGGTAGTCAGTAGAGTAATGCCTGAGCATGAGAAATGTTATGATAGCATACATTTGTAGTCACTGAATTTGTGGTCACTGAATCGATCCAGGAGAAATATTCTACACCAAGTATAACACTTGGAAGTTATATTTAACTAAGTAATGCTAAACTCACAAAAATCTAAAGCAAAGCTTGGCATAAAATGCACTAAAACGCCACAATACATCTTTTTTTGATGACTTCCTGTTGGGTTTAAGTCATAGCTCAAAGAGACTTTTTGAGAACCTGATTCATTTGTGCAAAGGAGAAGAAGAATTCCTTGCATGTACAGAACTTCGCACTGGTGCAGTGCTCGGGTCCTAATAATTATACAATGCCCAAATGTCACACCGAAGAAAGAATAACCAGAAACCACTGTATTTTTCCCGCATCAGCTGCAACATGCATGCATGTGTGAAACGGGTACCTTTGGACCAGCGTGGTCGGGCCCCTCTGGCCTCGGTGGTGAGCCTCTGGCAGACCTGGGATTCAACCACACCAAGAGACGCTTTCACACCGTCAAGGTAGTAGGGGTTGAGAAGGGCCAGACGGACATGCTCCATCACCTTAAAGGGGGTGTGAGTGATAAATTGTATTTTTAAAGAACTATCTTCACATAGAAATCATTGCTGTAGTACAGTGTTTGTTCATCAACAGGGGTCTTCCTGTCTCTCAAGCTCATTAGTGAGCAGAAAATATATCTTTAAGATTGAGATTTCATTCAATAAGGAGAGAACTCACACAGGATAAGCAGGTGAAAACAGACAATATGAATTGTATGGCAAATGGGGCAACAACTATCGATTATGTTATTAGCCATTATTGTATCGATGAGCATGGAGATCAGCTATTTTATCAATTTTGTAACGTTTAACAGATTTTTTATCAAAATGTATATATATTATTTTATATACACAATTAAATCTATTTATTGGATGAACTGTTGTAGGTAATAATGTTGTTTCTATAGACCAAAAAGGAAGTATTTCATTGTGTAAGAAAACCCTCCGCAGTTACCTAAAATGATGATAGAGCATCACTTTAAGCGTCTTAGCCAGACATAATTGCTTTGACTTCTCCATGGTTTTTCATCGAGGGTGAAACACAGAAGAGACTGACCTTCTCAAAGCTCTGCTTGCGGTCAGGACTGTGGTTTAACCACAACATGGCAGCCTCGAACACCGTCTCCTCCTCGGTCACATTGAGATGGTCGCTGGCAAGAATCTCTGTCAGTTTTTCTACAGAGAGAGAGGGGAACTCCTCCTATAGGAGCATAAGAAATACAGCAGATTAGCCGATATATTTTGACTTTGTTTCCATACCTCCTGAAGTAACATTTTCTCCTCAATATTTCTACACGTTTGGGTCAGTCAGGGACGTGCACAGATAGACTTCTTTTTACCATAACCACTCGAAACCTAGCATCCCTTTTCTGAGGAGAACTTTAAAAAAAAAAAAAAAAAAATAGCCGATCTACAAGCCCGGCATTGTGGGCTTGTAGATCTGCTATTTTTGGCAAAGAGGTAGGTGTAGAGGGAAAAAAGAGCAGACCAAGACAACAAAAAAAAGTATAATTTACTTGAGCACCTGCCCCTCAAAATGTCTGTGCACGCTACTGGGGTCAGTTGTGGTGTCGAGAATAGAAATAAAACGCCTTTAATATTTGATCAGCTTGGTTGGGCCCGTCTCATCCCGAGTCACCACAGATTTATAGGAGAAAAAGCCAACAGACAAACAACTTGGGAAATATCTGTATCCTTCGATGTCCGACCTGCTGATAAACGACGCTGAAATGTTCCACAATGAAATCCATGCTGCGTTCCATCAATGTCGTACAGGAGTAGGTTTCAGCAAAGCGGTGAATCCCCACACAATTGTTTTCGTCCATATGACTCTGCATGCAACGACAGCAGGCCTCTTGGACAGCAGGGACGTTCAACAAGTTTGCTGTTGCCAGCAGGACCTAGAACAAATGAAATGATATCCTTGTTAAGCACCGATGTAGGACAAAAAGAAACAATGATTAAAGACGGGGTGCCGTGATTTTCAGTGATCCTCCCCCCCTAAAACATAATCATCAGGTATTATGGTTATACTAGGTCTAGGAGATAGATTTTTTTCAAAAAAGTATACAGAAATTGTTAAAATTATGTATACTAGACCATACCCGGTCGACGCATGCGTGGGGGGATATGCGCACATGATCTGGCAACCCGGGAGGCAGTTCGTCCCATAGCTGGGCAGCCGCAGCTATGGGACGACATTCTTTGACACAAAAACGCTAATAAGAAGCTGAGATTTGATTAAATTGAAAAACGGGCTTCACAGTTAAGTTCAGATGGTAATGGTCAATGGCTGTGTGCAAAATCAGAGCAATTGGTCCAGCCAGTGGGGAGAACCGGGTAGCTTCACCACCACCACCACCACTACAAACGCACAGAGGTTACTAGAATTATAGTAGGATAGTAGGATAGTAGGATTATAGTAGGATATGTGGACACGCCTCCAGTTCATTAAGTATGCCTGGTTCTCAGCCTTAGCACCTCCTCCACCACCTTAGCACCACCCACCTGTCCTAGTCCCTCCTCCTCCTCATGCCCACACCTGTTGTGTTATGATAATGAGGGGGAGGGTATGTTTTTACTATGTCACTAAAGCGCTGTTTCTCTATTGGCACGTTTGACCCTCAAGGTTTCAGCCTCCAGGAAGAAACTCAAAATAGTCAGAGAAGACATAAAACACCATAAAAACACCACCAGGGGGCTTAATGAAGTTCTATCAACCTCATAGACACATGAAAAACAGAAAAAGTGCAAAACCATGGCACCACCTCTTTAAGATTGAAGATAATGTTACAGGAACACAATTGAAACAAGCCCCGCCTAGGCCTTTTTTTGTGTTATCCCTTTTAACAATCATTGTAAAAATGGTACCACTGTACTGTTAACACACTGTTAATGAAAGTGTTCGATCAATCACATTACCTGTACATTTTCCATGGAGATGACTACCTCTGATGTGTAGGCATATCTCACAAGCATCTCCATCGCCTGAGGGTCCACATCCACCATGTCAACCTTCTCCTGTCTGGACTCCACCATGCCGGTTGTAAACATCGCCTGTAGAGGTTGAAAAAGGTGAATGGTTCGCTTCGAGATTTAGGCCTTTCTAATTTACACTGAGTCACCAATGTATAGCACAGGGGTGATGCAACGTTGATGATGGAGAGGGCCACTATATTTCCACACTCACTCCAGAGGGCCACATTGCATACTGTCGGGCAGACACACCTCTTATCTCAGTATTTTAACTTTTTCCGTAAATGAATGCCATACTTCGCCAGTCACAACAGTAGCAAAAATAGCCTATCTACAAACTCGCAAAAATAGCCGATCTACAAACTCAAAACGCGTCGCAGTGCGACACGTTTTGAACTTGTAGATTGGCTATTTTTTAATTGGAATCCTGATATTTGTTTTATGTTTTTGAATTGGAATCCTGATTTTTCTTTGTTGCCGTTTTTAATTGGAATCCTGAAAAGTAACATTTTTATTCAATATCAGATGCATTTAGTTATACTTATGGTTTTGAACTTAAATACAAATACACTGGACATAAAAAAAGACAATATCATTTTAGTACTAGTCATTAAGCTACCAATATAGACTGAAGCAATTAAAGCGGGTCATGTCTGCAATTCTAACAGCTGAAATTAATAATATATCAGTAGCCTACATATATTAACCTGTGGGCCGCATTAAGTGAAGGTGGGGGGCGCATTTGGCCCTCGCGCCGCCAGTTGCCCGTGTACGGTATAGCATGACATTTGGTTCACACGAAAGCCAAGGCAGAATTGAATGACATTCACTTATAAACACCAGGTCAATAAAATATTCACATGGAAAGTTGAGGATGTGTCGTTTACCTCAAAGTAAGAGCTGAAGGAGGCGAGTACGATTCTATGACAGGGGATCTCCTTTCCTCCACAGCAAATAATCACATCACACAACTCCTTCCTGAGCCAGAGTCTGCAGTGGCTCTCCAACATCTTGTTGGGATGGCTCTCACAGATGAAGTCAGCCATGTCTAGCCTATCCAACAGGAGGAGATGTAATACATACTTTCACCTTGGTAGTGTAGGCCTACATTTGAATGCCAATACTTTTGTACTTTTACTCAAGTCACTTTTAAATACAGGCCTTTTACTTGTAACAAGAAAAGGATGGATGACTAGAAGATACTGCTATGAATTAATTCATTTCAGAAAAGACACTATACAAATTAATTCATTATTATTATTAGTGTGTGATGTGCCTCTTTTCAGTTGGTCACAAGAAAGTGCATTAATAATTCCATCTGTGGTGTAGAACACTACAGAGGGAATACATTAAATTCCTTGCTTCCTATAATAGGTAAGTTTAAACCAAGAATGACCCAAACACAGAAAACTCAGTCCTCACATATATAAGTAATAAACAAGGCAAGTAAACCAGCACTCAGTATAAAACAGTACAACAAATGTAAACAAAACCACTAGCCTTGGATCAAGACTATCATAGTTTTATCAAGTCAGTAAAAGCCAGACTAAATAAAATATGTCTATGAATATGATGGTCTTTTTGATCCAAGGCTACAAAACCACAAACACTCAAATAAGGAGACAAAGCATGGCACAGCAATGCACAATATCTAACAGAAACATAGGTGTAAAGTAGCTAAGTACATTTACTCAAGTACTGTACTTAAGTATAATTGAGATTATTATTTTTTTAACGTTACTGGAGTATTTCCAATTTTCAGTACTTTAACTTCTACTCCACTACATCTCATAGACAAATATTGTACTTTTACTCCACTACAATTATTTGAAAACTTTAGTTAGGCTACTAGTTACTTTGTAGATTTTTTATATATTACTACAAGACACATTAACCACTTCAACCCTATACACTTTGGATTAGAAAATAGCTGATCTACAAGCTCACGTGACCCATTATGCTGTGAAATGAGTACATTTTTAATCCAATACTTTTGCACTTTTACTAATTAATTTCGAATTCCAGATTTTTACTTGTAATAAGAGTATTTCTACAGTTCAGCATTGATACTTTTACTTCAGTAAAACAATTTAGTACTTCTTCCACCACTGAACAGAAACAAGCAAATTAAAGTATAGGCTGCACATTTCCTAAATAAGCATTAATCAGACTAAACATGCACAACATATAGAATGTGTTCATACACTGTGAACACTTACTTTGCTTCTCCTGGGGAAAAAAAACTATGTGGAAGAATGAAGATTACAGCATTAAACAAACTGCCTTATTTCACTGTGTGGCCCAAAGTGACACTGGTGGTAATTAACTTGATTGGGAACACCTGGGGCATTCAAACTGAAACTTTATTAACAGTGTGGATAAATACAAGCCTGGTGACGTTCGAACTGAAACTTTATTAACATCGTGGATAAAGACGCTGAAGGGAGGTTATCTTAATCCGTTAAGACCGGGAAAGCATCTGTGTCATTTTAGATTTTAGCGTTGGCTATTCAAAGATAGCAGATCTACAAGCTCATGAGCTTGTAGATCGGCTATTTTTTTTAAAATCGTGAACATTTGTGCAAATCTTTGAATGTATAGATTTTTAAAAGCGAACATTTGTAACTCAAATCTTTGCTTCTGGGGGTTCCTGGATCAAAATATTTTGAGATGGGGGTCCACGGCCAAATACATAAAAAGTTTGAGCACCAGATATAGCAACATATTGTTTAAAATATATATATATATATATTAGGATTTAGAAGACATTTTGTAGAATCGGCCTCAGCATTTACCTGCCTCTAGAGGGCACTAGACAGCAACTAAAGAGGAAGCAAAGAAATCAAAACCATACACAGTCACATGGAAAATAGCATAATGTTGTTAAAGGTGTAGTTCACCCAAAATATGACTTATTTTCTATCAATAACACACCCCATAGAGCCTTGAATTCATGGAGATTTTGAGTCTTCTACCGGAGTCTCTGCCAGCACCAAGGACACCTCAGTGTTAAATTGGCTATTTTTTTCCAAAATGTAAAAAGAAAAAATATTTGGAAAATGTTTTAAAGTAGAGTAGGCTAAAATATTCGACAATTAAGGTGTAATATTTCTACACACAATTGCTGAAAATTGCTACAAAACCTGCCCATCCAGTCATTTTGGGAGATAAACAAGAAGTTGAAGGATAAAATTCTCTGATAATGATGCATGTTCACACACCCATTCTTGAGTATTGGAACAAATTCTATCCTACCAAAACATTTAAAATTAGTATTTATTAACACACTAATTTAAAAAAGTTTGGTGAAAATATATTCTTGAAGGATTTATATATATGAATTACATAAGATTCATACAATGTTTTGGTCTAGTTTGTGGAATAAAAAAAACATAGAATTTTGTCAACTCGACTCCGTCAGATGTCATCTCCGTCAGATATGCCATCTTATCGGCATCTAAAAAAAAAACTGTGGGAGGTTGGCCCATTACATGGTTTAATAATCAACACTTTGGCCTTTTAAAATATATTTTCCCGGCATAATTGAAGAATATATTTAAAAAATATATATATATTTAAAAAACATATATAAAATAAAAATATATATAAAAAAATAAAAAAGGTTTTGTCCCGATTCTCAAGAATGGGTGGTTACATATAGCATATCAGAAAAAATGCCCAGGTGTTCTGCATAATTACCCCCCCCCCCCCCCCCCACACACACACACACACACACACACACACACACACACACACACACACATATTGAGAGATTGCAAATATTGTTCGTGTTGCAACACAAGATTTATTCAGAGCAAGAGATGCCAACACCAGCATGATTAAAAATTGTACAAACTTCACAATTGAACTGAAATATCACTTAGCAACTCTGTGACCTTAAACATACTGCAAAAATATTCATCGACAAAAAACAAACAAAAAAAAACATGCCATGTAACAAAACTTGAAAAACCTTTTGCAAGAAAGAGAGAGAGAGAGGAAAAAAAGAAAAAAAACAGGTGTATAATGAATAAAGGGAGAATAAAAATGAATGTATAAAAATCAACCCCTTTATCAATGCAGTACTCCAAAGAAACCCAAAGAGTTATTTTTACGGTAATAAAAAGGAAATTACGTCACACATATTCATAGGTGTCTTTTTTGCATTCTAGCATGTCATGCATGCTAGTGCTGAGAGTTTATGTAAATACATTACAGGTTTAGTTTTTTTTAACATCGGTACAACATGGGAGTCTATACTGACCATTGGAAGGTGGCAGATTTGTGCTTTTAATTCCCGTTTTCCTTTTGTATCAGTATAAGAACAGCTGGGTAAATAAAAGTAGAGGCGGGTCGGGTCACAGTCTATCTCACATGGTTCTCAGTGTGGGGCCCAAAGGACCCTCAGGGCTCCTTGAGGGGATTCTAAAGTGGACCCTTAAGGGTCTGTACTGAGAGTGTACGAATGGAACCGTTTTGGTTCCATTCGTACACTCTCAGGGTTATGGGCAGTGGTGTAAAGTTCTCAAGTACTGTACTTAAGTACATTTTGAGGTATTTTTTTTTTACTTTACTGGAGTATTTCCAATTTTCAATACTTTTACTCCGTTACATCTCAGAGGCAAATATCGTACTTTTACTCGACTACAATTATTTGAAAAGGGTTAGGGTTAGGTTTAGTTACAAGTTACTTTGCAGATATACATAATTACATTATAGAGCTTGTAGATCTGCTATTTTCAAACATTTTTGTACTTTTACTTTTGTACTTTTACTCAAGTAACATTTTTAACACAGTCCTTTTACTTGTAACAGAGTATTTTTATATTGTGGTATTGCTACTTTTACTCAAGTAAAATATCTGAGTACTTTTTCCACCACTGGTTATGAAGGTTCGAGAACCGATGGTTTATCTGACGCATGAACTCTATCGGCAGAAGCTACACTCCAAGCTTTAGACAAACTCTAGACATGAAGTCATGGAATGTGTGCCTTAAATAGATCCTGCTGGACTTATTTAAAGGAGAATTCAGGACTACGTTTTTCTTACCTTTTTTATGATGAGTGGTACAGTAGGAAAAAAATCATAGTTCCATCCCGAGTCCACCGAAGCTAAAAAAACCCGAGCGGACGGTCCATGCGCTAGATCACGTATTTTTATCGCGATTTTATACATCTTTTTTTGCTCATATCTGATTTTCACAATGACAGAAACCTCGCCACAGTGTTTTTGTCCCAAACGGGCCCCCGTAGTGTTTACAAACTGATCACAGGCGAAATCTCGTCTTGCGAGACTTCTGGAGGGAGGGGCGCACCTCACACAGACACTGTGGACAGTTTTCTGTCATTAGGAAAGTCAGATATGAACAAAACATCTATATAAAATCGTGATAAAAAAATACGCGATCTAGCGCATGGGCCGAACGCTCGGGTATTTATCTGCGGTGGATTCGGGATGGAGTTATGCAGATGTTCTACTGTACCACTCGTCCTAAGATATAATAATATCATAAAAAAATATTTAAAAAAACGTTGTCCGGAATTCTCCTTTAACACTTAAAACACTATATACTGTACATGCTGACCGGGGTCCCCCAAGGGTCAATCTTTGGCACCCTCATTTTCATCTCCCTCTATACATCAAATCTCTTACTTCGCAATTGGTCGATCTACAAGCTTGCAACGTGTCGATCGGCTATTAGATCAGCTTGTGGATCAGCTATTTTCGCCAAATGTTAGCCTATTTTCGCCTAATCACCTCTCACAGCTTTTGACTATAGGGTTCCTGTGTTTAATTAGCAAATCAACTCAGTGAAACTGGTCCATAATAACATTATAATTGATATTGAAGTGTTTTGTGTTTACACTTTATGTATTTGCTGTACAGATCCAAATGTCCCTACCATAGTAAGCGAACATTACGCGGAAATAGGCAAACATTCGATGAAAACTTGTAGATTGGATATTTTCGGCAAAGAAATGTGTTATAGATGGGGAAGAAAGAGGAGGTGGCCAGGTATTGGTTCCTGGGGACCCCGGTCCAATAAGAATATAGACTTTAAGTGATTAAAATAAAATCACCAGCATAGCCTACTGTTTTTTTTTGTGTGCAAAATCGTAGTTTCCACTTGCTGTACAAATCCTATATCGTTCATTGAATGATATAACTGTCTACTATGACATATTCAGCCAGATATTTTAAATCTCTTCATAAAAACAAATCATTTATTAATGAAGAGGAATTTTCAACATTCGGTTTGTATATTTTCTGAAATCACAGTTTCTATAGGTTGTACAGATGCTGCTTTAGTGAAACAAGTGATACTTGACATTTTAACCAAATACTTTTGACATGTTCCAATGAAGCTCATGCATGTTAATGATGATTACAACATATAATTCTACCTGTACTGTGATTTCAGACAAACTGCATCTCATGAAAGTTGGGCCAATCTGGATCAAACTTGGCAAAAGCACATTTCAATAAAGTTTTAGGTGGATATATGTGTTTACCTCCAGTGGAATCCATCACATTTCATTGTTAATATTCTACTCTGTGGACGTTTTCCCTCTTTATATTTTCCCCCAGTCTACAAAAAGGCAGTCAAAGATAGTTTTTTTTTTTAAAAGCACTGCGTATCATCTCATGTCATTTCAGGTCATATTGTGGCTCAGACAATTATGCCTGATTTATTAACGCATTCTTACAGCCAGGTCGTATACTATGATGACGAGTTAGGCAACTTCTGACCAAGCGTCAGCATCGGAAGTTTGATGTTGACAAGAACAACGTGATTTGGGATTCTAACTCGAATGGCGGAGTCAACAGACAGACATTGCGCCGCTCGGCACGGGCTCTCGCTCAGCTAGCTCCTCGCACAGGGGTGCCTTACAGCAGTGGTTCTCAAACCTTTTCATGTCAAGGACCCCCAAATTGACACTTATTAGCCCGAGGACCCCCATTTGAAAAGATAAGCCAGGGACCCCCATAAGAGAAGATTTTTACGGCTCTAGCAGTGATTCTCAGTCATTTTAATTTCAAGGACCCCCCCAGTTTGACATGCATTAGGCTACGGACCCCCATTTAATGGCATTTCTATCTCTGGGACCCCAATTCATATTGTAAAATCAATGTTAATTTAACTCTGAGAGTGTACAAATGGAACCAAATGGACCCGTTAGGGTCCATTTGATTCCATTTGTACACTCTCAGAGTTACAGACCTATAAGGGTCCATTTGGTTCCTATAAATCATTTAGCTGGGGACCCCCTGGTATCCCCTCAAGTACCCCTGGGGGTCCCCGGACCCCACTTTGAGAACCAATGCCTTACAGGGCTCAAGACTGTTTCTGACGGCGCGCCTGTTTAAAAAAAAAAAGTTTTACAAGAACAACCTATTATTAGTTGGGAGTGAGAATGTCTGTATTTCGTTCTCAGCAGTGGTGGATAGAAACTATAAGTACATGCACTCAAGTACTGTAACATTTTGAGGTATTTGTACTTTACTCGAGTATTTCTAATTTCCAATACTTTACTCCACTACAACTCAGAGGCAAATATTGTACTTTTACTTCACTACAATTATTTGATTTAGTTACTAGCTACTTTGCAGGTATAAATCATTACATTATAAAACATACCTTACCTCCTCCTCGATGGAATCAGCTCTATTTTATACGTACACAGTAAGTGATCTTATATCGGCCATTTGAAAATAGCCGATCTACAAGCTCACAATGCGTTGCTTGCAGATCTGTTATTTTAAAAGATTTGTATACATTTGAAAACTTGAAATGGGACATTTTGTATAATGAGTACTTTTACTTGTGGTACCTTAAGCACATTTTGATGCAAATACCTTTATACTTTTACTCAAGTACATTTTGAATTCCGGACTTTTGCTTTGCAAGAGAGTATTTCTACATTGCAGTATTGCTACTTTTACTTAAGTAAAACATTTTAGTACTTTTTTCCACCACTGGTTCTCAGTCACGTGACATGGGACTACTAAGCCCATCAGTAGGGCGCTGAGTCATGCAGAAGTGGATATAGCACTTGCTCGGCTAGCGCCTAGCCAGTCCTATGAAGCGGGATACCAGGAATGTTGAAAAATCGACAAGACGAGGGAGCCCGTCGCGTCAAAGTGTGCGACTCCGAAAGTCGATTTTGCCCAACTCGCCAGCATATTACGACATGGGAGTGAGAATGTGTAGGATTGATACTTATGCTGTCGTGTGACACCCGCACCGAACTAAGTATTACTCAGGCTTTATAGATGCATGGTTGGAAAGACATTTGTACTGAACAGGTGCAATATTATACACGTATACTATTTGGAGTTGTGATGTAAACCCTGTATGTCCTGTGGATTCAGCAGTTTTCAAAAAAGAAAGCGTTATCTACAAAAGGTCACCTGGCCTCGTCTGCTGCTCAGAGCTTTTTCTGGTGTCGCTTAGTTCACAACAAACATCATCAAAGCATGGAAACAAGTTGTTCCGATGTGCAAGATCGTCCAACATGAGAAAGAACCAAAAAAATAAATGAGTCATTCACCCTCTGTCATTTTTTGGAACCAACCACCCTCATTGGATTCCTTAAAACATGATTGTATTCAAAGGTTTATACAAAAACGCAATACATTTATATTTAGTAAAAAGATCTATCAGCTCTTTGCTAGATTTTATTCATAAGAAATTGCATATACCCAAACATTTTTATATAGATTGCATCCCATATCTAAACAAGTGATTTAATATTACCATACCAATATTGCTGATAAGTCATCCTAGTAGCTAGTCAAGGTTCATGATACATTAATTCATAATGACAGATTGTCTACCTACATTTTTAATAGTCGATCTGATCTTCATTCTCTGAATGAAAAGACAGAAATATTCTCTTGAAAGTGCAGAATAGTAGGTTTTAAACTACAGAACTCTAGAACTATTTGGGGATAAGGGGAATTTGCACCAGTGAGTTTCCACGTCGTTATGTTTGAGATTCTTTGTGTTTGTAGTAAATCATTTTGTCTTGTCAGTTTTAACTCAATCATAGACAGTATTATTTAATGTCTACACTGAAGACAGAGCTGTCAAACATTGTTACCAAAAGAATAAAACATAATCCATTTAACGATCTCCGCACCGACTCATCTTCTGTAGTCTCTCAAGCCAGACTTTCTGTTCCACAATCTTCAAAATCTACCAAGACTCTGCCGGGTAAAAATTCTAATCACAATCTGGTGATCACGAAAATAGAGTAAAAAAAAGAAATAAAAGATTATATATTTTTTTCTGCTAAGCAGCTACCTAGCAATTGGCTTCAACTGAAGCCTGCAGCACACTTCAAACAAAGTCAGATGTTTTCGGCTTCGGGCAGGGCTTGCCGAAATAGACTGAAGTTCTGAATATGAAACCGTTTCAGACTCGCTGCGCCTCCACTCTGAGCTGTTTGTTTACCTCAACCTCCAACACGCTTTGACATAGTTTGTGTCCATCAGGTTTGTAGATACTGGGAGAGGGATTCTAGAGGTTTGACAACCTTTCTTCTAAACTGTCCATGGTGCGTTTGCTGGAATAGATATAAATCACGTTAACATTATAATAACACAGTGAGTGTCTGACCAAACACTACACAATGTTTTACTTTGGTGTCTCTGCGTGCAGAGACGTTTGGCTAATTTGTTCACAATGCTCCGCAGTGATGCCATTTTGTTCTCATTGACCTTTGTTCAATTGTATAACATTATTTGGTTTACGTAAGGAGTTATTTATGTGACCCCGCGGGTGAAAATTATTTTCTACAATTGTTCAGAGCTTCCGTAACTCATTCAGTGCTAGATTTATTTCTGGCTGTGTTTGCCCATGCACTGCCAGCAATTTCGTATTTTTTGTAACTTTCAACAGGTCACAAAAACATTATATTCATTATGATCGCAAGTCCAATCGTTTGTAAACACACAGGCAATACGTGCATTCCGATCGGCTCGGGGTCGTTCTCACACAGCTCTGTGTAAACACACCATTTCTCGTCTCGGCACGGTTCACTTGCTTTTTTAGCTCGCCAGAGAAAATGTACATCCCTTATGATCGCGTGTCCAACTGTTGAGAAACCGGTGTAGACACACAGGGTAGGTGTGAGAGTGGCCCAGGGAACAAATTTTCAATCCGCGACATTCCATTCTCCAGTAGTAGAAGTTTTTAAACAGCGCGTCGGACGGAGAACGGCGAAGAAAAACAAAGCCGAGAAAATGAGACGTCACCGACGTCATAAAAATATATATATAAATATATATATTTTTTTTTTTAAATGTTCAGAACCCAAGATATCATGATTTGAATATTTGCTGTTCCATTCACTTCTTGTTTAACTTCTTACTGAAAAAGGCTGTATCTCGGCTCCTAAGCACTTTTTTTACAATGTATTTTTGGCCTTGGCACAGGGGTGATAAAGCCAGAAATAAGTTTGGCACTGAATGACAGGGAGCAGACGGAAACGGAAATCTTCGATCGACGTAATTTCCGTATCCTTGTGTGTTACAATGAAATGTATCACTGGGAGAGATGAAAAACGGTGAGATCTTTATAAAATCTACGTTTTTCTTTTTCTCTATCAGTGGCAGATTTGGTAATTGGAAAGAATTATGTTTTTTACGTCTGTGGCAGTGTTAATCACAGACTGTTTCATTTCATAAAGAACAAAAAACAAAAGCATACTTAAGAAAAGAAAAAAACATAGGGAGGCCCGTTTCAACTGAATGGATGGTTGCAGAAAGAAAACAAGTGTCTATAAGTGGAGATGGAGGAAATATCTGAATTTTGAGGTTAAATGGGAAAGCTAGGAGGAGGCAAATGACACCCCTGTTTGGAAACTGTGCGAGCCGACGGTCTGTCTTGACTTGAGAGACTACGTGTTCTGTTATGAATCCATGGAGAACAAAGCTTCTCGAACGCATGATTGCTCTTCACATTGCCGTTCTCCTCTCTGATGCCCACACACACCCGTTTGTTTGGAAGTATTTCAAAAAAGTAAAGATAACGAATGATTCAAGCTTACACTTCATAAATACATAGTACACCAGAATGTGCTACATTAGCAGCTATAAACAGTACATCACATTATATTAGGTCATTATGAAAATGTACAAAAATGTTGAATGTTCATTTAAAACCCTTTGCCATTGGTAATTCTTTTTCAAAGCAAGGCAAATATCAGTAAAGAGTAGAGAAAAAGATACCCATGGAGTTGAGAGCGTTCAGCATTGATAGACAGATAGATAGATAAATAAATAAACAAATAAATACATTCATAAATAAATAAACTATGATAACTTACAGCAGCAAAAAAAAAATAAAAAAAAATAAATCCACTCCCTCTATTAGATATTTTTTCCCCCTCCTTTTCCCCCCACATTAAAGGGGCACAAAGCCCTGGGCTGACTTTGGAGTGTGTTTCCCAGTTCAGGTTTAAAAACCGCAACAGATTAAAAACACGGCAGGCTGTATAAGACTGACCTCATGGTATGCTGCGATGTACGCAACACAGCTGCAGCTAATCAAATGAATAATGTGTGTTATATTTAGGTGTGTCAAAGTGCATTGACTGACAACACTGTGTATTGTCGAAGCTTGCACCTTGGAACACTCCTAAATCTAAACACACCCATTATTAATGTCATTATCTACAGCTGTGTTGCTTAGCCACAGCTTGTTTTTTTTATCTGCTGGAAAACAAGCCACTAAATCAACCTATGGTATTATGCCCTTTTAACAAAAAAAAATCCCCTATTTTCCCAACAAATAGCGAGCTTTCAAATGCTAGTATTTCCACCGAGCAACACCGTTCGTGTGTCAAAGTATAAAAAAGAGGGCTTACGTGGTTTATGCAATGTAATTGATTAGTTTTGTTTTGTTTTGCACGACGTCGTCACCACCATCTACACCTGGATGCCCTGAACGGCCTGCTTGATGTTCTCCAGCAGAGCCTTGTTCTCCGGGCTCTGGTAGTGCTCCTGGTGGGTGTACATGTCTGTCAACGTGCTCACGTACGTGTCAAAGTTCTGCTCATTCATTGGTTCCTGGGAGGATGAGGGGGGGGGGGGGCAATTAGACGCCAAGTGACCATCCATTGTTGATTGGTCGTTTACATGCACACCGTCACATCGCAACTGATTGATTGAGGGTTGATTTTAGTAGGTAATAGTAGAAAGTAGAAACCACAAAATTACAACTTTTAATAATATAATGAATTGATTTCACATTGCTGAATGATCCCACCAAGAAATATATACATTTTGATTATATTTTGATTGTTAAATTATGAAAGTTGCTATTTAACATTGTCCTGATCCTTAAATGGGGTGCAAGTGATATTATTTTTGTAAGTAAGTCTTAAAATGCTCTATATTCTGATAGTAAACATTACTAGTGTGTGTGTGTGTGTGTGTGTGTTCAGTAACAGGGGACTCCCCGTCTCTCCAGCTCTTTAGTAAATACATTATTCAGGTCGGAATACCCATTTTTATTTCCAACCACAAGAGATAACTCATACAGGAAAATTGTATCTCAAGCTCTCCTGATAGGATAACATTGGTATCCTGACCTGATAAGGTATTTTCTGAGAGAAAACACATACAAAACATTACAAAAACATATAATTTACCCCTCCTCTAATAGTTAAGGTGTGCATGTAAGCAAGACCATCGTCCAGAAGACAGTATAGGAATAAAGCTTTGTAACAGAGAGGAGGGAGGAGGGACACAGACATTAAACAGACATACAGATGAGGTCATGGGTGAATGGATCAGCCAATGAGGGAGACAAACACAGAGCATGGACCAATGGGACACAGGCTTTCAAAGTGGGGGCCAATTGGAAAGGAGGTAGTGGAGATGTAGTGACACCATAGTGGGGGAAAGGGGGGAGGGGGGGGTGCAGAAAAGAAGGGTCATTGGATAAAAGGATAAAAGGATTGAGGCTTGTCTTACTCTGTGGGTCATCTGTACACAGCAGCTATGCTTTACAGGGGCGTGTTTCTGAGCCGGGGGTCTCTACAGAGAGAGAGGGTGTACAGAGAATCTATTAGTCTGCTTATACACACTAACACTTAACCTAAGTACACCTAACACCTAACCCTAACCCTGGTAAACCATCCACCTTCCGGAAATCTCATTTGCATTTGATTTCAGGAATTGGTCTGGCCTATTTGACCTATTTGGGATGTATTCTTGACAAATACCTGACAGGTGAAAGCATGGCAACAAAGGTGGTCAAAAGAGTAAACCAGAGAACCAGATTTATGGGCAGAGTTTCCTCTTTTGTCAACCCTCAGGCCCTCAGGACCCTCTCAGGGGCCCTGATTCAGCCCCTTTTTGACTATGCTAGCTCCTCTTGGTACTCCAACACCTCAGTATCACTGAAGACTAAGCTTCAAACCTCCCAAAACAAACTGATTCGACTACTTCTCGGACTGGGGCCCATGACCCACCTCTCTCCCACTCACTTTGCCAGCCTAGGCTGGCTCAGGGTGGAAGCCAGGGTTAAACAACTAAAAATGGGACTGGTCTTCAAAATTGTAAATGCAGATTTTCCCGAAATGCCCCCTATACCCGCATATCTGTCTAAATACCTCCAAATAGTTAGTGACAAGAAGAGATGTTCTCAACTGGAGATATGTCACTAACAATGGTTCCTATTGGTCAACGATTTATCTTATTGGCTAGGGGGATTATCCAATTAGGCCCAGTCTTCTCTCTACATAACAGAACCATGGACACAGTCACACATGTAGCAGCAGCATGTTTGTCAAACTGAAAAGTCAAAGCAGTTGGTTGAGGCGTTGATGTGGTTTGTGGTCATTCTGTGAATAAAATGTGTGTGAGGCGTTGAGCGCGCGCGCACGAACACACACACACACACACACACACACACACACACACACACACACACACACACACACACACACACACACACACACACACACACACACACACACACACACACACACACACACACAGATGAACAGCCAACAGAGGACACAAACAGATGAGCATTACATTTATAGTACTGTATGTATCTGGACACTGGATTGCTACAGTCGTGCTGCTTTGGAATTCGTTCATACAGACTTTGAAACTTGCACGTGCAAAGTGTGTCACGTTCAGGTAAATTTGCGGTCCACACCACATGGTTCACGATGCAACAAAACCGTTGTAGTACGTTGCAGGGAGAAATGGCGGCGGCCTGAATTGCACCCATTGCAGATCGGCACAGTTTTGGGATTCTGTTGCAAGCTCACAACGTGTCGCATCGCGACGCGTTGTGAGCTTATAGATCTGCTATTTTCAAAAAATAGCATTACTTACTTTCACATTTTGATGCCAATACTTTTGTACTTTTACTCAAGTCAATTTTGAATTCTGGATTATTTTACTTGTAACAGAGAGTATTTCTATATTGCAGTATTGGTACTTTTACTAGAGTAAAGAATTTGAGTACTTTTTCCACCACTGTAAACTACATACATCACATGGTGGGGACGGACGGACAGACAGACAGACAGGCAGACAGACAGACAGACAGACAGACAGACAGACAGACAGACAGACAGACAGACAGACAGACAGACAGGCAGACAGACAGACAGACAGACAGACAGACAGACAGACAGACAGACAGACAGACAGACAGGGCGTACCATGTGCGGGAGCTGGATGTTGGCCAGGCTGTTGATGAGCGTGTGGCTCAGGTTAGCCAGCTCGTGGAGCAGGGAGTCGTTCTGCTGTTCAATGACCTTGTTCTCCTCCTCGATGGACTTCAGACTGCTCTCCATGGTGGTGATCTGACACACACACACACACACACACACACACACACACACACACACACACACACACACACACACACACACACACACACACACACACACACACACACACACACACACACACACACACACACACACACACACAGACAGTCAGAGTTGTGAGACAGTTCTCCAAAGTGAGTGACACGCACCAACGCCACAACACCAGTGAGCAACCATGATCTGGTACCACCCACATTTAGAACAGGAAAATGTAGTGGGCGGGATTTACTGTCTGCTCTTGCTTCCCACTGAAAACAAACCGAAACTCATTTAACAATAGGGTCCTCGGAGCAGACAAAACCACGGAAAGATATTCACATTTTAACGTGCTCTTTCATCATAGAAACAAGTGGCCTTATAACCAAAACGATCCATGTTCTCTGGGAGAAGTGGTGTTAGTGTTCCGTGTAGAAATATTGTTAGTGGGAATGAAAACATAGTCGCACCACCGGAAGTGGAGCGCTGAGGGCAGACCAAGAAACCTGGTTTCCTTGCGCACGGGTGCTCCATTTAGCTCCCCCCAGAGCCAAGTGAAAGAGTAAAAAACAGCAGAGGGCGCTGTTTTTCCTTTTTATTTGGCGATGGGTTCCCAGATTGAAGGATGTGTAACACTGGTTTCTTTCTAAATTGGCCAAACAAAAAAAAACATCTATCAGGACACCAAAATTATGCGATCTAGATCATGGACCGTCCGCTCAGGTTGATAGCTGCGGTGGACTCGGGATGGAGTTGAAATGTTTTCTACTGTACCACTCGTCCTATAGGATATAGTAATATCAGATAAAAGTTAAGAAAAACATAGTCCGGAATTCTCCTTTAAAGAGAGACAGTGTAGGAGAGACAGACACTAGGACATGCAGCTTAAAGAGAGACAGTGTAGGAGAGACAGACACTAGGACATGCAGCTTAAAGAGAGACAGTGTAGGAGAGACAGACACTAGGACATGCAGCTTAAAGAGAGACAGTGTAGGAGAGACAGACAGTAAGACATGCAGCTTAAAGAGAGACAGTGTAGGAGAGACAGACAGTAGGACATGCAGCTTAAAGAGAGACAGTGTAGGAGAGACAGACAGTAGGACATGCAGCTTAAAGAGAGAGAGTGTAGGAGAGACAGACAGTAGGCCAGCTTAAAGAGAGACAGTGTAGGAGAGACAGACAGTAGGCCAGCTTAAAGAGAGACAGTGTAGGAGAGACAGACAGTAGGACATGCAGCTTAAAGAGAGACAGTGTAGGAGAGACAGACAGTAGGACATGCAGCTTAAAGAGAGACAGTGTAGGAGAGACAGACAGTAGGCCAGCTTAAAGAGAGACAGTGTAGAAGAGACAGACAGTAGGCCAGCTTAAAGAGAGACAGTGTAGGAGAGACAGACAGTATAGTACAGTTTAGCGGGAGACAGTGTATAGGAGAGACAGGCAGCTTACTTGAGTCCTAAGTTTGATCATGTCTGATTCGACTTGATTGTTTGACTCGTTTAAATCTTTGATTTCTTCATCCAGCTGTTTGATTTCTTCATCGTTTTCGATGCCTGGAAGGAGAGTTTACAGTAACATGAGTCACTGATAGTTTTACTGTGAGAGTTTAGAGTAACATGAGTCACTGATTGTAGTTTTACTCGCAGCGCAAGTCGTTGTGTGCTTGTAGATCTGTTATTTTTGGCTAAAGTTCTCCTCCAGAATAGGGATGCTTGGTTGAAGTGGTTAATGTAAAAATCACACAAAGATTCGGCGGACCCCCTGTAGTAACTCTGAGGACCCCCTAGGGGTCCCGGACCCTTTGTTGAAGACCTCTGCTTGAGTTGGAGGAAGCAGGTGGGAGGTTTACCTCTACTGGCTCGCTGTTTGATTGTCAACATCTCTACTCCTGTCATCCTGGACTTCTTCATAGCAGACGTGGCTCGAGGGCAACCAGACAGACTGGAACATAAACAACACTCTGTCATTATCTGCAGTGGTGGAAGAAGTACTCAGATATTTAACTCAAGTAAAAGTAGCAATACCGCAATATAAAAAATACTCTGTTACAACTAGAAGGCCTGTGTTCAAAATGTTACTTGAGTAAAAGTACAAAAGCATTGGCATCAAAATATACCAAAAGTAAAAGTACTACATTGTTTGAAAATAGCCGATCTACAAGCTCACAACGCGACGAGTTGTGAGCTTGTAGATCGGCTATTTTCAAATAGCCTATGTATAAAATAGGGCTAGAGTGGTTAATGTATGTTTTTATTTGTGATATAATCATTTATATCTGCAAAGAAGCTAGTAACGTACTACAGTTTTCAAATAATTGTAGTGGAGTAAAAGTACAATATTTGCCTCTGAGATGTCATGGAGTAGAAGTAAAAGTATTGAACATTGGGAAACACTCCAGTAAAGTACAAATACCTCAAAATTGTACTTAAGTACAGCACTTAAGTAAATGTACTTCGTTACTTTCCCACCACTGGTCTATTAACACATCGGGTGCCGAACATGGTCTGAACCGTGTTTTCAGTCTCTTTTTTTTTCTTTTCGTTTTTTTTCCACACGGGAGGGGCTGGAGCAGCTCTGGAATCACCCACGGTGATTATGAGAAGGAAGGGTCTTATAGATCACCGTCACCGTGCCAAAAAACATGGCTCCCCATCCGCTCAATCTCCTTCTCTCAAACCCCTATAACTCAGAAACTTTTTACGTTGGGGAAAACGACTCATTTTCTATGTGCGATCGCTGCGCCATTGTGACCCGCGTGAAAGATTTTATCGTTCCAGGCGTTAGCCAGGACCATCGTGCAAAATGCACGCATGCTTTGTTTCACATGGAATGCTCGTCTTGGGAGTCTACAGCTTAAACAGCGCCGCGCAGCTCAACGGTGAGATTTCTGGCACCGAACGTAATCTGTTATTATAAAATTCTGGCACCGAATGTGTTAATAGCAGACGCACACACACACACACACACACCTCCTGTGAGTGAGGAAGGTCCCGCTGACGTGTCCCGAGCCGTCGCAGCCGGGGGTGGGGCAGCTCATCCCGTCCGTCTTGCCGCTCTTCCACACCATGGGCGACCCGTTGACGTAGCCGTCCTTCTGCCTCTTGGCCGCCAGGGGGCAGCCCGATGCGCTGCGGTGGGACGCGTACTTCCCCGTCACGTGACCCTGGCCGTCACAGCCTGGCACTGGACACCTGGGGGGGAGGGGGAGGGGGGGTTGTACTTTTTTATAGATCACCGTTTCCCATGCAAACAATGGTGTTTTTATGGGTCGTATAACCAGTTAGCTCTCGTGCACATCCAGGCAGAGGTGGAGGTGCTGGTAGTACTGTAGGCCTGTCACCATTATTACATCATTATTTGAGATAATCGCAATTATTTTTGCATAACCGTTATAAATATTTCCATGTTGAACATTTTTCACACATTTTCAAATATAAAAAAAGCAGAAATAGCTATTAGTAGCTATTATTATCTGGATCTTGTGATCATGTCTATGTCTATGTTTATGTCTTGTGTATGTGCAGTATGTTTACTGTGTCTTGGCGTTTCCTTCAATGAGCTATGAGCTTGTAGATCTGCTATTTTTGAAAACTCTTGAACATTTGTGCAAATCTTTGAATACAGTGAAAAAAATGTACTTGCATCTTTGCTTCCGGGGGTCCCTGGAACAAAACATTTTGAGATGGGGGTCCGTAGGCCAAATACATATCTAAAAATGTTTTCTAAATCATAACAGTATGTTGCTATATCAGTGGTGCTCCAACTTTTCCATGTCCAGGACCCCCAAAATGATATGTATTTGGCCGCGGCCCCCCCACCTCAAAATATGTTGTTCCAGGGACCCCCAGAGGCACAGATCAGAGTTAAAAATGTTAGCTTTAAAACATATCTATTCAAAAATTATAAAAAACTGTCCATCTTCATTAGAGTTTGTGAAGCATCACATCGCGATGCGTTGTGTGCTTGTTCCCCGGTTCAACCCTCCGGATTGTTGTCGAAGTGTCCTTGAGCAATACATTGAACCCCTAACTTGCATGGTTCCCACATGAATGAATGTGTGTGTGTGTGTGTGTGTGTGTGTGTGTGTGTGTGTGTGTGTGTGTGTGTGTGTGTGTGTGTGTGTGTGTGTGTGTGTGTGTGTGTGTGTGTGAATATGGGTGAATGTAATGCATGTTAAAGCGCCTTGGATAAAGTCACTACCACTTAAAGGAGTAGTTCACCAACAAAAAAATACTTATTTTCTATCAATTACACACCCCATGAAGCATTGAATTCATGGAAAATGTTTAGTTTTTGTCGAATTCCTAACCCCAATAATTTGATTACCGGCGGGAAGATGACTCTTTGAGCCTCCTACCGGAGAGACCACCAGTCATCAAATTATTGGCTTAGGAATGCGACAAAAACATAAAAATCCATGAATTCAAGGCTTCATGGGGTGTATAGTTGATAGAAAATAAGTTTTTTTTTTGTTGGGGTGAACTACTCCTTTAAACCATTTCAGATACAGTTCCCATACCTTGACTGCACTCACCTGATTGGCTCAGTACCCTGTCCCTGACTGCTCTCACCTGATTGGCTCAGTATCCTGACTGCTCTCACCTGATTGACTCAGTATCCTGACTGCTCTCACCTGATTGGCTCAGTATCCTGACTGCTCTCACCTGATTGGCTCAGTACCCTGACTGCTCTCACCTGATTGGCTCTGCACCATGTCCCTGAATACTCTCACCTGATTGGGCTCAGTCCCCTGACTGCTCTTACCTGATTGGCTCAGTCCCCTGACTGCTCTCACCCGATTGGCTCAGTCCCCTGACTGCTCTCACCCGATTGGCTCAGTCCCCTGACTGCTCTCACCTGATTGGCTCAGTCCCATGACTGCTCTCACCCGATTGGCTCAGTAACCTGACTGCTCTCACCCGATTGGCTCAGTACCCTGATTGGCTCAGTCCCCTGACTGCTCTCACCTGATTGGCTCAGTCCCCTGACTGCTCTCACCTGATTGGCTCAGTACCCTGACTGCTCTCACCTGATTGGCTCCTGGTCGTCTTTGTCTTCTTTGCTGTGTAATATTTTTATCCCACTCTTCTTAGCTCGTGGACAGCCTGACAGACTGAAGGACGATAAGACAACAGTGTATTAATATCCCATATATATAGAGGTACTGGTACAATACTGTATGTGTTTATCATGGGTTCTTCCTGAGGTACATAATTATTATTAGTATTTGAACGTGCATTCTGAAATGTCCTGTCTATCCTGGTGGTCTGTAAGCGTCACTGCACCATGAGTCACAGCTTGATCAGGCAAAGCAATGAGACCAAGCTCAGGCCTTTGCGCGAGTGTGTGTGTGTGTGTGTGTGTGTGTGTGTGTGTGTGTGTGTGTGTGTGTGTGTGCGTGTGCGCGTGCGCGTGCGTGTGTGTGTGTGTGTGCGTGCGTGTGCGTGCGTGCGTGTGTGTGTGTGCGTGCGTGTGTGTGTGTACCTCCTGTGTGAGGCGTAGTTCCCAGTAATATGACCAGATCCGTCACAGCCTGGGGTAGGACACCTGACACACACACAGACACACACACACACACACACACACACACACACACAGACAGACAGACAGACAGACAGACAGACAGACAGACAGACAGACAGACAGACAGACAGACAGACAGACAAAGGACAGGTCAACACCTGTGACGAGGGTCAAGTGAAGCAGATGGTGAGGTCATCGTACGACAACAGACAGACTCTGTGACTGTGAAGACTCACCTGAGGTCTTGTGAGTTGGGGGTCATTATTCCTCTCATGTTCTTATCAGCTAACTGACAGCTGGGCAGACTGGAAGACAAAACAAACACGTTCTTATCAGTTAACTGACAACTGGGCAGACTGGAAGACAAGACAAACACGTTCTTATCAGCTAACTGACAACTGGGCAGACTTAGCCTGGAATCCAGACTGATTCGCTCCGTTCGGCAGACTTTTTATTCTCACTTTGCTTGTCAGTGTGGCCATGGTCCTATTTGTATTTCTAAACGTCACCAATAACGTAGGCAAGTCAGGAAGTGACTCGAGTTTTATATTGGAAGCCACTGGTCCCGGACCCCCCATCTCAAAAATATTGTATGGCAGGGACCTCCAGTAGCAAAGAATTTAGTTAAAAATGTAAGTTTAAACAAATATTGGCGATATATTACCTAATTTTGCTGGGGGCCCCCTGGTAACCTCCCCAAGGACCCCTGTGGGTCCCCGGACCCCACTTTGAGAACCAATGCCTTACAGGACGAACATGTCTCACATCCATACATCCACCCATCCATCCGTCCATCCGTCGTCAGTCCGTCCGTCCACCCATTCACCCATCAATCCATCCATCCATCCGTCCGTCCGTCCGTCCGTCCGTCCGTCCGTCCGTCCATCATCTTACGTGATCAGTTCCTTCTTGGTCTCCTTACAGGAGGAGAACTTGTGTTTGGGGGAGTGCAGGGGGAGGTCTGCTGGGTACCTCTGATCATCCAGGAGATCCTGGAACGGATCCAACTCCTCGCTCTGTTGGAAAGAGGAGAAATAATCAAACTGCATCATGTCAATATACTATGTCATGTCAATGTAGACTCACTACTATGTCATGTCAATGTAGACTCACTACTATGTCATGTCAATGTAGACTCACTACTATGTCATGTCAATGTAGACTCACTACTATGTCATGTCAATGTAGACTCACTACTATGTCATGTCAATGTAGACTCACTACTATGTCATGTCAATGTAGACTCACTACTATGTCATGTCAATGTAGACTCACTACTATGTCATGTCAATGTAGACTCACTACTATGTCATGTCAATATAGACTCACTACTATGTCATGGCAATGTAGACTCACTACTATGTCATGTCAATATAGACTCACAACTATGTCATGTCAATATAGACTCACAACTATGTCAATATATTATATTTTCCAAAAGTATTCAAAAATGTATAAATAAATATAGTTTAAAAAAAAAATAGCAGATCAACAAGCTCTCGATGCAATGCACTGATCTGCAGCTGGACAGTCCAGACTGCTGCAATTTCTTGTAACTGGTTGCAAGTTGGGACTAGTCGCATTGGTGTGGACTGGGCTTTAGATGTAGTGACTCTGTCCATGGTGCTGATCTGAGCAGCTCCCTATTATGTTAGATGTAGTGACTCTGTCCATGGTGCTGAACGGACAGCTCCCTATTATGTTAGATGAAGTGACTCTGTCCATGGTGCTGAACAGACAGCTCCCTATTATGTTAGGTGTAGTGACTCTGTCCATGGTGCTGATCTGAGCAGCAGTCAGACAGACAGACTGGTGCTGAACAGACAGCTCCACAGCAGCTGTTGTTTTATTTTTTTTACATTTTTTTTAGCATCTGGTGAGCCCTCCAAAATCTGCGTTTGCTGTGTTCCGCCACAGGGTGGCACTGTAATCCTGTCAGACAGGTGGTAGCCTCAGCTCACCCTCAGACTCTCGTTAGCATTGACTGCATGTGGTGTGGTGATGGTGGACAATCCTGATTGGATCTTTAGAGGATCACATGGTCTGGGTGACGGTGGAGCATTCTGATTGGATCTTTAGAGGATCACAGCGGCCCTGCCTGCATGCTAAATAGTAGTGGAAAGCAACTAAGTACATTTACTCAGGGTACATGTACTTCAATGCAATTCTGAGGTTGTGAGCTTGTATTTTAGCTCATATTTTTATGTTAGCTAATATAATCTATTAGATTTATATCGTATTTGTGTCTCTCTAGCACACTTTTTCATGTCAAGGACCCCCAAATTGACACTTATTAGCCCGCGGACCCCAATTCCAAAAGATATGCCAGGGACCCCCATAAGAGAAGATTTTTACGGCTCTAGCAGTGATTCTCAACCATTTTAATTTCAAGGACCCCCAGTTTGACATGCATTAGGGCTACGGACCCCCATTTAATGGCATTTCTATGCCTGGGACCCCAATTTATACTGTAAAATCAATGTTAGATTTAACACTGAAACGGGTCCATTTGGTTCCATTTGTACACTCTCAGAGTTACAGACCCATAAGGGTCCATTTGGTTCCTACCCATCATTTAGCTGGGGACCCCCTGGAACCCCCTCAAGTACCCCTGGGGGTCCCCGTACCCCACTTTGAGAACCAATGCTCTAGCACAGTGTTTCTCTCAAGGTCATCCAAATTGATATGTATTTGGCCACGAACCCCATCTGAAAAAATAATATTGTGCCAAGGACCTACGAGAAGAGAAGATTTGTGTTAAAGGTAGGGTAAGTGATATTTTTTGGTTAAAACATTAAAGTATTTTGTTAAAAGGTTAAAACACTATATTCTGATAGTAATCATTGCTATAGAGTGTTTGTTCAGTAACAGGAGTCTCCCTGTCTCTCCAGCTCTATAATAAACAGAAAATACATTTTTCGGTAGGTGTCAAAATACAGTAGTGTTCCAGTTCCAGTTTTGTCTGCTCATTTCTTAGTGTCATCACTTCCAATTTCACTTGTTTAATCTATATCCTGATTGAGTTCTCTATCCTGATTGGATAAAATTGGAAATTAAACTGAAACGAAAATGCATTTTCTGTTTAATAAATAGCTGGAGAGACAAGGAGACTCCTTTTACTGAACAAACACTCTATAGCAATGAGTACTATCAGAATATAGAGATATTTACACTTATTTTAACCAAAGAAAATCACTTACCATACCATAAAAAAAAAACATTTTTTCAAAAAGAAAAATCAAAAATAGCAGATGTACAAGCTCAGCCAACAAATACAATATGGATAAAGGGGTTAAAATTATTCTGATGCTGTATTAACTAATTTATCTGGGCACCCCCTGGAACCCCCTCAAGGACCCTTGGGGGTCCCCGGAACCCCCACTTTGAGAACCACTGCTCCAGCAGAGATACAGCAACAATTGCAGAGCTCTGAAATGCGATGCGACGCGTTGTGAGCTTGCAGATCTGCTATTTTCAAATATTTTAGTACTTTTACTTGTGGTACTTTAAGTACATTTTGATACCAATACTTTTGTACTTTTACTCAAGTCAATTTATTATTCTGGACTTTTACTTGTAACAGAGTATTTCTATATTGCAGTATTGGTACTTTTACTTAAGTAAAGAATTTGAGTACTTTTTCCACCGCTGCTAATAACTAAGTCTAAACACAACGTGGGTCAGTTCTTCCGTTCACCTCTTTGTGCTCTGTGTCCCCCAGGTGTTTGATCTTGGTATAGTCCACGGGGTGCAGCTCCCAGGGGTCGCTGGGCTCCTGCATGGCGGCGCTGCTGCCCAGCGTGTAGCAGCGGCTGCCCAGCAGGGCCTGGCGCTGCTGGGGGGACATGGGCGTCAGCGGGGTCAGCACGGTGGCCGTGCCGCTGCCCTCCTCGGGGCCCCCGGGGGCCCCCCCCATCGACGGCTCCAGCAGCACCGTCCCGCTGCTGCTGTGGTCCTCCATGTCCACGTCTGGACTCTGTGGCATGGAGAGAGAGAGAGAGAGAGAGAGAGAGAGAGAGAGAGAGAGAGAGAGAGAGAGAGAGGAACAGAGTGAAAGGTTATTTCGGTTTGCTCATTGGTTCTCAAAGTGGGGTCCGGGGACCTCCAGGGGTCCTTGAGTGAGTTCCAGGGGGTCCCCAGCTAAATGATGGATAGTTAGGAACCAAATGGACCCTTATGGGTCTGTAACTATCCATAACCAAATGGACCCTAACGGGTGACGACTTGGGACGGATTTGACAAAACGTCAGATGTTGACTGGGGGGGGACGGGGGGACGTGAGGTACGATTCTGTCCCTACATCAGGACTTATTATGATTCGACATGATTCACAATCCCAAGCCTGTCAGTATGAAACCAGAATGGTGCCGGAAGTGGCCGGAAGTGGCCGGAAGCGAATTACGCATTCCATATGTCATGTGACAAGTGTCATGTAAAAAGCAATCTGGGAACCCATAGTAAAAAAAAGGAAAATACAGCGCCTTCTGTATTTGGCATACCGGGCACATACCCGGTGGGCCACTGGGCCAATGGGCCACTGGGCCACAAAAAAATATATATTTTTTTTAGAATGAATACCAGGCATTCCTCCACAGTGGAAAGCCTGGTGACTAGAGCCTAGGGTCTGCCTGACGTTTCTTCCAGTTAAGGAGGAGTTTTCCGTTGCCACTGTCGCATAATTGCTTGCTCGGGGTGGGACGATGTCGGGTCTCTGCTCTACATGTGAAGTGTCTCCAGACAACTTGTTGTGATTTGACACTTTAATAAAATTGAATTGAAAAATGTAATTGAGGTCACAGTGAGAGAGACCGTTGACCGCGTCAAACGTCTGATGCTTGGTCACATTTTACCCAGACAGAGGCATACAGAGGCTCAGAGCTCTGGTTTGTTTGTTCAGCCAGGGAGGAGGAGAGGTGGTGTGAGACTGTTCACCTCCACATGGAACTAAAAATAATGACCGTCATGACACACAGAGAATCAGAGCAAAACCAAGGACACAGAGAGAGAGAGAGAGAGAGAGAGAGAGAGAGAGAGAGAGAGAGAGAGAGAGAGCGTGCGTGCGTGTACCTGCAGTGTGTGTGGCAGTTCTCTACATCGTGTGGATAGGTTCAGGATGGCCGTAGCGGCCATGTGAGCCTCCATGTCCTGACTGAAGTCAAAGCTGCTTTTACTGCAGGTGCTGCTGGCGCTGCTGTCCCCTCCTCTCCCTCTCCCTCCTCCTCCATCTCCATGTCCTCCATGTCCTCCTCCTCCTCCTTCTCCTCCACCATGCGCTCCACCCCCTCCCAGGCTGCTGGTGCTGCTGGGGGTGTAGCTACTGGTGGTGCTGGAGGCAGGACTGGAGGTCTTACAGTAACGCTTGGCTGAAGGGACAAACACATCACATTGTTTGTTCTCAACATATATAGCGAAAACAGCGGATGTATAAGCTCATAATGTTAGAACCTCCAGAAAAACGCGGGCAAAAATCCTTGATTATGCGAGCTAAAACTCTTGATTATGCGGGCTAAAATCATTGATTTTGCGATGAAATATGCGGGTTTTTTTGCAATTTCATGTGATGAAATTGCGGGAAGTTGCGAAATATGCGGAAAGTTGTGAAATATACGGCAATATGCGGAATATGCGAATATTGCGAAAAGTTGCGAAAAATGCGAAATATGTTAAAAGTTGCGAAATATGCGGAAATATGCGATGCAAAGCGCATATTATGCGATACGATGTGCGTATTATGCGATGCGGCCTTCTTGAAAAAACGTTACCCCTGCATAATTATGTGCCATTTTGCTGATTATGCGGTAAATTCTGCGATCGCATAATCGCATTTCTCTGGAGAGTCTATAACGTGTCTATCGATCGATCGATAGATAGATCGATTGCTTGGGGTGTAAGTCCTTAGCTGTGACATACTAGCATCGTGTCCATGGGGGTGTAATGTGTACAACAAGGTGCCTCACGCTATAGAAACAGGAGATAGTACATATTGAACAGTGGTGGAAAAAGTACTCAAATGTTTTAAACTTAAGTAAAAGTATCAATACTGCAATGTAGAAGTACTCTGGACTGTTACAAGTAAAAGTCCAGGATAAAAAAAATGCTTGAGTAAAAGTACAAAAGTATTGCTATCAACATGTACTTAAAGTACCAAAAGTAAAAGTACAAACA
>NC_139953.1:45822185-45832185 GCF_963454915.1 Gymnoscopelus microlampas | reverse complement strand
AAAATGATTCTCTCACACCACAAGTGCTCATTTAGATTTGACCGCTGCTGTCAATCTAACAGCTGACTTCCCCGACGGACTGCGACCGCTACTTCTACTCTCTGTGTCAGCATATAATCTGTCCTGATACCATTAACTTAACCAGCCAGCGTTATTATATATACATTGTACTATCACTTAGTATAGCCTGTTCATATTTATCACCATTTAGGGAGAGTATCTCTGGGTATAAAGAGGTGTACAAGCAAACACCTCAGGAGGCTTTGGGCCCGTGCCATCGCGATAATCCGTTCCATAGTTATTCGCAGTTGAATGTTGATTGTTTTTGCCAAAGAGCAACAGAAAGCAGAGTAAAAAGCATTTCTCCAAATCCATTAGATTGGGAGTGAATGTGTCTTTTTGCGATCACGCGGTTTCCTGCTTCACTGCTTCACTGCTTCACTGGGAGTCAAATGGTGGCTCATAGGTTAAAAAAGAGCACCATCTAGCGTAAAACTGTGTCAAAACTTTGTCAATCCTTCATCCTTGTGGAAGATATTTGTTTCCCATTTAAAGAGGGTACTTGTGATGTTACATGCCGACGGGGAAAATAACGATTCATCGCTAGTACAGAACTGCAGACGGCACGCCTCCGTCATTGTAATGCTTTTTTTAAGCGGTGCAGTCGCCCTCTCTACGTTATTGGGTTTGACAACGGCACTTCCATATTCCAGTGTGGGGCGGGATTATCAGGACGTGAAGGGGAACCCCCCGGTCACGTCATAACGTTCTGCCGTTTGGTCAGATATTGTCTCTAGCCGTCACTATACAGTACAACTTGAGAGTGAGAATATGTCGGTCTGTCAACATGCAGACGACTGAATGTACAAACTATCAAGATGAAGAACGATGTGTGTGTGTGTGTGTGTGTGTGTGTGTGTGTGTGTGTGTGTGTGTGTGTGTGTGTGTGCGCGCGCGCGCGTGCGCGTGCGCGTGCGTGTGCGTGTGCGTGTGTGTGTGCGCGTGCGCGTGTGTGTGTGTGTGTGTGTGTGTTTACATGCAGTCTCAGGTGGGACACAGAGAGTAGCTTCATGCTGGGACGTTCACATCACAACACAGACCAAAGGTCATGGGTCGGCCACACTGATGAAGGACACACGACACAAACAAAGAAAATAAAATGAAAATGAGGATAAAACTGAAGATGCATAAAACATTTACCATGATCACCCACGAGTCACTGAGTGTACCAGATAGATAGATAGATAGATAGATAGATAGATAGATAGATAGATAGATAGATAGATAGATAGATAGATAGATAGATAGATAGATAGATAGATAGATAGATAGCAGTGGTGTAAAGCAACTAAATACATTAACAAGAACTATAGAATTTTGGGGTATTTTTTACTTTACTGGAGTATTTCCAATTTTCAATACTTTTACTTCTACTCCACTACATCTCGGAGGCAAATATTGTACTTTTACTCCACTACAAAACTTTAGTTACTAGTTACTTTGCAGATATAAATGATTACATTATAAAACATACATTAACCACTTTAGCCCTATTTTATACATAGACTATTTGAAAATAGACAATCTACAAGCTCACAACCCGACGCGTTGTGAGCTTGTAGATTTGCTATTTTCAAACATTTTAGCACTTTTACTTTCGGTACTTTAAGTATATTTTGATGCCAATACTTTTGTACTTTTACTCAAGTAACATTTTGAACACAGGCCTTTTACTTGTAACAGAGTATTTCAATATAATGATATTGCTACTTTTACTTAAGTAAAATATCTGAGTACTTCTTCCACCACAGGTAGGTAGGTAGGTAGGTAGGTAGGTAGGTAGGTAGGTAGGTAGATAGATAGATAGATAGATAGATAGATAGATAGATAGATAGATAGATAGATAGATAGATAGATAGATAGATAGATAGATAGATAGATAGATAGACAGATAGATAGATAGATAATGTACTTACTCTCAGGGGGGACTCGGTCCTTGTGGGGACATCCAGACAGACTGCGGTGGTGCGGGTACAGACCGGTCACATGACCCGTGCCGTCACACCCCGGGGTGGGACACTTACTCTCCTTCTTGTCCATCCGGCTGGAGGACGAGTCTGGATGGGGACAGTACCAGAAGAAGACAATAATACATCCACAGAGCTTTTATCACATAAAAGTATCGATGTCAGTGTCATTTTAGATTTTAGCGTTGGCTGTTCAAAAATAGCAGATGTACAAGCTCACAGCTCGTATTTTTATTTTATTTTTTAACCCATTAAGACCTGAGGCAATTATTAAAAATGTTTTCTAAATCCTAAAAAAAAGAAAGAAAAAAAATACTTTTTCAAAAATAGCAGATCTACAAGCGCATAGCGCGGCACTCGGTGCCGCGCTATGCGCTTGTATATCTGCTATTTTTGAATAGCCAAAGAAATCTAAAGTGACATAGATGCGTTCCAGCCAGGTCTTAATGGGTTAATCTTGAAAGTGTTTGAATAATTGTGTTTTAACACAAATCTTCTCTTCTGATGGTCCCTGGCACAAAACATTTTCAGATGGAGGGGTCCGCGGCCAAATACATATCAATATGGGGGTCCTGGGCACAAAAAAAGTTTGAGAACTACTGGTTTAGAAGGCATTTGTAGAACCGGCCGGTGTCTTATCTGCATAAAAACGAAACAAACAAAAAACATCTGCTGTGGAGCTGTCACTTCAGCACCAGTCAAAGAGGCTGCTGCTCAGTTCAGCACCATGGACAGAGTCACTTCTTCTAACATGCACAGTGGACAGAGTCACTTACTCTTCAGCACCATGGACAGAGTCACTTCTTCTAACATGCACAGTGGACAGAGTCACTTACTCTTCAGCACCATGGACAGAGTCACTTCTTCTAACATGCACAGTGGACAGAGTCACTTACTCTTCAGCACCATGGACAGAGTCACTTCTTCTAACATGCACAGTGGACAGAGTCACTTACTCTTCAGCACCATGGACAGAGTCACTTCTTCTAGCAAGCATGGTGGACAGAGTCACTTACTCTTCAGCACCATGGACAGAGTCATCACATCTAACATAATGAGGGTTGGGCCGGCTCCGATAAAATGTTCTCGTACCTCGGATCTGTTTATCATTATATACAGTGGTGTAAAGTAAGTACATGTACTCAAGTACTGCACTTAAGTACAATGTTAAGGTATTTCCAATTTTCAGTACTTATTTTTCTAAATCTCTGGGTTGTTATTCAAGTCTTCACTGTTTTACTTGATTCACAGCTTTTTTTTTCTTTTTTTTGCCATTATTTGAATGCCATTATTTTAGCTATTATTTTAATGCCATTATGTATACATTATTTTAATGCTGTTTTTGGTTTTGCTCTTTTACATTTGTGCTTTATTGTTAAATTATTATTGCTTTTTCTGTAAAGCACTTCTGCTTTATTAATCTTTTGCTCTGTAAACCACTTTGAGCTGCATTCATGTCATGAAAGGTGCTATATAAATAAAGTTGCATTATTATTATTACTAACATTAGTACTACTACTACTAATAATAATAATGAAAATAATAATACCTTTAGGATAGTAGGCTCTCTTAGATCCGTCGTGGTGGGCTCTGGACTTGCGTTCCTCGGCTCCACAGCTCTGGCGGGGGCTGAGCTCTCCGCGGTGCAGGTGGGGGTTGGGGTGGTGGTGGTGGTGGTGGTGATGATGGGGGTGGTGGGGTAGGTCCCTGCGCCCTCCCCCTCCTCCTCCCCCTCCCCCCGCCGCCGACATGTGCTCCAGCGCCATCCGGTCCCTCATGACCTTTGCCCTCTCGGACTCCAGGGCGATGGCCTTCTCCAGCAGGGACAGGTTTCCCTTGGTCATGTCGAAGGCCTCGTCCGACCTCTCGGAGGTCACCGAGGTCGTGTCTTCATCTGCGTATACAGGGGGGTATCACGGTCGGTGGAGAAAAGTAACTAAGTGCGTTTACTCAAGTACTGTACTTAAGAACAATTTTGAGGTATTTTTTATTTTACTGGATTTTACGTACTTTTACTTCTACTCCACTGCATCTCAGAGGCAAATATTGTACTTTTACTCCACTACAATTATTTGAAAACTTTAGTTACTAGTTACTTTGTAGATTTTGATAATTATTACAAAACCACTTCAACCCTATATATATTTCGGCCATTTGAAAATAGCCGATCTCAAATTACGCTTTACAAAAGAAAAAAAGAAAGAAAGAAAAGAAAAAAAAAGATGAAAAGGATAACTAACCTAAATTGTACAGAAACTTTATAAAACCAAGTCAAACTAAGTCAAATCATAGAGAGTCTTGTATATGCTATACATAAGCCTGATATTTGTGGTTGATATGAATAACATTTTTTTTCCTTTGTCAAAAAAAAAAGGGAAAACAAACAAAGCATTCTGCAGGCTCATAGACAAAATAAATACCAAAAAAAACTAACACTAAAACTAAAGTAAACTAAACCAAACTAAGCCTGAAAACAAAACAAAAAACTTGAACATCTGAACTGACTGAAAGTCAAATGAATCTAAAAAAAGCTGAACTGTAGTAACCTTGGTCTGCTGGGTCCTGGCTGCAGGAGGCAGGGTACCCGGGCTGGGATGCAGGGCTGAGCTGCTGCTGGTCCAGGTTGATCAGATGAACCATCTCTGAGTAGCTCCTGGGTTCCTCTGGATGTTGGACCTCCTGGCAGCCTTCAAACCTGACACATGGAACCATGCTTATAGCCTCACTGTATAGTCACTATAGAACCATGCTTATAGCCTCACTGTATAGTCACTATAGAACCATGCTTATAGCCTCACTGTATAGTCATATATATATAGTACCACATAGAACCATGCTTATAGCCTCACTGTATAGTCATTTATATATATAGTACCACATGGAGCCATGCTTATAGCCTCACTGTATAGTCACCACTTGAGAGTGAGAATATGTTGGTTGGTAGACATGACGAAAGACGTAGTAACAGAGTATTTCTACACTGCAGCATTGATACTTTCACTTAAGTATAAAAAATGTGCGTACTTTTTTCCACCAGTGAAATCAGGCGTGAGGTTAAAGGTGTGGTACTGTACCTGGACAGGTGGTGGTGCTGTTCACTGGGGGGCTGGAGGTGGTGTTGTTGTTGGTGGTGCTGATGGTGGTGGTGTTGATGGTGGTGGTGGTGGTGGTGTAGGGCAGGATGAGCCATCTGAGCACGCTCAGCGGCGCCGCCCCTCCCCCCGGCGCCGGCAGGGGGCGGGCTCTGCTGGAGTTTGCGCGCCAGGTCGAAACACTGGTTCCTCAGACACTCCAGACTGCTGAGACACACCTCCTCCTCCTCGCTCTCCTCCTCCGCCTCGCCACGTCCGTTGGCCAGGACGCCGCCGCGGCTACCTGTGTCGCCATGCAGGGTATGAGTCACCATCATGACGTCTTAGATCAGAGGTCTTCAACAGGGGGTCCGGGACCCCTAGGGGGTCCTCATAGTTACTACAGGGGATCCGCCAAATCTTTGTGTGATTTTTACATTTACCACTTCAACCAAGCATCCCTATTCTGAGGGGAACTTTAGCCAAAAATAGCAGATATACAAGCACACAACGCCTCGTGCGGCGAGGCATTGTGCGCTTGTAGATCTGCTATTTTCGGCAAAGTGGTTTAGTATAGGGGGGAAAAAAGAGCAGGCTAAGTACAGAGTGAAAGGTCAGGTATACTACGTATTGTTTAAGTGCATGGTTACATGTCTGGAAACACACGTTAACATGAATCCAACATGATACTGCTGTGAAACACGTCTATGAAGCTGCCTATGAAATCTATGGAAAAAAATAATATTCTAGACAATATATAATGGGGGTCCCTGCTTTATCTCACTCTCAGCCAAGGGGTCCTTGGCCTGAAAACGTTGAAGACCCCTGTTTTAGATGATGAGTAATTGACGTGAGAAATAATAGCAATTAAGGATTTCAATTGTATTTTTTTTGGCATCAAACATTGATAAATAACAATTAAGTTTCTTATTTTGCTTTTTAGGCTTTATAAACAGAAGTTCCACTGGGCACGATATGACAAATTACTTACATTTACACAGAATTGACTGACAATGACAATAATCAATGATCAAAATAGGCTAAATAAATAAATAAGATAGCGGAAATAGCAGATCTACAAAAGCTAGAAGATCTCTTATTTCCACTCTTTTTTTAAGAGAAAAAAGAAGAAAATATATTAACATATTTTAACACGTATTAACATATTTCACACAATTATAAACATTTTTACGATTATTATAAAAAATCGAACAATTTAAATTATGCAAATTATACAATTATGCAATTTGTAACGATTCTTATTTTTAACGATTCTTTTTTACATATTTCAACACGTATTAACATATTTCACACAATAATACATTTTTAACGAGTATCTCAAATAATAGCGGTCAGGCGATCGGTGTAATAGCACAGCTCTATGCACAGCAGCCATATTGGGAATGAATTGTCCTTACTAAATCCTTACTTCCTTCACAGGTGTTACCAATGATACTAATAATTAGGGGTGTGCCGATACACTAATTTCACGAAACGATACGATACGATATTGGGCTCACAACTTCGATACGATATCGATACGATACACACTTTTTTTATCATGAAAATATATGGGGGAGAAAAAAGCAAATGCAAACAAATAATTCTGTTTTTGCATTATTCAGACATGCAAACTTGTAGCTTTTCAGCTACAATAGCCGTTTTGAATCCAAATAGGGCAATAGTGTGACACCTGACCCAAATAAAACAACAACATGTTGTCACCCTTTTTACCTCGGGGCTGTTTGCAAGCCTGATTATTATGATTGCAAAAAGAAGAAGAAAAATAAATAAAAGAAAAATATATTTTTTTTTTCGAAACGATATTTTTTTCCCCCAAAACGATACATATCGTCACGGAAACGTATCGCGATATATCGCGGGACGATATATCGGCACACCCCTACTAATAAGGCTCTGTTCCATTCACTGTAGCATAGTGGTTGTCTTACTTTCAATGACCCCCATAACTCTGAGAGTGTACAAATGGACCCGTAAGGGTCCATTTGGTTCCATTTGTACAATCTCAGATTTACACACCCACCATAAGGGGCCATTTAGGAACCAAAATGGAGTGTTTCTAGTGAGCCAACATGCACGATATCAGCACCCTGACCAAAATGGAACAGAGCCTTCATTAGTAATGAAGGAAGTAAGAAGAGGCCCAATTTCTTTCCAATATGGCTGCTGTGCATAGAGCCTATATAACCGTGGAACCGGCCCCGGGCCCCTTCTTACCCGTCGCCACCCCGGTGCCTTCAGGGTAGCAGCAGGAGGCGGGGTCGAGGTCCTCCTCGTCCTCGGGTAGCATGGCGGCTCCGTGGCCCTGGGCCAGGAGCTTCAGCGAGTCCACCGTCTCCCGCACCACGTCGCTGTCCAGGTCCACGCTCAGCGAGCCACCGCCCTTCCTCGCCACGTCCTCCTCCTCCTCCTCCTCCTCGTCCTCGTCCTCGTCATTCTCCTCCTCATCCTCGTCTTCCTCTTCTTCTTCCTCTTCTTCCTCCTCCTCCTCTTCGTCGTCCTCGGCGGCGCTGTTGGAGGAGTTGCTGTTGGCGTCCGACTCCGTCATGGCCTCGGCGATCTTGCCCAGGTTCAGCAGAGACTTGGCCACCAGCTCGTCGTAGTTCTCGTACTCCTCCCTGTCATCCGGCCACAGGGGGGGGCGGTACATTAGTTATGTGTACTTCAGTCAACGTTTTGAATAAATTGTAGTTGTTTTTTTCTAAAAAATAATTATCCCTCGATTTTTCTAACCCTTTTTTCACCCGGTGCCAATTTTGCTAAGTGATCCTGGGCACTACACTCCCCCCACCAGCCTAGGGAGGCCAGGGCCGAACATAGGGAGACACGGGGAGAACATGCAAACTCCAGACAGAAAGGCCCTTTCGCCAACCCCACCTAGGGTATGGGCGCTGATGACGCGGAGGAGAAGACACGCCCCCAGCGCCCACAGGTCCCTGGCGGGAATCGAACCCAGGACCTTCTAGCTGTGAGGCGACAGCGCTACCGACTGTGCCACCGTGCCCCTTGTAGTTGTTGTTTCAATGCAACATACTTCTCACTTTTAATGAAAAGTATATCTGTGATGACAAAAAAAAAGTTACTTCTACTCCTTTACATTACACATGTAAATGAGCTACTTATTATGATACTTTTATGCTTACACATTTTCAAAAAGACATTACTCAGTGAAACGTCGGCCTTTTTTTTGTCTTTTTTTTGACAATACCTTAGTGATTGAGTGGTCTATTCATTATTATGTTCTTACTCTTACTCACGTAATTATTTGGGTGACTGTTTTTATTTTCTTTCTATGATTCCAAAGTAACAATACTTTTATTTGACTATAGTTCTTGGCTACTCTACCCTAGCCTGGGACCAGACAAATCTGCCAGTGCAACAAAAAAATATTGCCCTCGCCGATTTGGGTCTCCGTTGTGAATCGGTCGGTCTAAACCAGTGGTTCTCAAACTTTTTCATGTCAAGGACCCCCAAATTGACACTTATTAGCCCGCGGACCCCCATTTGAAAAGATAAGCCAGGGACCCCCTTAAGAGAAGATTTTTTTATGGCCCTATAGCAGTGATTCTCAACAATTTTAATTTCAAGGACCCCCAGTTTGACTTGCATTAGGCTACGGACCCCCATTTAATGGCATTTCTATCTCTGGGACCCCAATTTATGTTGTAAAATCAATGTCAATTTAACTCTGAGAGTGTACAAATGGAACCAAATGGACCCTAACGGGTCCATTTGGTTCCATTTGTACACTCTCAGAGTTACAGACCCATAAGGGTCCATTTGGTGCCTAATCTATCATTTAGCTGGGGACCCCCTGAAACTCCCTCAAGGACCCCTGGGGGTCCCTGGACCCCACTTTGAGAACCAACGGTCTAAACAATTGTGGCCATTCTTTTGATTCCGCCCCTTGGGAAAAAAAAACGTCCTCATAGAAGGACCAGACTCATATCCACGCAGTGATATAGTCTGGCCACGCGAGGCTAACTCTACCCACCTCTGGTCGTTGCCGTTGGCAACCCCTCCAGGGGCGGGGTTTATGCTGATGCAGTTGCCCCCGGCAACGCCAACGATGCTGTGGTTGTTGTTGTTGTCTTTCTGGATGGGAGTGAGTTTGGACTGGCCGCCGATGGCTTTGAAACGACTCCCTGTACGGAAACAAACACCTTCTTACATGTTTTAATACAAGATATGAGTGATTGCATCATCCCTGAAAAGCAGACCTTCAATACGCTCTTTGTGAATTATATGAATTATTTGCTTAAGAAAAGATGTGGAAAAACCTTAAAGTTACTATAAACTAGGGCTGATAATATGTCTAGGGCAATATATCAATATAGACACAAGATAACTAGAGACTAGATATGGTGGTCTGAAACATCGACTAGTTGACTAGTTGACTACCACTGGGTCAAATTAGTCGACCAGTAAAAATCTGTAGTCGTGAAAGCCCTATCCTATATACTAAAGTAAATCTACTTAGTTACTTTGACTGCAGATGGACCCAGCCCGTAACACCAGTTACTCACCAGGCACTGTATCTTCGTCATCTTCGTCATCCTCGTCGTCATCCCCTTCCTCCTCTTCGTCGTCTCCGTCTTGTTCGTCTTCCGCTCCTCCCCTCATCCCTCTCTGCCCAAAGCCCCCCTCCTCCTCCTCCTCCTCCGCTCGCCCAATGTCTACGTCCTCGTCCTCCTCATCGTCCGAGTATCCGTCTCCTTCCTCCACGGGCTCATCCTCTTCCTCCTTCCTCTCGTCCGCGCCGTAACGCCCCTCCTCTTCCTCGGCGGAGGAGGCGAGGAAGGCTCTCCTCTTGGCGATGGGCTCCTGCGGCTGCTTCTCCTGAGCCTTACGCTTCTTGGCCAGAGGACAACCGTACACACT
>NC_139953.1:45804685-45814685 GCF_963454915.1 Gymnoscopelus microlampas | reverse complement strand
GTTTTGTAATAATAATCAAAATCTAATTCATCAAATAATTGTAGCGGGGTAAAAGTACAATGTTTGCATCTGAGATGTAGTGGAGTAGAAGTAAAAGTACTGAAATTTGGAAATACTCCAATAAAGTAAAAATACCTCAAAACTGTACTTAAGTACAGTACTTGAGTAAATGTACTCAATTACTTTAAACCACTGCATGGGAGTGCTTGTTTCGTTTCTATGAAAAGCTATGGCGTGGTTAAAGCTATGGGGTCACCAGCAGACCCAGCCCTAATGGAAGGAGAGAGGACGTTTGGGGGTTCATACCTGCGGTGTCGGGCGTACTTCCCACTAACGTGACCAGAGCCATCGCAGCCTGGAGTCGGACAGCTATAGAGAGAGAGAGAGAGAGAGAGAGAGAGACACAGGAAATGTTAGTAAACAGGAAACAGAACTTCTGAACGATGGCTGGTTACCTGATGAAAACGCCTGGTGGCGTTAAAAGTTTAACAGCGTTTGGCAGGTGGCTAACACACACGCGCGCGCACACATGCACGCGCACACCAAATCAAGCTATACATACCAACAAGAAGTGTGATAGAGAGGAGAGGAGAGGAGAGGAGGGGAGGGGAGAGGAGGTAGTGTCAGGCTGAGTATTGATTGATGGTATTGGCCTCATTGATGTCAGCGCCAAGGACGCAATCAATACACTGATGGAACACCTGGAGGGCTCACGCTGTGTGTGTATGCGTGTGTGTGTGTGTGTGTGTGTGTGTGTGTGTGTGTGTGCGTGCGTGCGTGCGTGCGTGCGTGCGTGCGCAGTGGTGGAAAGCAACTAAGTACATGTACTCAAGTACTGTACTTAGGTACAATTTTGAGGTATTTGTACTTTACTTGAATATTTCCAATTTCCAATACTTTTACTTCTACTCCACTACATCTCAGAGGCAAATATTGTACTTTTACTCCACTACATCCATCTGAGCATGCTCAGTAGACATATCACATGACCAGAGAACCAATGTTCAGGTGGAGGATCAGGTGACTTGATGAGTGTGCGTGTGAGTTGGAGATGGAACTGTCTGCATAGCTCCTCCCAGTGGTGGAAAGTAACTAAGTACATCTACTCAAGTACTGTACTACAATTATGAGGTTGCTTTACTTGAGTATTGCCATTTTTCAATACTTTATACGTTTTTACTCCACTACAATTATTTCAAAACTTAATTTCTAGATTTAGATTATTACTGATATACCTGCTGATGAGTCACCTTGTGAGCTTGTAGATCAGCATTTTTTTGGAACTGTTTAGACATATTTTTAAATTTAAACGTGTTCAACACATGAGTAAACGATAGAAACAGAGTAATTTCTTGGGTGAAATAAAACCAATCGGAGTACTAATGCCACCACTGGTAGCTCCTTACACCTCTCGGACTTGGGGTGGCGCTGTAGGGAATCTCTGCCATCCATATGACTGGACGTGACTGCTTTACTAACTAGAAGATGAGCTGCTTAGACCTTCCATAGAGTAGATCAGTCCTGAGCAGATTGATTTTAGGCCCCATTCACACCCAAAGTTCGATAAAAGGTCCGGATCAGGGACCAAATGTTTAAATTGTTGCATTTTGCATTTGGTCTGGTTAGCGTTCACACGGGACTTTGTTAAGCGAACCAAATATGTAAACAAAATGACACGTGGTCATACAGGCCATTGATCTATTGACAGAATAGGCTATTTCTGGGGAAAAGTACTTCACTGCCAAACTACAGTGATTTATTGTCACAAGGATGTATGACGAGTACATGCACTGTGAAAAACGTAGGTTGGGGAACTCGTAGGTTGTTTAATAAAACAATAAATAACAATAGTAAATTAATAACAGCTGCCCTAAAGACATTTCTAAAATAAGGTTAAAAACATCCCAGTCCTTATACAGGGGTCAGGAGGAGTACAAAATCAACCACACAGGTTTAGCTATTTTGTTGTATCCACAAGTTTCCTAGGGCGTTATGGTCATCACTTCCTGTCGATTTGATCCCTGATACCTGATCAAACCGACAGGAAGTGATGCCCACAACGTCCTATAGGAAACTTGTGGATACAGTACCATCCGTCTATGAGAACATAGTTCAATCAAGTGCTATCTTGGGGGGAAAAAAAGAAACCCAGGCAGTAAATGCTGACTAAGGGCCTGGTCTCATATGTGCGCCAGACGCTAGTTTTTTTTTCTTTTTTTTGCTCTTCGTCTGACATTTTCAACACGTGACACCATCGTACGACGAGGTCTAAAGAAATCAGAGCTTCACATGTTTTTTAGTATATATTTTTTACCGATTGAAGTTGTTAAGTGATGGAGTGCTCTGTCTCCTCTCCGGCACCGTCTCCCTGACCACTGTTGCCGTGGTAACGTAGTGGCGAAGATGGGGTGTGCTGCTGAGGTGACCAGTGTGTGTTTTACTGAATGGAATGAAACAAAGCAAACACTCTCTGTTATGAACCGCTCTCTCTCCCACTGCAACACCGCGGGATTACTGCTCAATGTGCCACTCCCAGGTGCGTGTGTGTGTGTGTGTGTGTGTGTGTGTGTGTGTGTGTGTGTGTGTGTGTGTGTGTGTGTGTGTGTGTGTGTGTGTGTGTGTGTGTGTGTGTGTGTGTGTGTGTGTGTGTGTGTGAGTGCGTGCGTGCATGCGTGTGTTTGTGCACGTGTGTGTGCGCGTGTGTGAGTGAGTGTGTGTGTGTTTGTGTGTGCGTGCATGCGTGTGTTTGTGCACGTGTGCATGTGTGTGTGCGAGCCTGTGTGAAGCAGGGTGTTGCTCAACAAGCCTTGAAGTTTCAAAATTACATTTGAACAATTTAAAGGTAGGGTAAGTGATTTTCTTTGGTTTAAATAATTGTTAAATAGCTCTATATTCTGATAGTACTCATTGCTATAGAGTGTTTGTTCAGTATTAGGAGTCTCCTTGTCTCTCCACCTCTTTATTAAACAGAAAATGCATTTTCGTTTCAGTTTTAGTTTCATTTCCAATTTTATCCAATAAGGATAGAGAACTCAGTCAGGATACAGATTAAACAAGTGAAATTGGAAGTGATGACACTAAGAAATGAGCAGACAAAATGGGAACTGGAACACTATAAAAAATAAATGGGTACTAATTGGCTGAAATATTGTCACCTACCAAAAAGTGTATTTTCTGTTTATTAAAGAGCTGGAGAGACAGGGAGACTCCTGTTACTGAACAAACACTCTATAGCAATGATTACTATCAGAATATAGTGCTTTAACCTTTTAACAAAATGTTTTAACCCAAAAATATCACTTACCCTACCTTTAACTGAATAATATTTATTTATTTTTTACCCCTTTTTCTTTATGCCAGATAATTCCTCCCCAGCCACACCTGTGTGTCTTATCCCACTGACTTGCCTGCCAGTGAGGAGCCCCCACCGAGAGGACGTAGAGCCTTCGTACTACTCCTCCCGCCCAACACTCCCCGCTGACAGGCGCCACCCCCCCCCCCCCCCCTCAAGCCTGTAGGCAGTGGTGGAAAAAGTACTCAAATTGTTTACTTAAGTAAAAGTATCAATACTGCAATACTCGGTTACAAGTAAAAGTCCAGAATTCAAAATGTACTTGAATAAAAGTACAAAAGTATTGGCATTAAAATGTAAGTACCAAAAGTAAAAGTACTAAAATGTTTGAAAATAGCCGATCTACAAGCTCACAACACGTCGCATCGCGACGCGTTGTGAGCTTGTAGATCGGCTATTTTCAAATAGCCTATGTATAAATTAGGGCTAAAGTGGTTAATGTATGTTTCATAATATCATAGTTTATATCTGCAAAGTAACTAGTAACTAAAGTTTTCAAATAATTGTAGTGGAGTAAAAGTACAACATTTGCCTCTGAGAAGTAGTGGAGTAGAAGTAAACGCATGGGAAATTGGAAATACTCAAGTAAAGTACAAATACCTCGAAATTGTAATTAAGTACCAAATGTACTAAATTACTTTCCACCACTGCCCGTAGGAGTATACGTGCAATGATATCACCCTCCCCTGAACACGGGCCAATTGTGTTCATGTAGACTCGAACCCACAGCCTCCGTGGTGGTGGGCAGACACTGTACCACTGCGCCACCCTGTCCTACACAGTCATGATTATTATCATTATTATTATTACTAGACCGGTGCACTATAGGGGAATGATACCCAGGTTATGTTATACCCGTTGAAACCATTGTAAGACAGACATACAGACAGACAGACAGACAGATGCAGACATTCCTAGTTTTTTTTTTGGTTCTCGGAATTCTTGTTGATCCGATCGAATTGCCACTTGGCACATTGGCACACACACACCCCCGGGTCGCCTGGGGAAACACGCGGCAAGTTTAAGGTTGTTCGGTCAGATGGCGCCCGAGACGGACAGACGGACGGACAGACAGACAGACAGACAGACAGACAGACAGACAGACAGACAGACAGACAGACAGACAGACAGACAGACAGACAGGGACAGAGATTCCATGAATTTATAGATAGACAGATTATGAAACACCAACCTGAATAATTCTGTAGCTGAAGCTTCCACTGGAACTGGAGAGAGAGAGAAAGAGAGAAAGAGAGAAAGAGAGAGAGAGAGAGAGAGAGAGAGAGAGAGAGAGAGAGAGAGAGAGAGAGAGAGAGAGAGAGACAACATAACTTATTTATTTGTCGGCCTATTAGCATTGCGATGCAGAAGAGTGTCCTGTCCATGTGTCTACAACATAATTAATAACTTGAGAAGGGGTGGAAAGATTTAAATGAAATTTGGCAGAAATGATCTGCAGGTTGACCTACTAAAATTCCCCTCCTGCTGTCTTGATATTCTGCCAACAGTTCTGCCGACTTTGAAAAAAAAAAAGAAAACATGTTTCAAATTGAATTGCATGGCCTCAGATCTTCTACAAACTGTCAACACAACTCCTGTCTCAGGTTTCTACCCACTATAAGCCCTGAAAACTGCAGACATCAGACAAACCACGTAAAAATAATCATCTGGACAACTCACATACAGTTTTAAGTTAACCCAATGAAAACTGGGAAAGCATCTGTGTCATTTTAGATTTTAACAACTTTTAAACATTATTTTATACTTTGGCTATTCAAAAATAGCAGATATGTAAGCTTTTTTAATTTTTTTTGCATTTTTTTCTATTCTTTTAATATATAGCAAACATTTGTATCTCAATTCTTTGCTTCTGGGGGTCCCTGGAACAACATATTTTGAGACGGCAGTCGGCGGCCAAATACATATAATTTCGGGGAGTCCTTGACATTAAAAGGTTCGAGAACCACTGACATAGAAATGTATAGACATAGACATAGAAAAACAATATTTATGATGTTGTACATGATATAATTGTAATCACTGACCATCAAAACATAGGTGTAGACATCAAATAGTCTGTATTATAATGTTTGGTTCAGGAGTTATGATGCAAAATACATTATTTGGTAACAGGGGAAAGTAAAATGGCCACCATAGCCACCGGGGGCCGTTTTTGCGATGGCTCTATGTCTGAAAATGTTTAGGGTAAACTGTACAAGTGTACCAAGTGTCATGCTTTTATGAAAAAGTGAACGATTTCCGTCTCAATCCACCAGACTACATGAAAAATCAAGGATAAAGGATTAAAGGACTTATGTGATTTGAAAAAACGTGTCCGCGCGTTTGTCTTCAATAGACTACTGTAGCCTAACGGTGTCTTTACAAGTCTCCCTGGAAAGTCAATCAGAGGGACTGTGGTTGGTTCAGAACGCTGCTGCTACCGAGACAGTTAAAGTGGATCATAATCACTCCGGTTCTCAGATCTTTACACTGGCTCGCTGTCTGTCAAGCGATTGATTTGTGATCTTCGACTCGACGTGTCATTATGAACCGTGGTTACAGTGGTCTCATGGACCATGACCGGAGAGCAATGCTGCTGTACTTCATGCAGTTAGAAGAGACAAACATAAACACATTTTTAAATCTGCCTTTCAGTTTGACTTGCTACTGTCACATCAAAACCACTTGAATACAGGCATCAGACAGACAGACAGACAGACAGACAGACAGACAGACAGACAGACAGACAGACAGACAGACAGACAGACAGACAGACAGAGACAGACATACGTACCTCTCACTCCTTTGGACCGCGTTCGATGCCGTTTCTCCACCACACTAACCTCCATCTGGACAGACAGATAGGAAGAATAAAGTCAACACAGTGAAGTCAGACAGACAGACAGACAGACAGACAGACAGACAGGCAGGCAGGCAGGCAGGCAGGCAGGCAGGCAGGCAGGCAGACAGACAGACAGACAGGCAGACAGACAGGCAGGCAGACAGACAGGCAGGCAAGCAGACAGACAGACCTGGTTGGTTGTGGGTGTCTGTGCTCCAACTGTTTTGTGGTCAGTAGCCGTTTGTTTGTTTTAAGCCAACTTCACACGTCGTCCTCTTCCTCCCACCTCATGATCTGAAATAGACACACGCACACGCACGCACGCGCACGCACACGCACACGCACACGCGCGCGCGCGCACGCACGCACGCACGCACGCACGCACGCACGCACACACACACACACACACACACACACACACACACACACACACACACACACGGTTTAACAATACAGGAAGTAAAGAGAAGACATTCCATGATTCTTGATTGAGAGAGATGACATCTAAAAATATTTTGTCCCAGGGACCCCCAGAAGCAAAGACTTTAGTTAAAAATGTATTATATTCAAAGATTTGCACACATTCTCACAATATATTTTTTTTATTTGCAGATCTACAAGCGCTATGAGCTTGCATATCTGCTATCTTTGAATAGCCAAAGTTCCCGGATTGAATGGTTGGTTGTGCACGGGTGCATTTCTCCTTTCCGACATGTCGCCTTTCCGACGTTGACTAACCCTATACCTAACCCTAACCCTAACCTTAACCGCACGCGGAAGCCACTAGTCGGAGTGGTGAGATGTCGGAATGGAAGGAGCACCCCGTTGTGCACATGCTCTCCCCTCCACTCCCTCACAGTATCACATGCATGGTGTAAAGGTGTAAAGGTGTCATGATGCTCTTCTGGTTTAGCATTCAGTTGGTGAACAGCTGCTGCTATACAGGGACATACAGCCTCCCTCTGACAGCTATAGTAGCATTATGTACTGTAACCATACTGTACGCACGCACACACACACACACACACACACACACACACACACACACACACACACACACACACACACACACACACACACACACACACACACACGCAACTGTACACGGATTAACATGTTTGCACATTATCCAACGATGTAATCCCAAGTGAAAAAATTATATACTAAATATATTTTTACAAAGCACATTGTTTAGTACACTTTTAACAAATGTGCTAAATTACAAATGAATTCATGTTGACATTTAATGTGCTTTGTAGAAATATATTTTGAATGCACTCTGATTATATTTGCTAAATATATTTTGGCAAAAAAATGCACTGTTAGTATGCTTTGACAAAAGTTCAAATTGACAATTAACATAAAATAAAAATACATTCTTTTTTCACTTGGGATGACCTGTTTGAATGAGAGCGACTTTCTATAGGAACACTCTTTTACCTAACACCATGACAATGACTGTCAAATCGTGTCAAGTCATGTGTAGCCCTATATGATTCCCTAGGCTGATTGTGTAGTGTGTTTTCCCACTTCATAAAAGCATGGCACGCTGCATAACACTGACCTTATGGTACACAGTGATGCAAGCAACACAGCTGCAACTATTAACCTTGGTGTGTTAGATTTTAGGTGTGTCAATACTGTCTATCACAGTGGTTCTCAAACGTTTTGTGAATGTTTCGTGTCAGGGACCCCCTGAATAGAAGATTTGTGTTAAAACAAATGCAAAAAGTATTAAAAATTATTCAAACACTTTCAAGATGTTATGAAAATGTTGCTGAAAACAGCAGATCTACAAGCTCGCATCGCGTCACTTCGTGCCGCGAAGCGAGCTTGTAGAGCTGCTGTTTTTGAATAGCCAACGCATACAATATGGAATAAGGCTTAAAATGTACAGTATTAACACATTTAGCTGGGGACCCCCTGGAACTCCCTCAAGGACCCCTGGGGGTCCCCGGACGCCACTTTGAGAACCAACAGTCTATCATGCTTGCACACTGACCACGCTCCTTGGCTCTGGACACACGTATGAAAGTCCAACACACTCATTATTAATTTATTTGGTGCAGCTGTGTTGCTGTTTACTAGTCTGCCATATTTGTAGTTTTTAACCTGAATTGGAAAACAAACTACAAAATCAACCTGATAGCATAACCTTTTAATACAGTAGCTGTGCGTGGGAACAGATGACTGTAACTACTAACTACTGTATTATATTCTCTGTGATGATTTAGTTTTCTATTTTTGGCTGCTAGGGGTTCCTTAAAAAAAACATGAAAATTGTCCGGCGTAAACACTGGTCTGTTACCATGACAACCTGCATGTGTCTGTCAGCCATACATTGATAGTTGGATGAAAAGCATTCCAGAATAGACTGTCTATCTAAGATGGTGTGTGTGTGTGTGTGTGTGTGTGTGTGCGTGCGTGCGTGCGTGCGTGCGTGCGTGCGTGCTTGCGTGAGCAATCTCATCTAGTCAGCATCTGTGACAATTCCTTATGGTTTTTCAGCAGAGCTTTCAGAGGTACATTAATCCAGGTGATACACCAGTAGCTCAGTGGCCTTGTGGTTAGAGTGTCTGCCCTGATATTGGGGCCTGCTTGGTTTGATTGATTGTTTGAATATTTTATCAGGCATAATGTAAACAGCACAAGGCACATCAAGGGTTGGTTCGGGAGTAAGTCCCTGTGACATACTATAGCATCATGTCCAGGGGTCTAGTTGTACATCATAACAGGGGCGCAGAGGGCATTTTCGAACTGGGGGGGTTCAAATTTGGACTTCAATGGACATTCATTAATTATTTAATGTTTGCCTTCAAATGACCAACAGTAACAACACACTCTCCGTGCCTTTACTAGCACCAAAATACTGTGTTGATAATCTACTGGTTCCATGTCAACTTCTGACTTTGTAGCAAGCAAGCAGAGGTGGACGAAGTACTCGATCCCAGTACTTGCGTAAAGGCAGCTCTCCACTGCACCGATTTCGGGCCAACTCTGCGTTGGAAAGCGTCTGCTGCCGACAAATTGTTGTTGGATAGCATCGCTCCGTTGGTCGGGACCTCTATCGTCCCGACGATGAGAAACCGAGCATGTTCAGTCTTTGGGCCGACGGGTACAGCCGTGGGATCGTGAAGAGGGGGGAGAGAGTGGGTTCCAGGGGGTCCCCAGCTAAATGATAGATAGTTAGGAACCAAATGGACCCTTATGGGTCTGTAACTCTGAGAGTGTACAAATGGAAGGATATAAATTGGGGTCCCAGAGATAGAAATGTCATTAAATGGGGGTCCTGGGAATTAAAATGGTTGGCTGTTTAGATTGGCTTTTTAGCTTGTTTGGTCAGACAGGCTCCGTAGAGTAGACCTCTCGTCTGCCTAAATAAGCCAGAGACATTTGCCCCTCGCACATTTGAACTAGATACCATATTCTCAATCTCAACTCTCAATTCCTATACCAATCAATCAACTCCAAAGCAAAGCAGTAGGCTCCTATAGCGCAAAAATGCTCTGTGTTTAGGTTTTTTTGTAGGAGCTGGGAGTGTTGCCAGATTCTGTGAGTGAAACAAGCGACAAGGTCTATGAAAACAAGCCCAAAAGAAGCGACCAGTTTCACCACTTGAGTTTCGAACAGTTTCACCACAAAAAGAATATTGAAAGCAAGCCCAAATAAGCAACTACACTTCAGAAACAAGCCCAAACAAAAGCAACCTGCAACTATGAATATTTACAAGCGATTTACAGGAAAACAAGCCAATATAAATTGGGGTCCCAGAGATAGAATGCCATTAAATGGGGGTCCGTAGCCCT
>NC_139953.1:45573959-45796985 GCF_963454915.1 Gymnoscopelus microlampas | reverse complement strand
CTAGATAAAGACTCTTAAATAATACATTTACCTATACTGTCTGTCTCTCTGTGCTCGTTCCACTGACAGGCAGACGACAGCAGAGAGGGGAGACAGTGTAGGAGAGACAGACAGGTAGGACAGCAGAGAAGGAGACAGTGTAGGAGAGACAGACAGCAGGACCAGCTGAGAGTGAGACGGTGTAGGAGAGACAGACAGTAGGACAGCCCAGGATAGGTGTCCCTAATTGTAATCTCTGGGAGTTGGCAATAACCTTGCCATACCTCAGCTTTTGCTGAACTGACACCACTGCCCCAACTTACATTCAGGCAAGTTAATACAACAGCGGTGAACCACACGTTTTAATTTTTCATGTACCATCGGAGCTCCGCGGTAGGTAGAAAATTAATATAAGCCTATGAGACGCTCAAAATATAGACATGAACAAAGTCAGTCAGGATGAGAATTTTCCACTTCATAGTCGGCGCTCGACTACTCCAGTGTGTTTCTGCAGGTAAACATCACCACACTACTGTAGTGTGTTTCTGCAGGTAAACACCACCACACTACTGTAGTGTATTTCTGCAGGTAAACACCACCACACTACTACTCTAGTGTGTTTCTGCAGGTAAACACCACCACACTACTGTAGTGTGTTTCTGCAGGTAAACACCACCACACTAACTGTAGTGTGTTTCTGCAGGTAAACACACCACACTACTGTAGTGTGTTTCTGCAGGTAAACACCACACACTACTACTCCAGTGTGTTTCTGCAGGTAAACACCACCACACTACTACTCTAGTGTGTTTCTGCAGGTAAACACCACCACACTACTGTAGTGTGTTTCTGCAGGTAAACACCACCACACTACTGTAGTGTATTTCTGCAGGTAAACACCACCACACTACTACTCTAGTGTGTTTCTGCAGGTAAACACCACCACACTACTGTAGTGTGTTTCTGCAGGTAAACACACCACACTACTGTAGTGTGTTTCTGCAGGTAAACACACCACACTACTGTAGTGTGTTTCTGCAGGTAAAACACCACCACACTACTACTCCAGTGTGTTTCTGCAGGTAAACACCACCACACTACTACTTCAGTGTGTTTCTGCAGGTAAACACCACCACACTACTCCAGTGTGTTTCTGCAGGTAAACACCACCACACTACTGTAGTGTGTTTCTGCAGGTAAACACCACCACACTACTACTCAGTGTGTTTCTGCAGGTAAACACCACCACACTACTCAGTGTGTTTCTGCAGGTAAACACCACCACACTACTGTAGTGTGTTTCTGCAGGTAAACACCACCACACTACTGTAGTGTGTTTCTGCAGGTAAACACCACCACACTACTGTAGTGTGTTTCTGTAGGTAAACACCACCACACTACTGTAGTGTGTTTTCTGCAGGTAAAACACCACCACACTACTGTAGTGTGTTGCTGTAGGTAAACACCACCACACTACTGTAGTGTGTTTCTGCAGGTAAACACCACCACACTACTGTAGTGTGTTTCTGCAGGTAAACACCACCACACTACTACTCCAGTGTGTTTCTGCAGGTAAACACCACCATACTACTGTAGTGTGTTTCTGCAGGTAAACACCACCACACTACTGTAGTGTGTTTCTGCAGGTAAACACCACCACACTACTACTCCAGTGTGTTTCTGCAGGTAAACACCACCACACTACTGTAGTGTGTTTCTGCAGGTAAACACCACCACACTACTGTAGTGTGTTTCTGCAGGTAAACACCACCACACTACTGTAGTGTGTTTCTGCAGGTAAACACCACCACACTACTGTAGTGTGTTTCTGCAGGTAAACACCACCACACTACTACTCCAGTGTGTTTCTGCAGGTAAACACCACACACTTCTACTCCAGTGTGTTTCTGCAGGTAAACACCACCACACTACTACTCTAGTGTGTTTCTGCAGGTAAACACCACCATACTACTCCAGTGGCTGATGACTGCTGGTAGAGGAACCGATGGGTAATACATGTATTTATTGTTTTCTCATGTAAACGTAGGGCAAAGTTGCATACTTTACCTTTAAGTCTAGGGGTTTGACATTTACTGCAGCTGTTAGATCAGAGTCTTAAACGTTTTACTCTACTAACTGACTGACTGACTGACTGACTGACTGACTGACTGACTGACTGACTGAGTGGTTTGAGATTCACAACTCGTCCTGCAGCAGATCAGAACCATTCAACCGGAGAGTGTGCGTGTGCGTGTGTGTGCGTTGGTGCGCGTGTGCGTGTGTGTTTAAACCTAAATCTCTGATCTGGATTAACAGTCTGACTTTGAGAGAGAGAGAGGAGAGAGGAGGAGAGAGAGAGAGAGAGAAGAGAGAGAGAGAGAGAGAGAGAGAGAGAGAGAGGAGAGGAGAGACACAGAGAGAGAGAGAGGAGAGAGAGAGAGAGATGAGAGAGAGAGAGACAGAAAGAGAGAGAGAGAGTATTTAGTGATAGATCATTATTGTGTGTCAGAGGTAATCAGCTGTCCCCCCATCCTGCACAACACTGATTACAGCATTAATACAACACACACGCACACGCACAAACATATACTTAGTATATACTGTATATCAGTACGTATATGTGTCTACAATACATAGTCTACTGTTAGTCTATGAGTTTCTAATCTTGTGTCCTTAGACGTCCTCTGCTCGGACTGAGCACTGGGGATGTAGTCTGTCTGTCTGTCTGTCTGTCTGTCTGTCTGTCTGTCTGTCTGTCTGTCTGTCTGTCTGTCTGTCTGTCCACACGACCCAGACTCTCCTCCCTTCTGGCTCCCAAACTATGGAATGAACTCCCCATAGCAATTAGACTGCAGACTCAATCTTCCGCCGTAATCTGAAGACTCATCTTAGCCCGTAGCACTTCCCTTAACCTTGACGACCTTGCAGGCGTATGTAACTAAATGTAACTTAAATATCATGTTATGTAGACAGATGAATCCTATTGTGTGTATAGTTTCAATGTACAGATTATTGATTTTTTTGGACAGTATTCTACGGTTAGACTGATGATAGGTTGCTGGTTTACTTATGTATTAGTTTTATTAGTAGATTACTATTTCTATGGTTTTGATGTATTACCTTGTGTTGTCTGTCTGTCTGTCTGTCATATGCAGTACAGGACTTAAATTTTGTGTCATTTCCTTTTCTCTCTCTGTCTGTCTCTCTCTCTCTCTCTCTGTCTCTACTTTTTTTTTGGGGGGGGGGTGTTATTGGGGAGCAGGCGGTCTCCGTGGAAACAGGCAGCCATCTTGGTCCCTGGCGGCGGGATTGATGGTGTAAGCACGGCTTCTGTCAATCACACTGCGGTTCCCATGGCGACGAGACACTCTCAATGGAGAATACATGTCTCAGATAGATAGATAGATTGACAGATAGATAGGTCTCCTCCTCCTCTCTCTCTCTCTCTCTCTCTCTCTCTCTCTCTCTCTCTCTCTCTCTCTCTCTCTCTCTCCTCCTCTTCAGTGTAATCTCATTATTTTCCTAGAAGTTGGTGTCTGTCACTCTCCTCTGTTCTGTTCAGTTCCCACTCGTCCTTTAGATGTTACTCCCTGATCTCTCTCTCTCTCTCTCTCTCTCTCTCTCTCTCTCTCTCTCTCTCTCTCTCTCTCTCTCTCTCTCTCTCTCTCTCTCACACACACCTCTTTGGGGAGGGGGGTTAGCCCTTAAAGTTTAACCCTCTCTCTCTCTCTCTTCAATTCAGCGAATTCAGCGAATGACCAATCAGAATCAAGCACTCAACCAAGCCGTGAAATAACATGAGTGTAGTGTGTATGTGTGTATCATGTGTGTATCATGTGTGTATCATGTGTGTATCATGTGTGTAATGCATACAAACAGTAATCAATCAGTGTTAGTTCAGAATGCAGTTGCAATTACCTCTCTCCCTCAGCAGGGGGAGACGACGGACATAAAACACTTACAGATTGTAGCAACAAACAGACAACCCAGATATTAAAGCATACAATACAGACAGCACATGCACTGGAGTGTGTGTTTGTGTGTGTGTGTGTGTGTGTGTGTGTGTGTGTGTGTGTGTGTGTGTGTGTGTGTGTGTGTGTGTGTGTGTGCGCGTGCGCGTGCTCGTGTGTGCATGTGAGACTGCAGGTCTCTTCAATTCTATTTCCAGCCACAATGTCTGAAAAAGACACTCAAACAACGCACACGCACACACAGACACAACCACACACGCATGCACGCGCGCGTACGCATGCGCACGCATGCGCACGCATGCAAACACACACACACACACACACACACACACACACACACACACACACACACACACACACACACACACACACACACACACACATACTCTCTCCATGTGTATAATATGGTCTCTTGCTCGGCTGTATAATTAGTGCAGGCTGTTCTGGCTGATGGATGAGCGCTGTGCACACACTGACCTTGGCATCGTTAGACACAACTACACACACACACACACACGCACACACACACACACACACACACACACACACACACACACACACACACACACACACACACACACACACACACACACACACAAACGCACACACGCGCACATGCACGCACGTGCGCGCATCAGTACGCGCACGCACACACACGCACATGCAGACGCACACACATACACATGCACACATCCGTACACAGCCAGAAGACTATAAACATACCGAGCACATCTAAATACATTTTTTAACATATCTAATTATATCTAAATATCTAAGTATATTTAATTACATCTAATTGTATGTAAACATATCTACATATGATTTCCACATACATAAATACATGAGAGACACATACAGACACATGAGAGACACATACAGACACATGAGAGCCACTAAAGATCCTGGATCCTCCAGGTGTTCTTCAGGGGAACCACAGACAGCATCCTGACACTGTGTCACCCACCGCCTGGTATACAACTGTACCGACCTAGCCTGATTTTCGATGAAGTCGATCACTTGGGGGAGGGGATTAGCATTTCCCTAAACCAGGGGTCTTCAACGTTTTCAGGCCAAGGACCCCCTAGCTGAAAGAGAGATGAAGCAGGGACCCCCTCTATATTGTATAAAATTGTGTTTCAGATTAAACTTTTTTTGTTTACTTGGTCTGCACTTTTTTCCCTCTACACCTAAACCTCTGCCAAAAATAGCATATCTACAAGCTCACAACGCCTCGCGCTGCGAGGCGTTGTGAGCTTGTAGATACGCTATTTTTGGCTAAAGTTCTACTCAGAAAAGGGATGCTAGGGTTCAAGTGGTTAATGTAAAAAAGAAAATCATAGCACACAACGATTTCAAAGATTTGGCGGACCCCCTGTAGTAACTCTGAGGACCCCCTAGGGGTCCCGGACCCCCTGTTGAAGACCCCTGCCCTAAACCAAACGTTGCAGGCTAGTGTCGCACAGCTTGAGAACGCCCCGTGGCGCTGATTGGCTTGTCGTTAGACCCACCCCCACCTCCGACTCTGATTTGACAGGTATTTCTTCTACCGTGAAAAGCCATACGCTCACATTATGACACCAGACCAAGAGGAGCGCCACTCAGGGAGTGGGCGGGGTCTATGGTCTGGAACCAGGCTATAGTACCGACCTGAATGGTAACCGGAACACGCTCGCTCCAAAATACGCTCGCCCACATTTATTGAGCGGACCACTCGCCCCGCTCGAGCGGAATGCTTGGTGAGAACAGACTACAGCCCCTAACATTATGTGAGGCAGTAGTTGGGCAGTGGTGTAAAGTAACTAAGTACATTTACTCAAGTACTCTACCTAAGTACAATGTTGAGGTACTTTTACTTCACTGGAGTATTTCCAATTGTTTTACTTCTACTCCACTACATCTCAGAGGCAAATATTGTACTTTTACTCCACTACAATTATTTGAAAACTTACTAGTTATTTTGCAGATATAAATTATTACATTATAAAACATACATTAACCACTTCAGCCCTATTTTATACATAGGCCATTTGAAAATAGCTGATCCAAAAGCTCACAACGCGCCGCATCGCAACGAGTTGTGAACTTGTAGATCTGCTATTTTCAAAGATTTCAATACTTTTACTTTAGGTACTTTAAGTACATTTTGATACCAATACTTTTGTACTTTTACTCAAGTACATCTTTAATTCCGGACTTTACAGTACTTGTAACAGAGTACATCATCCCACGATTTTGTAACCCATTTTTTCACCCATTGCCAATTGCCTATGTAATCCTGGGCGCTACTCTCCTTCTGCCAGCCTGGGGAGAGCCCAGAGCTGAGCTCATGCCTCTTTCAATGCATGAGGAGCAAGCAAGTCACTTCTTATCACCTGACAGGGGAGAGTTTCCTCGGTAGGATGTGGCACGTGGAAGGAACACGTTATTCCAACCAGTTCCTTTCCCAGGGGGAGGCAGTATAGAGACCAGGATTACTGCATGTTTTGTGAGGGTATTAACTACCCTAGGGGACCCACAGCGTCCCCGGCGGGAATCAAACCCAGGACCAGGGCCTTGTTATAGATATTGAACCAATTAAAAGCATTAACAAGAGCTTGTGACTAGATAGTATTGGATCCAACCTGAACACAGGTTCTTTTTCCCATTTCCTGTAAAGTAACAGTTTTTGGCGTACAAGGTTTCCACAGGACAGTTACAACGTATCCAACTGCACTGTGTGTCAGTAAAGCCTGCAGGATTATCAGGGACCCCAGACACCCCCACCATGGACTGTTTCAGCTGCTAGCATCTGGCACGCGGTACAACCCACACACCCACACGCACGCACGCACGCACGCACGCACGCACGCACGCACGCACGCAGACCAGTCTTGGCTCCAGCCAAGGGGCAAGGCTGAGATATTTACGATGAGGCCGACAAAATGGCCAGAGTGGCGCTGTTTTACCCTGCGCCGACCTGTGGGTTCAGAAAGAATTTATTTTAGCGCAAGTGAATGGGTTTTTTGACAAACTTTAGACTAGATTTTCTTACTGTAATAAAAATTGTCATAAATTCTATATGCTTCCAGTCGCTAGTTTAAAGTCTCCTTTCAATCATCAGGATATGCGTTTTGCTAAATTATGGTTCTATTTATTATAAAATTGACGATAAAGTAGGCTATTCTCTAGGAGGGGCGGGATGATTTGATTGACACGCTACACAACCAATAGCATTCATTCCCCGCCCCCCCGCTCTTGATTGACAAGTTACCCAACCAATAATGGTCTGAACTCATTCTGACGCGTATTGAAAGATGGCGGACCTACAGTCTTGCAGCAAAGGCTTCATTTTCGGTCTGTAGAAAGCAGCGGAGGGGGTTTGTCCATCTCATTTATACAGTCTATGGCTCCAGCAGGTGAACAGAGCGGCCAAAAGCTGATGCTACTGCAGAGGAGGCTGTGTGGAGGAGGAGGCACTAACGAGCGGCAGTGGAGAAGAAGGAGGTGAAGACCTCCGTCTTCTCTTGGACTGCCGGGTGAACTTTGACCTTTAAGGCCCAGCTGCCCCGGAGCGGGGTCACCTCTCTCTACTGACCGGGATGACAGAGCCTCTCCTCTCCCCTCTCTCTCTCTCTCTCTCTCTCTCCCTCTCTCTCTCTCTCTCTCTCTCTCTCTCTCTCTCTCTCTCTCTCTCTCTCTCTCTCTCTCTCTCTCTCTCTCTCTCTCTCTCTCTCTCTCTCTCTCTCTCTCTCTCAGACAGGTGACCCATCTCACTGCTGTCTGATCTGATATTTTCACAAATTATTGATCGTCGATCGAAAACATCGACATTTTAATATAGCACTGCATTGATATTAAACAGAGAAATACACTTTGTAATGTGTACTTTTGAATACTAAAATCAGAAAAGATTGCAACTGGAACACTATAAATGGGTTATCTCTCCTGATTGAGTGAAATTGGTAAGCACACCTGAAAATTACAATGATTACTATCTTATCACTTTTTGATTCAACAAACAAAATAAAGGAAATTTATGAAACATACAAAACTAGTGTGCCTGCATTGTCCTGTTGTAACTCTGCTCCTGCTCCCCTCTATGTTTGGCACTGATTGAGAGACTGGTTCCACCTGGACAACCCAGCTGAAGACTGTTTGCTTGTTCTGTGTTATAACTAGGCTAAGTTTGAACTTAGTGTGAGGTGGTGCAACTGGCTCCAGCAGGTGTGCGTGTCAGTGCATAATTGTGCAATGTGTAGCTCATTCAGCCAAGGAAAAAAAATCTAGTTTTTTTTTCTGTCTATGGTCACCCCAGGGCTTCGTAGTATTCCTTTATTATTTTTTCACAAATATGTCACTCATTATAAAGAGCAGGTGAGATTCACTAACAAATTCAATAATGGTTTCATTGATTGATTTTTATCTAAACCGTTCATATAATGTGCATGTGTTGATCTGTGGCAGAATGCATGTTGAACAGTTACATTCCTTAAGTTTTTTCAAACAGAAGATGTTTTTTAAAGTGGTCAGAAATAGCACATGTACAAGCTTGCAGCATGGCACAAAGTGAAGCGCTGTGAGCTTGTATATCTTTTACATTTTGAAAACTACTGTTCTAAACCACTGTTCTAAATCCTAAGAAAACACTTGTGTTGCTGTATATAGTAGCTAAAATCTAAAATGATTATACCGATGCTTTCCCGGTTTTAATGGGTGGGTGTGTTCCCTTGTCTCCCTGTCTGGTTTGTTTGACTGTATCATTGTGTGCCTCATTGTTTGTTTTCCACCCAGCCCTGTCTCTACTGGGCTAGTTCCTTGCCCTGTCCCTGTCAGTAGCAGTGGCGTGCACAGACATTTTGAGGGGCAGGGGCTCAAGTAAATTATACTTTTTTTTGTTTACTTGGTCTGCTCTTTTTTCCCTCTACACCTATTCCTCTTGGCCAAAAATAGCCGATCTACAAGCCCACAACGCCTCGCAGCGCGAGGCGTTGTGGGCTTGTAGATCTGCTATTTTTGGCTAAAGCTCTCCTCAGAAAAGGGATGCTAGGTTTCGAGTGGTTATGGTAAAAAGAAAAATCATATCACATAAAGCTTTGAAGGACCCCCTGTAGTAACTCTGAGGACCCCCTAGGGGTCCCGGACCCCCTGTTGAAGACCCCTGCTGTAAAAAAAAAACGTTTCTTTTCCTTTTTTTCAAAAGGGCACTTCTGGTCAAGAGGGCAAAGGGCAGGTGCTATAGCGCCACCTAAAGTCTATCTGTGCACGTCCCTGGTCAGTATGTTTAGTCATGTGCCCCAGTCTTACTTCTGTAGCACCTGATGTCTTGAAGAAATTGTCAGGGTGCTGATGTTGTAAATGTTGGCTCACTTGAAACACTGCTACACCAGTGGGTCTCAAAGTGTGGTCCAGGTACCCTCATGGTTCCTTGAGGGGGTTCACGGGGCATGTGTACACTCTCAGAGTTATGGGGGTCCTTGAAATAAAACATTCTGAGAACCACCGTGCTACACTAAATGGTACAGGGCCTTAATTGGTATACTTGGAAAAACCTGTGCAGGAAGTAAGGAAGAGGCCTAATTTCTTTCCAATATGGCTGTTGTGCATATAGAGCCAAATGGTCAGCCTAATGGATTATCAGTTTAAAAGTGATATTGCACTAATTGTCATGAAGGCTGATTCGACCTTTGAGATAAATCAGTAAATGTGTTCAAAAGCATAGTGCACTTTGATCAGCTTTGATCACACACAGAGCGTGTGTGATCAAAGCTGATGAGAGGAAACAGCATCAGACGTGTGTTTGAAACAGTGAGAATTCAGTACGGTTAATAAAAGGTTAAGGTTAATAAAACACCTAAAAGGTAAATAGAGCATGTTGCATGATGGGAACAAATGGAGTTCCAACTTCCAACACACACATACTATGTCCAACAGGTCATGGCAAAGCAACACTACACCAAAAGACAGTCGTGACCCCCTAGACGGGTAACCAAATTTGTTTTAACGGTTGCCAGATGCATTTTTGAATGTGCTAAAAAATATATATATATTTATAGCAGGCAGCTGCTCAGGTGCTGACCTGAGCAGCTGCCTGCTGCTCAGGTCAGCACCATGGACAGAGTCACTTCATCTAACATGCGCCACAGACAGAGTCACTACTAACTACAGGGAGCTGTCCGCTCAGCACCATGGACATTTTTAATACCTTAAAAAATAGAAAACAATACAAAACATGAGACCATTACTGTGTCAAATGTAATGAAAAACTAGATTAAACCAAGCAGACTAATAACGGACAGATTACATGGACAGTGGTTTCACGGGCCAGAGGTAGGCCAAGTACGGACAGAAGAATACACCACCAGCGCTCAGGCTCCCATACAGCGTCTGACAAGCCGGCTCGTACTACGCACCACAGCTATTGAAGCCATTCACAGATTCCTGGAGGGGCGTGGGGGCGTGTGATGTGGAGTACAGCGTTAAAGGCGCAGGTCAACACATAAGTGCGTGCGTGCGTGCGTGCGTGTGTCCGTGCTGTGTGTGCCTTCATGGCTTTCAAACCTAAAAGAAGACACCAATTCATTTTTGACGTCACCACTAGATGGCAGTGCCGTACCACTGGAGTGAAAATACCAACAGAACAGATCAGTGTAATCCAGCCATGACAGGTGACATTTGATTGAATTTGATTGTCAATATAATTGATTGCATCATTGATTTAGTGAAGCCTTTATTTATTCTCGAAAAGAGCATGATCATGATCGTTGAGCATTTCCTCATTGAAGAGACCAAAATCTATTCAAATTCAGAGAAGGGTGTTGATTGGTTGCTGTAGCTGGGTTCATGCAGCCTTACTGCAGCGTCACCTCCACAATGAAATGGTCAGTGACCTCCGTTGCCTGTGGGAAAGAGAATTGACAACTTTATAAATATAGACCGGTCAATATGGTTAAACCCCCCAAAAATGGATACTAAAGATATTTCAATTGATTCTGGTACCTCTAGGCATCCTTAAAACATACAAAAAAGCTTAAAATGGCTATATCTCAAATACTATTCCCACTAGAAAGGTGGTTTTGGTGTCTAACCCTAGGTTGTAGGCTTAATGAATGTGACTGATTCAGAGACATCATCATCAGTTAACTATTTACGTGAACGGCAATAGCTGAATGGGTAGAGAGGCCTCTAGCCAAACAGCACGTCCCAGGTTCAATTCCTGGCCTATGTGTCGAGGTGTCCTTGAGCAAGGATGACGCGAAAACTGAATTTCCCTCATAAAATTAACCTAAACGGAACCACAGAGGTGACTGATGATCTTAGGCCAAGTAATTGCTGTCCTGTTTGGTGGAAAGTGCACAGATACCCTCGCAAGAATGCAAATATGCAATATAACACCTTCAGAAAGAAAGTTATCTCATCTTTGTTGTTTGCAACGTCTGAACGTCGTACTAACTGAATCTGCTACCAAACTTCACGAGATCATATAACTTGGTGTGCAAAGACAACAAGTGCATATAATGGTCGGGTAAACCTGGATTACTTGACTACTTTGTGTAATATATACATGCTTCCAAAAAGGTTTATATATATATATATTTTTTACATTAAATGTGACATGAGATGTTCATTTTATTTTATTTTACATAATGTTGTACAATGGGATATCACCTTATTGGGACGGACACCATCTTGGATTTGCCAATAAATAATTGACTGATGGTAATTTCACAGATTCAGTCACATTCATTGAGCCCTAAAACATAGGGTTGGACACCAAGACCAAAGCTCCTTGCAGCTATCTTGGACTCTTGAAAATGACACCTTTCTGGTATATTTTCTTTTTTATTGCTGAATATGTTTTTTTTATGTATCACTTTTGGAGGATGTACCGACTATTTTATTTATTCATTTATTTGTTTTACAATACATCATACAGTATACCGTATACATTGTACAAACATACATAACATGTCTTCAGAGACAAGAATAGCATACTGTAAATGCCAAGCACAGGTTACTCCCTAGTGGATTATTGGCATTTCATCAACTGGATCTGAACTAAAATATTTTTATATTATTATGATTTTTTGGGTGAAAACAAGCTTTTGAAAATTGACCTAATTTTGAGTTTTGAGTGTTGAATTTACTTTGTTAAATATTTGATTTGCTCTATTGCCTCAAATTGCATTAATGAACATAATGTAGGCCTATATGTAAAACCTTAAGGTGCAGACTCCTGTGTCTATAAATGGTAATCATCTTTCTAGGGGTTTAACTCTGACTCTTTAGCTGTCACACTGCTACACTGTGTTGATCAGGTCTAACAATATTTTTTCATGTCCACATTCGTACCGAAACTTGTACCCCAGCGATATAGGGGAGGGCCCATTGTAGTTCGAAGTCAATGGCTTTAGCACTGCCACCCACAACACGTGCCTTCATGGTGGGGTTTGCCACAATCCTAGAAATACAGAAAGATGACAGGAGATGAGGCCTTTGTGTCCTTTTCAATTGTACACTATGTACTGTATGTGCATGCATGTGTAGACCTATGTGTGTATATGTATGTATGTATTTTTATTATTTTCATTTTATTCTTGTATGCGTGCGTGCTTGTGTGTGTGTGTGTGTGTGTGTGTGTGTGTGTGTGTGTGTGTGTGTGTGTGTGTGTGTGTGTGTGTGTGTGTGTGTGTGTCTACCTATCATAGGCACAGGGTGGTTTGGGGTGCTTGTGTACCACAGCAGTGTTCATCGAGTCATCGATCAGCCAATGGAAGTTGGTTGTTTGCGTCCTGAGGCGGATGTCCTCCCAGTCTTCCCCACTGACATAGGCGCAGGCTGCATTGAAGTCACCCAGTAGCAGTATGTTCTGTTATGAAGACGACAGAGACGGAGAGAGAGAGAGCATATAAGACACACAGGAACACTTACTCTCACTCACATGGTTTACATTAAAGCAGGGGTCTTCAACGTTTTCAGGCCAAGGACCCCCTAGCTGAGAGAGAGATGAAGCAGGGACCCCCTCTATGTTGTATAAAATAGCTTATCTACAAGCTCACAACGACTCGCAGCACGAGGCATTGTGAGCTTGTAGATCTGCTATTTTTTTCTTAAGTTCTCTTCAGAAAAGGGATGTTAGCGTTCAAGTGGTTAAGGTAAAAAAAAAAATCATATCACACAAAGATTTGGCAGACCCCCTGTAGTAACTCTGAGGACCCCCTATGGGGTCCCGGACCCCCTGTTGAGGACCCCTGCATTAATGAATAAATAGTAGTTATATTGATCCAGAGGGTAAGTTACGTCTCTACATGGATTTGCTCAGAGTGAGCACACAGGGAGCAGTTGGATGGTTCAGCGCCTTTCTCAGGAACAACTGAAGCAGTATGAGCAGAGGATTTGAACCGGGGACCTTCTGATTCCCAGACGACCACTCTGCCTCCTGATCCTCCTGACAGCACACATTAGTAGAACTGTAATGTCTCACATGGACAAATCATACCTTTAACTAGTTTTAACACACACACACACACACACACACACACACACACACACACACACACACGCACACACGCACGCACGCACGCACGCACGCACACACGCACACACATGCTCACTAGCATGCATAACGTCTCTGTCGGGTGGAAACCTCATTATGTCCAAAACTGTAACTTTTCGCGATTCAAATAAAAAAATATTAAAAGTAGCAGATCTTAAAGGAGACATCCGGTCATTTTAAGAGTTATGTTTGATGTGCGTCAAATCACTTACCGACGTAGAAATGAAAATCGCGTGACTCCACAAATCCCCCTATCGACCCCCACCGTTGGCATGATAGTAGGATGCTGGATAGCCCAAATTCGCCTATTTTAACAAATGCAAAGTCTGTTTTTTTGCTTCTAGTACTCATTGTTGAGTCCCATGATAATGTAACAGGCGCTAAAACTCCGAGAAGCTAACGGCTAATAACAGAACGAGCTAATGCTGGTTGCCTGTTTCTCTCCCGACCTGGCAACCTGGGGCTGCCATGCAGAGAGATAAGCAGCCCCAGCATTAGCTCGTTCTGTTATTAGCCGTTAGCTTCTCGGAGTTTTAGCGCCTGTTACATTATCATGGGACTCAACAATGAGTACTAGAAGCAAAAAAACAGACTTTGCATTTGTTAAAATAGGCGAATTTGGGCTATCCAGCATCCTACTATCATGCCAACGGTGGGGGTCGATAGGGGGATTTGTGGAGTCACGCGATTTTCATTTCTACGTCGGTAAGTGATTTGACGCACATCAAACATAACACTTAAAATGACCGGATGTCTCCTTTAAGCTCGAAAGGTGTCACTTTGTGCCACGTTTTGAGCTTGTGGATCTACTATTTTTGATGTTTTTGTGTGACAGTGTAGTATGATCAAGTAGGGCGTTACTTTACAAAAAAAGACAAAGAGTTCAAATATGGAGATAATGGGTTTCTGACCGACAGCGACTAAGTGTGGTACTCTATGTGCGTACAGACAGTTGTCCGTATCGGGTTTTGGCATAATCCACCACATCAACCAGAGCATCAATCTCCCTGCATGCGGCCCATTTTGGAGAGGTGTGCTGGGGGATCAACACAAACACCAAGTTCTGATCTGTGGAAGGTCAGAGATACAGTACAGAGGAGAGAGTGAAGTCTGTTAATAGGATCCTGCCATGTAAAATGTCCTCACATTTTGTCATTTGAGGACATTTATTTCTCTCATAGATAGCAGCATAAGTACACACACACGCGCACACACACACACACACACACACACACACACACACACACACACACACACACACACACACACACACACACACACACACACACACACACACACACACACACACACACACACACACACACACACACACACACACACACACACCAGTCAACTTACCAGCTTTGGACTGGAACTGGGCAAGATAAGGTGGTCTGTCGAAAGTGCGGGGACGAGGAGGTACATACTGGTGCGAATTTATTAAATTCACTGTGGCGGTGCTAATAACAAGGGAAAAACAAATAAACCCTTTTATCAAAACAAAATAGAATTAGGTTAGGATTATGGTTAATTGAGAATAATAATAATGTAATCAAACAAAAGGTGTGTTATATAGATGCTAGGTTAATGGTTTACCTGGGACACTGTTTCTTCAGGCACTGCACTGTCTCTGAATAATATGTATGTGATTACTGTATTTACATTGCTTATTGTAAGTCATTCCGGATAAGAGTGTCTGCTAAATACCTCAATTGTAATTGTTGAAATGCTTTAGGGTTACGGTTAAAAGAGATACATATTTGTATATAGAAAGGGGTTAACAATAACCCCTTTCTATATTAAATTATCTATCTGTTGTTGTTTACACCTAACTAGGTGGTGTTATGGTTATGGTAAATGGTAAATTTATATAGCGCTTTTATCCAAAGCACTTAGATTGTGCATTACATTCACCCATTCACACACACATTCATACACCGATGCGATGGCAGAGGAAACCATGCAAGGCACCAACCTGCTAATCGGGAGCAATTAGGGGTTCTGTCAGTGTCTTGCTCAAGGACACTTCGACACTAACTCTGGGGGAGCCCCCCAGCCCGGGATCGAACTGGGAACCTTGCGGTCCCTGTTTGAAAATGTCCGTCTCTCCACGGAGAGCACGTCCCCCTCGGGTTGTCTACTCCATGCTGTGGGTGTGTAACTTCACCATGCAAAGAGCCAAAGTGTGTCCGCAGGCATTGTGACACTGTACACTCTGCCCTTGACTCAGTGGGCTTGGTGAGGAGGAATACCACGCTGCTGTTTTGCCTTTGCCTGGATATATCTCTTTGACCAACAGCCCTTGTGTTGGGTTCATCAAGCTCGTTACCAAATTATGTTGTGTGAATTATGTTGTGTCGTCTACCTACCAACCTGATATAAAAATATATTTTAACGATGTATTGTAACTGGTCCCCATTAATGTATTGTTTTCCTCTGTTTTAGTTCTGGTGCTGAGGCCCCAGGTCGGGACCAGGCGACACCCGCTTCAGTGGTGGTGGTATCCCCTTTTTTTGTGTGTTTTTAGATTATGTTGTCATTTTGTGTGCTGTGGTTAGGGGTGCCACTGCCCTGGGCTGGCTAGCTAGTTCCCCGTTCCCCTTGGTACGCCTCAGCGCCGATCCCAGGTACAATGTATTTTGTTGTTGAACCACTGTTATAGTATATTAACCTGATATATCATTTGTTAAATGCTGCTCCCTATTGCTTATTATATGAATAAATTGGATTACTGTTTGTACTTTATGCCACGCCTCTGCCCCCAATTCTTACAGTACAACAAACCTAGTGGGGAGTTATCATGTGTTCAGGTGGTGTACTTTAGTTTATTAGATTACCAAAACTATTTCCTAGGGCGCAATCCCCTAGGTGGCGTAGTTGGCTACCTTAACTTATACCGCCCTGCTACACAGGCTAGGTTGAAAGTGGTTAAGTGTGTCTATGGGTTTTATAAATATTGAACCAATGAAAAGTATTAACAAGACGGCATTGGATCCATCAAAACTTTTAGTTGTTCCCTTCTTTTTTCCATTTCCTGTAAAGTAATGGTTTTGGTGATGAAAGGTTTCCACCCGACATCAACGATAAAAGTCAATTACAGTGGTTGTATGAAACCCTGTAAAGAATCATAGTGTTACTTGCAGAGTGATGCATGTGTTTTACTGTACTTGTAGATGTAAAGGTATCGTTCCTTGTAGGACATGCCACTGGCGCTGTTGGGAGTGCGACCCAGTGGTTCACTGTGGATGCTGAGGTACTGAGATGCTCTGAGATGAATAAACACAAACACAATTACACACACTCACTCACACACACACACACACACACACACACACGCACGCACGCACGCACGCACGCACGCACGCACGCACGCACGCACGCACGCACGCACGCACGCACGCACGCACGCACGCACGCACACACACACACACACACACACACACACACACACACACAGTATCACATTCAGACACTAACATTCACAATAACTTAATTCAGAAGTGCTCTGAGACACAGACAAGGCATGGCACAATGACTAGTCTAATTTAACTAGTCTACCCAAGTGAATAAATTATGTATTTTTCTATACTAAAAAAAAAGTATACTTTTAGCACAAATACACTTGTATACTTGTTTTAAAGTGCATTCAATATATATTTCTACAAAGCACATTAAATACTAACAAATTCATTTGTAATTTAGCACATCTTTTAAAAGTTTACTTTTGAATGAGTAGCACTGAGAGCAACAGAGAGATCATCATGTCCTCTCAGTGCTGCTAATTCAACCTAGAAATGGCTTGAAAACCATGTAAAATCACTGGAATTACAGAGATGGTCTTACTGGTTGTTGACCGCTGTCATCAGTGCCATCATTACAGGCACATTAATGCTACTGTCTCTGACCTCCTGGATCAGAATGATGTCATAGTTACAGATAACCTACAAAACAAATGTTTAAGGAAACATTGACATTATTTTTGACCATTTGAGTTTTCATTACTTTTTACAGTAAATGTAGTTGTAACAGCAGTTGAACTTATTTTAATGTTTTCATAACATGTAAATTGAAAATATAAAAATGCTAACCAATTAATTAAAAAAATGCAATGTGTTAATTCTACTGAAATCTACATCATCACTGTAAGCTTAGGTGATAGGGTTAATGAAAGGAAAAACTACAATATGGCCTCTGCTTTTGCACAACTGGAAAGTGTAAGCATCAAATTTAAATGAAAGGCAGTAGCACTATGTACTGTAGGAATACTTGTGACTGTGCAATTTAAGTGAAGTGAACTGTATAAAGATTTTTCAATGCAAGTATACACTTAAAGTTCCAGTATAGTATCAACATTAAGCTTCATAAAAAAGAAAAGAAAAAACATATTATGTACTTTTGTAACTGAAACATAGAAATTGTTTTTCATGAACATACACAGTATCCAGGTTATTTGTATCAGGACAATTATTTGGTCAAATGTGATAACCCAGAGAAACTAGCAAGCCTGCAGTGTTTCATACCATGGCGATATTTCAGGATTTCTGCATTTTTCTGATTGGGGTTGACGAGATAGGTCGATTATTTACATGCGATTACACAGAGAAACAGTGTGAAAGCCTGCAGTGTTTCATACCATGGCGATGTAATTCAGGATGGTGGCTTTTTGGAGAGTTGGAGGACTTTTGGAAACACCTGGAAGATTGGCCTTCTTCGGACCAAAACACTCGAGGTTCCAGGCTCCCACCCTGAGCTGAGCACAGGTCAGCTGCAACCCACCCAGCAAGAGGACCAGACAACACACTAAATGCATCCTGGGGTGGGAAGGGATAAGGTCAGGTAAGAGCAGGTAGGTAACATGTAAAATAAAACTTCAGTGGCCTAACCCATGAGAAATGGGATCATGAAGTGAATACCTGTAGACTAGGATACTCTATCACCTCTTCAGCTCAGCAGTGGGGATTTAACATTGGAAAATATACACCCGACGTTTGGTTTCCAAGCTCTAGCCTTTGATTGCCTTTCAATAAAACCACATTTGATAGACATATATACGTACTGTATCACCTGCATACATGTGACTGATTAGAGAGAATTTTATCATGATTTCCTGCATAATCGATGAATACAACTGAAGTGTGTAATTTGGAGAGCATTGCATGACGCACACATTGTCTTCTTTGAATAGACTATCATCTTCACGAGGAATTGACACTCACTTCTGCTGATTATAGGAAAATTATAATCACAGAGATTTGTTGAGAATGAGGAGAGAGGGCGACCTCAAATGTTCTGCCACTGCGCGCACTGGCCGTCTGTCCATTGTAGGTGCACTCTACCAAACCAAGTTGGCATTGCGGGTGGTTTTAGATTCCGCTATATACTTTTTCAAACGTGTGTGGGTAAAATAGTAATTTTGGGGATAATGCAACAACACGCCCACGGCCACATCTCCAGGCGCAAATAGTGTCAGCATAATGAATAGTGTTTAGGGACAGTGCCAGCTCCCTTATCCGTTTTTCACAGCCTAATGGGCAGAAATTCACGGCTAGTGGGAAACGGGTGCGGGTATAGCAGTGCCAAAAGTAAGGGCCTAAGTGTTTTTCCATACATCCATACAACTGCTGTGTTGCCAGAATTTGTGAGGGGAATAAGCAACCAGGTCTATAAAACATAAGCCCAAAAGAAGTGACTATAATAGGCCACATGAGCACTTATATATTTATGTTGGCTATTTGAAAATAGCCGATCTACAAGCTCACAACCGTTCTACCATTATTTACAAGCAACTTTACAAGCCCAATGTGTCTTATAATAAGCAGACCTGGCAACACTGCAGACAGGGCGAGCATAAGATTGCATTGGGGATAATGGCTTGCGCAGTCTTTTCTTAAAGATAATGGCATCTGGCACGGTGATTGGTTTTATTATTGTATCGCCCAAACCACACCTACGCATACGGCTTGTACCCCCTTTTGTGGGGTAACGCCCCTTGCGCAGTCCTAAATACCAAATTAGTAGGTTTAGCCAGTATGGTCTTTTACTGTATAGGGCCCTTAGAGTCCAAGCAGATCCTCAATCATCATCTGTTTATTTGCGTGCAGGCAGGTTACAAACAGCATTGCAGAATCAGGCAGTGCTCACGAGCTCCTCTCCGTTCAGTCCTTGTTAAATATAATATCTCCACAACATTTATACCCTCCTTAATGTGTTTTAATTCCTTTTGGTCGGCCCCCTCCTTCCTGTCTGGTTATTTCTCAATCTATCAGGCACATAACACCATCTGAATTACTTCATTTCCGAGAATTTCAGAGTTCGCTCTAAAAAAAAGTTGGTCTGATAACTCATGATAACTTGATGATTTGTGTGCATGTTTGCACTTGGCCTCTTAGAGGACCTTTCATGGCTACTTTCCCAGAAGCTCTCCCTTAGACCTTTAGCCTAGTCCCACTGAGTGCTCGCTGATTTGAGAGTGGAAGCATCTGGAGGCCTCCTAACTTTACATAGGATTTCCCCTGTATACATGTTTCTTATATATTGGTATTCTGCCACGTCATTCATTTAAAAAAACAAACAGGACTGGGATAAAATGTTTAGAAAGGAAACATTGTTACTGTTATTTTCATGTGTAGTATCTTAATTCAGACAAGGCTTTAAGACTGATATTGAGAGCTTTAAGACTCATACTGAGCAGCACAGCTCATATTATTCCAGAGTGGTTGCAATAACACTAGGTGTCCATTTCACAGGATGTTGGCCAGATGTCACCAGACCTTAGCTGACCTTTAGGAGCCAGGGCGCTGCCCTTGCACACTGCCCTGGCACATACACACACAATCACACAACTCATGCACAGAGAGCATGTACATACACACATATGGACAAACACACACACACACACACACACACACACACACACACACACACACACACACACACACACACACACACACACACACACACACACACACACACACACACACACACACACACACACACACACACACACACAAATTAAACACATACACATTTACACACACATTTTCAGACGGAGAATGCACATGCATACATGCACACTGAAGTACATCTTTGCATGCCCCCACACACACACACACACACACACACACACACACACACACACACACACACACACACACACACACACACACACACACACACACACACACACACACACACACACACACACACAGGTCACACACACACACACACAGGTCACACACATTTAGACATCTGGACCAGAGCACACACACCTCACGCACAAACTTAGAAGATAGCGTGCACGTGCATACACACTGGGTTAAATAGCAGCCCAATTCTCTGTACTTGGATATTTTTGGGAGTCTTTGCCATTGAAAATCTACCATAGAAGGTCCTGTATATGTAACTATGTAACCCCCTTTTTGTTCTCCTTAATAAATTAACTATGGAGAAAGAATGTCTGGACCCTCATTTCCACCTCATTAACACAGATGTGCACTTTACCACACATGCAAGGTTGCAATGCAAGAACTTACAATGAACTCTCTACAAAGAGTTTCTTACAAGTGCAGGCCTATTCCTCCTTTGCATATGTTGCCGTTTAATATTCCACTGTGCTTTGCAGATGTTTTTGATGAATTTGACCCAATTTAACCATTTGGGAAATAAACTAATCACCATTCATTGCAACAAAACTAGATGCATAAAAAAAGTTAAACATCTACAATTTCTGCATGTGTTACTCTGTGTTGCACTTTCTCATCAACATTACCATAGTTACCTACTACTGCTGAAGAGAAAGCACAGAATGTGAATCCAGTCAGTTCTCAGAGGCAGCACCAGAAGGTCTCTATAGTGGCTGGTTTGTAGATAGATAAACCTTTATTGATCCAGTCTCCAGAGGCAGCACAGCAGCTTAAAACACAGGTAAAGATACAGAACAAATCGTAGATACAGATAAGAATAGCGTGTGAAGAGCACTGTTTCCCAAACAGTGGGTCGGGTTGTGGACCATTTTTTGGGGGGTTACGAGTAAATACACCTTAATTTTATTCCCTACTTTTTTGTTTTTAATTATTATTCCAAAATATTTTACAAATCCAAATTCAAACGTTTTTCAAAATAAATCCCGGGAAGGCATCAAATATCTCTCTTGGGTCTTCAGCTAAAGCGTTTGAGAATAACTGGTGTAGAGTAATGCACAAATAATGTGTGCCGAGAAAGTACATGTTCTTCTTATTATCAACGCATTACTGTATTGAAATGTAGAAAATGTCCAAAGAAAACCTATACAATTCAAACAAATGTAAAAATAGTGAAAATAGCAGATCTACAAGCTCACAATGCGATGCCAGAGAGGTTTAAAGTCCCAGTGGAAAATAATAAAGTTCCAGTAAATGGATTAAAATAAAATAAATGAAAAATAAAATCGTATTCTCCTCTAAATGCTTTTACCTTGCTTACCTTATTCTTTTACCTGTTGTCGTTAGGAGCAGATGATGAGCAGTCTTCTCCTCGCCTGAATACAATTTGGAAATAGGAGTTCAGGGGTAAAACGCCTACTTATAAGTCGCCTTCTCTAGCTCTACACTGAAACAGTTGCCTGATTTGTAACTGTATCTATAATCTAAGTCCCAAGGAGCTCAACTAAGTATTTTACTACTCTGGAGCCTAAGTTCCTATTCTAAGTATTATATCTAAGCTTGTGATAGATATTTAGGTGTCCTCCTTCAGCTCGCAAGAACCTGCTTTTTCAGTGTACAGGCCCTTTTTAGAGACAAGTTTAGTTCTGCCCATTATCCCTTCCTTTGGGCCTCCCTCTAACTCCTCGATCTATCCTGACACGGTTGCCTCCCCTTATGTCCCCCCCCCCCCCCACATGGCAATTTAAAGGGATATTTCACTTTCAAACATGTTTGGGGTCATTGTAACGTCTACTCAGGTAAAAAGAAAAGAACGATAATTTCGCCATATCACAAAAGTATGTGAATTTATAAAATTCCCTGGCTGCTGATTCGGGATCTGGTTTGGCTTTTCAAAATGAGTCAGTAAATAAGTCAATCTGACCCTAGATCTGTAATCGGAGGCATTAACCACTTAAACCCCAGCATCAGTATTGTGGGGAAAGCTTTGGCAGAAAATAGCAGATCGACAAGCTCACAATGCTTGTCGATCTGCTAATGAAAAGAAACAAACCGAAACATTTTAACTGAAACAACCATACTCACTCTGGATACTAAATACTCAATCTGGGATTAAGAGATGAACTGAAACTACTGAATTGAACAACAACAAAAAATTAAACTAATGGAAATGAATGCAAAATACCAAAATATAGCTTAAATCCTGTTGTTACCTTGTACAACCACCTGAAGTTAGCGTTGGACTACTTTTAGTGCGTGTGAGTGTGAGTGTGTGTGTGTGTGTGTGTGTGTGTGTGTGTGTGTGTGTGTGTTCATGCATGCGTGTGCACGTGCGCGCGTTCGTGCTTGCGTGCGTGTGGCCATTTTGTTTGTACAGAAGTTTAAATATCTGAAATCTAAGTGTAATTTGACCCAAAATACAGACAGTTCATTCAGTTGTTGGGCATGAGGAAGAGCATTTTTACATACTATAATCCAGACATGAGAGTAAAAGGTACAACAGTTAATTCGATTGCATTTTATTAGTCATATAATTCACTGCATCATGATCATTGAGTATTTCCTCACTGAAAAGACCAAAATCAATTCCAACTCAGTGAAGGGTGTTGATTGGTTAAGGTAGCTGGGCTCTGGGTGTTGATTGGTTGTTGTAGCTGGGCTCAGGGTGTTGATTGGTTATGGTAGCTGGGCTCAGGGTGTTGATTGGTTATGGTAGCTGGGCTCAGGGTGTTGATTGGTTATGGTAGCTGGGCTCAGGGTGTTGATTGGTTATGGTAGCTGGGCTCAGGGTGTTGATTGGTTATGGTAGCTGGGCTCTGGGTGTTGATTGGTTGTTGTAGCTGGGCTCAGGGCTGCAGCTGCACCTCCACAGGGAAATGGTCGCTGACTTCAATTGCCTGTGGGAAAGAAAATGAATAACTTTATCCATCCATCCATCTTCAACCGCTTATCCGGAGTCGGGTTGCGGGGGCAACAGAGGGATCGCGAGGCGTCCCCAGGCCAGTGTGGAGATGTAATCCAACCATCTGGTCCTTGGTTTGCTACGGGGTCTCCTCCCAGTGGGATGTGCAGCGTTATTATTAAATACGTCATATACTGTAGACATACTCTAGACAAGTATCTCGGCCATTTTATTACAGAACACATGACAGACGATGATGATATTCACAGACAGTGGCGCAGGATGTATGCGCAGGCGAACATCCTCGCACGTAAGTTTAGCATGTGCTCTGAAGCAGTTTTATCATTCTGTTCAGAGCTTACTGCACACCACTCTACACTGCCCACTTGTGGTCAAGGTATAAGAGAGCTAGTTTTCAGAAACTGCAAGTTGCATATAATGATGCAATGAGAATTTAACTTAAAAGGCCCATATGGTGCAGTGCAAGTGAAATGTTTGTGGCTGCAAGAGTCAATACTCTACAAGCTGTTCTTAGGAATCTAATGCACAGATTCATGTGCCGTTTGGATGAGTCTGAGAACAGCATCATTGTCAATATAAATAACCCTGTGAAGAGTTGCACCAGATCTTCTTCTAGTCTTAGGAGACATTGGCTAAAGGACTGTTTTTAATTCATGTTCACTGTTGGAGTATGTATTTGTATGTATCTGGACCTTGAGTCTGCAATAAAGACATTCATTCATACACTGTCACATAATATGTCTTCAGACAGACGTATAGCATACTGTAATTGCCAAGTGCAGTTCACTCATGAAGTGGATTATTTGCATTTAACGAAGTGGACTGCATTTATGTAGTACTAGAAGGTCGGGCCGCTACGCGGCCCTCCCGTCTAGTAGCCTGGCCCGCACATCGGAGACAGAGACAGTGGAGCGTGTAGATGTTCATTGCAACACCGGTGCTTGTTTCTCGCACATGATTTGGCAACGCACAAACCGAAAGCGAAACCTAACTGCAGCATGCAAACCGAAAGCGAAACCTAACTGCAACATGCAAACCAAAAGCGAAACCTAACATGCAACTGACAAACCCTTTTTTTGGTCGGGACAAACCCATTACCGCGCATGCCAATTGTATTATAAGATGTAGGATCTGAACACAAATATTCACATGTTTTCATTACTTTTCTTTTCTTTTCTTTATTTTTTTGTGGAGTGAATAGAAACCAAGTATATCCACATAGGAGTATTGATACTTTTACTTAAGTAACACATGTGAGTACTTCTTCCACCACTGTTGGTCAGGTATACAATGATTACATAATACTTAAAAAAAAAAATCACTTACATTTACCCCATTGGGGAGGCGCAGATGGCTTGTTGGAGGCTCTAGTGCGAAGTTGAAGACTTTAGCAGTGCCAGGCACAACATGTTGGTTCATGTCGGCGTCTGCCACAATCCTAGAAGTACAGAGAGATGACACGAGATGTGGCCTTTCTTTCATTCTTTACGATATACTATGTGTGTGTGTGTGTGTGTGTGTGTGTGTGTGTGTGTGTGTGTGTGTGTGTGTGTGTGTGTGTGTGTGTGTGTGTGTGCGCGCGGGTGCACGTGAGCGCGGGTGCGCGTGCGTGCGTGTGTGCGTGCGTGCCTACCTGTCGTAGGGACAGGAAGTTCCCACGTTAGTGAAAACATTGTGACCAATCAGCACATGGAAGTTAATAGTGTCTGTCCAGAGACGGATGTTGGTGAATTCATCAGTTCTGGTATTTTTTCTGACATAGTTACAGCCTGCGTTGAAGTCACCCAGTAGCAGTATGTTCTGTTATGAAGACACAGAGAGAGAACAGAACAGAATAGGACATGCAGTTATAAAAATAAATACATTCATAGAGGTGGCGTATCAAAACAGTTCTCAGTGACTTAATTATAATTTTTTTGCTGGGAAACAAATGGTCACACTGTGTTTAGAAGTTCACATTTAGCATGCAAGTAGCTTGTGTTCGTTTCCCATTGCCACCAAATTAATTTTTGGGGGGTTTTGGGGCGGCCATCTGGTACGAATGTCAATTCAAGGTGTATTCTACAGAACTCCCGGCTGCAGTTTGCCTCCCAGAGCAACGAACCTGCCGGCTGAAATGGCTGGATAGTGAAAATGACGTAGATGACCATACCTCCTTTTTAAGTGGATTGTGGATGCAACGGAGGACTTATAGACATTCTCTGCATTAGGTCTTTACCAGGCTTTTCTCCACAGAGATTTGAAAAGACTGGGAACAAGGCTATGCTTTTATGAGATTCAACCGCTAAGATTTGTTTGGGCACCCCTTGTAGGATGTGTTAATTCAATCTTTATTTCAGACTCAATTAAGGTCCATATCACATACCAAATGACAAAATACACAAATGTAAAAAAAAATGGCTCGCGCTGTGCCATCTTGGTACCCTCACCAGTGGTAACCGCAAAGCATTATTGTATACAACCTTACGTTTTTGCATGCTGCTACCCCCGTCCGTATATACGCCACAGATGAGCAGTATAGGCTATACAACAGTGTACAAAATGCTTTAAAAAGTGAAACCTTGATATCTGAAGAGGTGAAGAACACATTTCTGCATTGATATGTTTGCCTGGGCATATAGTTTGCAACGTTGTCTATGGATATTTCTTTGTCATCTGTGAGATCATCAGAGATGTAATGTCTAAAGTACTTAAAGGCCAAGACCACTTTGGTAGAGGTTTGGGTTGTGAAGTTACCTTGCCATGTTGTAACTCCAAAGGTGGACAATAAATCTAAAATAATTGCTCCATTTACTAGAAATTGATAATTCAAAATATGCTCCTCATTGACTTACATTGTACGGCAAGACCACTCTGATCCGGGGTCTTTTAGCCCGTAAACGAACGCAAACAAAGCTCATTCTGACAGTATAGAGCATCACCATACCCAGAACTGTTTGTTTTTTTAATAAAGAATTCAACTTCCTATTAATTTTACTATTTGAAGATCCAGATACAGATCCGGTTTGCTGATGTTCTATATAGTCTGAATCAGCTTTGTTTGAGTTTGTTTACAGGATAAAAGGGCTCCTACTGAGCCCTTCACTGTACAATGTAAGTCCATTTTATATGATCAATTTCAAGTCAATGGAGAAATATTTTTTGATTTCTTGCCCACCTTTGTTGTTACATCATGGCAAGGTAAGTACACAACCCAAACCTCTACCAAAGTGGTCTTGGTCTTTAATCTCACTGCACTTAAGAAGAATGTTACTACTTTTTTTTTTTTTTTCTTTAAGTTTTTGTCCCACGATTTTGTAACCCCATTTTTTACACCCAGTGCCAAATGTCTATGTAATCCTGGGCACTACACTCCCTCTGCCAACCTAGGGAGGCCAGGGCCGAGCTCATGCCTCCTTCAATGCATGAGAGCCAACTGACCTTCTTATCACCTGACAGGGGGGAGTTTCCCTGGTTGGACGTAGCGCGTGGAAGGAACACGTTATTCCAACCAGTTCCCTTCCCCTCCATCATGCGCCCCGGCTGGCCAGGGGGAGGCAGTATAGTGACCAGGATTACTGCATGTTTTTGTGAGGGTACCTACCCTAGGAGACACGGGGAGAACATGCAAACTCCACACAGAGAGGCCCTTTCGCCAACAAGGGTATGGGCACTGATGACGTGGAGGAGAGGACACGCCCCCAGCGCCCACAGCGTCCCCTGCGGGAATTGAACCCAGGACCTTCTAGCTGTGAGGTGACAGCGCTACCGACTGCGCCACCGTGCCCCCAAGAATGTTACTACTGTTAAGATCACCTAAGGGACATTTGTGCCAAATGTCATGTTTTCACAATATTCTTTGGGTGTCTTTGAGTCAATTACCCACAGTGTAGGTGGCCATTTAGAATTGTGTTGTGCGTGTGTGTTTGTGTGAGCGTGTGTGAGTGGAGATTTACTTTGACATTAAGATATCGTTTGACATGATCCACCACATCAACCAGGAAATTAAGCTCCTTTACGGTGCCCCTGGCAGGTGTGTCATCTGGAATGGCGTGCAAGGCGATAAATGTGTAGTCAAAGGCCTGCCGACCTAGGAGACAAGAATGGGTGGGGGAGGGGGGGGGGATATGGAGAGAGAGGAGAAGGTGTTAGATAACTCATTTTGTCTAATAATGTTATACATTTTGTACTGTATTGTGGAGTCTTGTCAGACAGGTGAGCACACCAGCAAGGTGAGCCAGTGGAACAGGAGCAGAGTTCAGCACCAAGGACAGCGCCACACTGATGGCCCCTATGAACTATTATTACTAGCAACAATATTCTTTCTCTTTTACCTATTTTTCAGTTATAGAAACTACACACAATAACAAGATAAGATGTTGCAAAACATGCTTTATTTACACAGATTTATGACTTAAAAATAGCTAAAGAGAAATTACTGCATATTACTGCTAGCTATATGGATATATTATTGCTGCTAGCAATAATAGTTCATAGAATCATTATTATTCTTGCTGAAGAAATCACATTTAATCAATATTTGTGGGCTGTAATGATACATCGTTCAGAGTAACAAAATGTCATTAAGTGTAACACCAGAAATCACCAGTATTTTATGTTAAAATGCAATAACTTAATTTTGTTTACTAAGAAAACAAATATCAAAAGATGAATTTAAACACAGTTTCATAGATTTTAGCATTTTATTCAGTGTAAGCCTTACACTAAAATGCAAAATGTACACTGCAAGGCATCTACATCATAAAGATAATGGCCGCGCTTCCCAAAGAGATCCTGCGTAGGGAGTTACGTGCGGTCCTTACGAAGGCTCCGTTAAGAAGGCTGGCTTAAGTTACGGGTGTTTCCTGAAAGCGCACGTAAGTGCCTCTCTCCACACAGGCTACAAAGTACCTTAAGCATGCACGTAACCGATCAGAGATGTCCTATCAATCAATGCCACTATCAACAGACTGACCGATTGTTCCACGGAACTTCCTCATAAGGTCATGCTCGCAAATGAAGTTTGGGATTGTACTCGGCCCATCAATAAAATAATGCTTAAAATAAACAAGCTTTAAAAATGACATCTTTGTTTTTTTACAACAAGGGTTATTTCATTAGTTTGTAATGATAATAATTTCAAAAAATAATTTATTGCTTTCTATCTATCGCAAATTTTAACTCGGGGGTGGGGGCATTCGGGTAATTGGTAAAAATGCAATTGTTTTATACACAAATAAGCCGGCTTGATTGGTTTAGGGAAAATGTAATCCTCTCCCCCTTGTAATCGCCGACACAGCAGCCAATGTCAGACTGAAGCTCCACGCAGCTTCAGGCTGATAATCAGGCTACCAAATGCTCCACTCGGCTCCACTCCTACAGTATCTGAACCTGGAAGTCTGCCACTGCCATCACTGCTGTGACCTGATCCACCATTGCTGCATTCAGCTCCACTCAAACAGTATCTAAATAAATCTATATTCTATAACTGCAACTCCATCCTGTCTGTCTCCGTGTTTGCACCTGGGTTCAAGGAAACTTTACAATATGACATTCCATTTGGTATAAGTCTATCATTAAACCGATTCCTAATGTAGCCAGTCAGGAAATGTCCCTCCTAGGCTACTGTGGAGATATACATGCCACAGCCCCTCCCACTTCCTGTTTTCCAAATTGTTTGGTAGCAAATTCTCCCTCTTCAATCCCTGATGTAGCAGGTTGCCTCTGCTCTGTGCAATGCCCCGGGTAGGTGTATATTGTAGATAATAGGTGAAAGTACATGTATATTTTACCTGCTTGAGGCTGACCCTTTGTTTGTCACACTTAAGGCCCTGCTCCCTAGTGACTCTGCTCTCCTGTGTTGTGCCTTCCACATGGGTTGTGTGCAATAGTCAGCCAGAGGTAATTGTCATTATTTTGTTTGTATATAATAGATCTGTTTTACAGTGTATTAATGTTTATCATTTGTTTCTTTTGTAGACTATGACTGCCACTGCTGTTTTGTTATGTTTGGGTTTTGTTTTATATTTATTTCAGTTATTTTACTATTATTTTCCAAGGTAAAACAAGGTATAACAAAACTACTGTCGTGAAACCTTTGTTACGCTGAATGATAAAAGCATTGCACTGAACGATGGTAAATCTCACAAACATATTTAATAGGCAATGCCTTAATTGGCCACCTAAATGAAATATCAAATGTTTAAATACTTTTTAGATATGATATATCACCCATGTGTTGTTGTTGTGAACACTAGCACAATTATGCCATGGATGTTCATTCATTTTTAAGGATGAATTAAAAAAAAAAAAAGGATAGTCATTAACATTTTTGCAAGGACAGTTACACTGAATGACATTTTGACACTTTAGAGCTGAATAACAGAATCAAATGAATAGTTTTCAATACAAATAGTTCTTGGTTAAAAGTAGAGAATAAGTTGAGTTATTTAATATTACATTTATACTGTTGTTTTAAGAAGACATGCATGATCATGATAGTCCATAGCTACATGCCCTCACATAGTCCAAAGCCAATGTATTGAGGTTAACTCTGGACTGTGACTTCCTGAACCCCAGCTCTGTTAGGTTCAGGAACAAAACAGAATGCCCCATTAGCAAGAAAACAATGTTGCAGCATCAGCAAAAACACAGATGTGGTCAATTATCCTTATAAACAAAACCAGATGAAGTTCTCACTAGGATCAAAAAGGCAAATTGGCCCAGAATCACCCTGGCCTAATAAATCATCAGGCCAGGGTGTCATAGATGTGTAAAAGTGTCATAGATGTGTCATGAATAATGTGATTGATTATGATTAAGTAAACATGCGGGAGGGTTATGTGGGGAAAAGGTCATGTTCATAAGGTATTTAAACAGGGGTAAATGCAGGGAACCTTTTTGGGCCTTGGGTTTTTGGTACTGGTAAGAGGCACTGCATACTCATTTATTCCATTCATACTGTACTTTGTTCTGCAATCGATTTACTGTGGGGCCATGTACAGTATATTATAATATTGGACTCTGCAATCTACAGGCTCACAACGCGTCACATTGCATTGCGATGTGTTGTGAGCTTGTAACTAAAGTTTTCAAATAATTGTAGTGGAGTAATAGAACAATATTTGCCTCAGAGAAGTAGTGGAGGAGAGAGAGAGAGAGAGCGAGAGAGAGAGAGAGAGACTACCTTAAGGTAGGGGAGATAGGAACCTAACTCTATTTATAATCCCGACCATAAATCTGAACTCTAAAACATTAAAAGTGATGACAAGCTAAATGTCCACACACAGCATACAATTGATCTCAGGCAGCTTACCAGCGGTGTTCTGGAACCTGGCAATAAACGGTGGTCTGATGAAGGTGGGCGGGTAGCGTTGGTTGATGGTTTCTGGTTGATTAGGGTAGTGGTGGTTGATAACAACACGCACTGTGTCTGTACTAACAACATGGAAAAGAGGCACAAATTAAGCCCTTCATTAAAACTAAACAACATTAGGTTTAATAGGATTATAGTCATGAGATAGAGATGCAAATAATGTAATTAAACCGAAATGATGCTCGTTATGGTCAATAGAGAAGTAAATCATTTAATAAAACAGAAAGTACAGTATGGTGGTTATTGTGATGTCATGGGTTCACGGTGATGTCCTGGTGGTGATGTCATCATCATGCAGGTCCAGGGGTTATCAATGTGTCCGTGGCAAGACTTGGCCTCGTCCGTGGGAAATTCTAGATTTTTTTTATTTTTTATATATAACATTATAACGTTCTTATTTTGATCATAAGACCTAATTACTGAATGTCAGTCTCCAGGTTTTCTTCAGGATATGTATGACACTGATTTAATATGACAATGTGTATGGCACATTAGGAGTTCACTAGGACTCCTAAAGACCCACATAAGAGTGTACAAGTGTACATTTGAGTTACAGACTTGTAATGGTCACATGTAAGGGCATTTAGGGCTAGCTCTTTGTTGTTAGTCATGTTAGTCTACCCATGTGTGTCCATGGTGAACATATCATTTTGGCAAAAATGTCCACCACAAGCCAGCAGCATGGCCTGTGCAGGTCCATTCATAAGGGCGATGTATGTGATTTACTGTACTTGAACAGGTAGACGTATCGTTCCATGTGGCGGTCTGGACCCAGTCCCTCGTTCATGTTTGGACCCAGTTGACGGCTGTTGATGAATTTATACTGTGGACCTGCTCTGGATATACAGTAGACACACACACACACACACACACACACACACACACACACACACACACACACACACACACACACACACACACACACACACACACACACACACGCGCGCACGCACGCACGCACGCACGCACACGTACACATTTTACATGAATCAAGGTAAACCCGAGATAATACATCAAATGCAAGAAATAGTAATTTAGGATCATAGGTAAACCAAGAATATATCATGAGTCTAAACAGTGAAATATTTTCAAAAAAATCAATTATCTCTTGTGTGTTGGCTTGGTCAGTCGTTACAGTACATTTTTTATGTGGGTCAAAGACGTATGAGACAGAAAAAGTTAACAGCAATTAAAATTATAATAATCTGTACATTGAAACTACTGTATACACACTATACGCACAGTTACACACATACACACACAATTGTAGATCTGTTATGTTCAAATATCCGAAGTATAAAACAGTATAGGTGGTTAATGTATATTATTTAGCTAAATTTGCTGAAAGTAACTTGGAAGTTACACTAAGTTAAAATGTAATGACCTTTAAGACCTTTTTTATACCAAATTGTCAAATATTACGTAAGAAAGAGGCAAAAAAAAACTTGTGCTAACGAAAACTAGAAATGGCTTGAAAACAATGTAAAATCACTGGAAGGTCTTACAGGTTGTTGACCGCGTCCAACAGTGCATAGATTACAGGCAGGCGAGCATCAGGCTCTCTGACCTCCTGGATCACAATGATGTCATAGCGACGGACAATCTACAAAACAGGAAATATTGACACTTTTTTTTTCCTGTAACGACAAACAAGTTCATTCTGTACTGAAATGTACAATTGAGTAAATTAAAGGAAAAGCAACAATATGGCCTCTGCTTTTTCAATTGAACGGTATAATAGTTATAAAAGATTTTTAAAAAATGTGCCCTTCTACCCCCCAGATCTGAAAGTTTTACCATTGAGCTAATAGTGCCGGCCTGCTTGCTCCATCAGCTCAAAATTCGTGTCAGATCCGGTGTCTAGGTGAGACATGACCTTTTTTGACACCATCTAAATGTGAGTTAAATTGTATTAACATACGCTACCTTATACGTATATTGGACAAAATTCCATTTTAGTCATTAAAAAAGTCACATAGTGCCTCTTTAAGATAGTGTCAACATTAAGCTTAATACAAATATGTTTGCAACTTAAACATACACATTTTATGTGATTAACATACACAGCAACCAGGTTGTTTGTATCAGGTCGATTATTTACATGCGATTACACAGAGAAACTATGTGAATAAACAGTGGCGTGCACAGACATTTTGAGGGGCAGGTGCTCAAGTAAATTATACTTTTTGTTTACTTGGTCTGCTCTTTTTTTCCCTCTACACCTATACCTCTTTGCCAAAAATAGCCGATCTACAAGCCCACAACGCCTCGCAGCGCGAGGCGTTGTGGGCTTGTAGATCTGCTATTTTTGGCTAAAGTTCTCCTCAGAAAAGGGATGCTAGGTTTCGAGTGGTTATGGTAAAAAGAAAAATCATATCACATAAAGATTTGTGGCGGACCCCCTGTAGTAACTCTGAGGACCCCCTAGGGGTCCCGGACCCCCTGTTGAAGACCCCTGCTGTAAACTGGGGAAAAAAGGGCACTTCTGGTCAAGAGGGCAAAGGGCAGGTGCTCTAGCGCCACCTAGAGTCTATCTGTGCACGTCCCTGTGAATAAAGTCTGCAGTGTTTCATACCATGGCGATGTAATTCAGGATGATGGCTTTTTGGAGAGTTGGAGGACTTCTGGGAACACCTGGAAGATTGGCCTTACTCGGACCAAAATTCTTGAGGTTCCAGGCTGCCACCCTGAGCAGAGGAGCAGGAGGAGCAGGAGGAGCAGGTAGAGCACAGGCCAGCTGCAACCCACCCAGCAAGAGGACCAGACAACACACTAAACGCATCCTGGGGTTGAGGAGGGATAAGGTCAGGTTAAGAGCAGTGGTGGAAAAAGTACTCAAATGTGTTACTTTTTATTATTAATATCTTTTTTTATTTCATTTTTAAAGACAGTACAGTGTTACAGACAATACAAAAAAGAACACCACGAAAAAAAAAAAAAAAAAAATGTGTTACTTAAGTAAAAGTATCAATACTGCAATGTAGAAGTACTCCGTTACAAGTAAAAGTCCGGAATTCAAAATGTACGTGAGTAAAAGTACAAAAGTATTCATATCAAAATGTACTTAAAGTACCAAAAATAAAAGTACTAAAATGTTTGAAAATAGCAGATCTACAAGCTCACAATGCGCGCCGATGCGTTGTCAGCTTGTAGATAGGCTATTTTCAAATAGCATAAAACTAGAGGTCCGGGCGCCCTCGGCCGATGGCTGAGGCACAGGTCGCGTACAGGTCCGCCACCGTGAGCAGCTACACAGTACATTTTTTCTTTTAACTCTGAAAGTTTGCGTGTATAACCAAATGGACCCTTACTGGTCGATTTATTACACTCTCAGAGTTACAAATGTATAAATGAACACTGACTGTGTACGGTAAAATGCAGTTTGCACTCGAGCTATTTTAGCACTTTTAGGTAGTTTAGATATTTTATATAGATTGTTTATTTGTTTAAGCAGCTATTTAAGAAAATGTAGGTCCCAATGAAAGGTTTAAAGATTGGGTAAGTGATTTACTTTGGTTAAAATAAGTGTTAAATATCTCTATATTGTGATAGTACTCATTCCTATCGTGTTTGTTCAGTAAAAGGAGTCTCTCCCATGTCTCTCCAGCTCTTTATTAAACAGAAAAAGCATTTTCAGTGCTCTCTCCTCATTGGCTTAAATGTTGTCACCTACCTGAAAATGTACTTTATTCTGTTTACTTAAGAGCTGGAGAGACCCCTGTGACCGAACAAACACTCTGTAGCAATGATTAATCAGAATATAGTACTTTAACCTTTTTAACAAAAACAAATATTTTACCAAAATATATCACTACCTACCTTTAAAGTCCCAGTGGAAAATATGAAAGTTCTAGTAATGGATTAAAATAAGTTGTAAAAAATACAATTTTATTCTCCTCTAAATAATTGTACCTTCCTTATACCTTATTATTTTACCTGTTGTCTTTTGGAGCAGATGATGTTGAGTAGTCTTCTCCTCGCCCTGAATACAATTTAAAAATAGGAGTTCAGGGGTTTTAAACCCTCTCTAGTACACTGGAGCAGTCCCCTGATAAAACCTTATCTATAATCTAAGTTCCAAGGAGCTATATCAACTAAGTATTATATCTACGGCTACTCGTAATAGATATTCAGGCGTCCTTCTTCAGCGCATAAGAACCTGCTTTTTCACTGTGTGGGTCCTTTTTAGGGACGATTTTAGTTAACCCTCCCTCTAACTCCTCGACCTATCCTGACACAGTTCCCTCCCCTTATGGGTGTCCATACTTTGTGAAATGACACCTTTCTACGCCCACCCAAGAGTCCTCCCTCATCGCTTTGTGAGTTTCATCACTTCAATGTGAGTTTCATCACTTGAATGACTGATCTTTCTTGTCTCCCTATAGCAGGCTATAACAGGGGGTCCGGGACCCCTAGGGGGTCCTCAGAGTTACAACAGGGGGTCCGCCAATTCTTTATGTGATATGATTTTTTCTTTTTACATTAACCACTTGAACCCTAGCATCCCTTTTCTGAGGAGAACTTTAGCCAAAAATAGCAGATCTACAAGCTCACAACGCCTCGCGCTGCGAGGCGTTGTGAGCTTGTAGATCGGCTATTTTCAAATGGCCTATGTATAAAATAGGGCTAAAGTGGTTAATGTATGTTTCATAATATGATCATTTATATCTGAAAAGTAACTAAAGTTTTCAAATCATTGTAGTGGAGTAAAAGTGCAATATTTGCCTCTGAGATGTACTGGAGTAGAAGTAAAAGTATTGGAAATTGGTAATACTCAAGTAAAGTACAAATACCTCAAAATAGTACAGTACTTAAGTAAATTTACTTAGTTACTTTCATCACTTGAATGAATTTGCATATTTAAATGTACAAATTCAGAAAACTTGTAATACGATAAATGATTGTCTTCATGTAAGTAATCAACTCAGGAAGTTTCATTATGATAACTCTTTTTAAAATGTTGTCATTGTTTCACCTGTCATGTACGTATGGGGAAAATAACAAAATGTGTGATAACCATGAAAAAGCTACTCCTGTGGAGAGGTTATCATATATTTATTTACTCGTATTGACCCTATGAACAATTTAATATAGGTATGGTTTTGCCCACTCTTTCGATAATGAAATCTTGTCTGGCTCATGGACTAACTGAAGAGACCACAATCACTTCAAATTCAGTGAAGGGTGTTTATTGGTTGTTGTAGCTGGGCTCTGGGTGTTGATTGGTTGTTGTAGCTGGGCTCTGGGTGTTGATTGGATGTTGTAGCTGGGCTCAGGGTGTTGATTGGTTGTTGTAGCTGGGCTCTGGGTGTTGATTGGATGTTGTAGATGGGCTCAGGGTGTTGATTGGTTGTGGTAGCTGGGCTCAGGGTGTTGATTGGTTGTGGTAGCTGGGCTCAGGGTGTTGATTGGTTGTGGTAGCTGGGCTCAGGGTGTTGATTGGCTGTGGTAGCTGGGCTCAGGGTGTTGATTGGTTGTTGTAGCTGGGCTCAGGGTTTTGATTGGTTGTGGTGGGCTCAGGGATTCAGCTGCACCTCCACAGGGAAATGGTCGCTGACATCAGTTGGCTGTGGGAAAGATATAAAGTATACGTATTTTTATGCTGTTTTTATGCATTGGTTTTGTTGCATACATGTCCAACCAAATATTTTTCATGTGTACTTCACTTTCAGAGGATGTAAAAACTCATAATAATTATTGTAAAATGTCTTTAAAATGGCTTTGGTAGAGAGTTCACTGCATGGCTAACTTATACACCCCGACACCAGTATGCCGACAAGAGCATTTGGACCAGACCAGGATTCGAGAGTTCAAAGTGTTTTATTGCCAGTCTGTGTACAACACATGTGATGATGATGATAATAAGGTGGTGGTGATGATTTAACTAAATAGGAGTGAAAGACAGAAACAATCAGTAACTTAAACAAACAGAAAGCATAAACAGACCGGCATACATGTCCATCGAGCAAATAAACCAAGGAACATAAAGTCTAATAAACAGAAAACAAACTTACTTATAATGCATCGGAAGTGCTCACATAGCCGTGGGTTTCCTGCAGTGAATCTCTACCCTTCAGACAAATGTTGGTCCGAGGGTTCAACCTGAGCCTATATAGGCCCACCCCAGCTGAACCAAACTAGACTCAGATTGGGCCCCGCCCACCACTAAGTGACATGATCAGTTTGTGAACTCCATTCCACCCACTCTCAGCTTGAGAGGGGGTGGATTTTGTACAATTATTATTATTAAATTCATCATATAGCCGACTGTTACATACAGTGTCACATAATATGTGCTCAGACAGAAGTATAGCATGCTGTAAATGCCAAGTGCAGGTTACTCATGAAGTGGATTTTTTTGCATTTAACGAAGTGGACTGCATTTATGCAGTATGTAGGATCTGAACACAAATATTCATATGTTTTCATTACTTTGCTTCTCTTTTCTTTCTTTTTTTTGTGGAGTGAATACAAAACAAGTATATCCACATTGGAGTATTCATACCTTTACTTAAGTTACACATGTGAGTACTTCTTCCACCACTGTTGATCAGGTATACAATGTTTATTTTATTAAGACCATCCCTTAAAAAAAAAAAACACTTACATCTTGTACCCCAGCGGGGAGGCCCAGCTGTAGTTGGAAGTTAAAGACTTGAGCAGTGCCAGCCACAACATTCCGGTTCATGTTGGTGGTTACCACAATCCTAGAAATACAGAGAGATTTATTTTCAATTTATGTATTAGGGGTGTGCCGACTAATTTCATGATACGATACACGATATTGGGCTCACGATATCGATACGATACAATATATGGCACTTTTTTATTATTCAAATATATGTGGGGGAAAAAAAGCAAATGCAAACAAATACTTCTGTTTTTGCATTATCATTATTGCCAAAAAATAAAAAGTACAAAAAATATATATATATTTATTTTTTCAAATGCCAAAACGATACATATCGTCACGAAAACGTATCGCGATATATAGTGGGACGATATATCGGCACACCCCTACTATGTATGTATGTACTCAACAGTATAATTGTGTGTGTGTGTGTGTGAGTGTGAGTGTGAGTGTGAGTGTGCGCATGCGCGTGCGTGCGTGTGCGTGTGTGTGCCTATCTACCTGTCGTAGGGACAGGGTCTCATAGCTCCCACATTAGTGGCAACATTGTGACCAATCAGCACGCTGAAGATAGTAGTCGTTTGCCAGAGACTGATACTGTTGAATTCATTGGTTCTCCCATTGTTTCTGACATAGTCACAGCCTGCGTTGAAGTCACCCAGTAGCAGTACGTTCTGTTATGAAGATGACACAGATAGATAGAGCATATAGGACATACAGTTTGCAACGTTGTCTATGGATATATCTTTGTCATCTGTGAGATCATCAGAGATGTTATGTCCAAGGAACGTATTCTCACTGCACACAAGAAGAATGTTACTACTGTTAAGATCATCCAAGGGAAATGTCATGCTTTCACAATATTCTTTGTGAAGCCATGAATTGTGCTGTGCGTGTGCGTGTGTGTGTGTGTGTGAGTGGAGATTTACGTTGCCATTTCTCCATTTAGGTAGTTGAGCCACCACATCATCCAGAGAATTAAGCTCCTGTACAGTGCGCCTGGCAGGTGTGGCATCTGGAGTGGAGTGCAGGGGGATAAACGTGTAGTCAAAGGCCTGCCCACCTAGGAGACAAGAATGGGGGGCGGGTATAACATTATTTTGTCTAATAATGTTATTAATTATGTATTGCAGAGTCTCACTGGGCCGTCAGACAGGTGAGCACACCAGCGAGGCGAGCTTGTGTTTGTTGAAATACTCTCCTCCTGACATTGTGCCTTTCTTTTTGTTTTAGGCAAGGCAACATAGGACTTTAAACTGAAGCCTGAATATTTGTGCATGGCCCTCCCCTGGTCCGGGAAGAATTTACGTGGTTACTTACCATTGTTTTGAATCACCCCTCCCCCAACCCTTTGCCTCAATCCCTTGAACTTTAGATGTCAATCTTAGCCAATCAGGATGAAATATGAAAAATCAAACAGATCCATCTTGATCACATGACTATAGAGATCATGTGTACCGATTTGTGTGAAACTTTGATAAAACCTGAAGGCTTAATATCCAAAAATGTATTTTACATAAGTCGGCCTCTGGCGCTATAAGAGGCAGATGTGAAAAATGCAGGGCAAAGGTTTTTCCTTGGCTTCTAGGGAGTGCACACATACAAAGTTTAACACAGTTCGTTGCAGTTATAGGTAAAAACGCAAATCGGCTTGTTATAGCGCCACCATGAGGCTGCAGATCGGCAATTTTCAAATAGCCTATGTATAAAATAGGGCAAAAGTTGTTAATGTATGTTTTATAATGTAATAATCTGCAAAGTGCACACTCCCTAGGAAGCAGGGAGGGAGGGAGGGAGGTGAGGGAGGGGAGGGAGGGAGGGAGGGGAGGGGAGGGGAGGGGCGGGCTTTATAAGTCCTCCAATTGTCAGCCCTGCCCCCCCCCCACACACACACAGACAGACACACACACAGTTTGTTACAAGCTCTGCAATGTTTTTAAGTAAATGATCAAAATAAACAACTCAAAATGCAACGTTACTCCACATGAATGTTGAGTAGAGTTGTCAGTCCTTACCAGAGTGGTGAAAGCTGCTAAAACACACTTGTGACAACAAGACATTGGAAACAGAAGTGCATTATCTCTATCTGACCAAAACTGAGGTGAGTTTCTGCAGGTAACTTAGCATAGCTAATTAGCGGCTTAGCATTAAAGGAGTTGATAGAATTTGTGTTTAATTTCACTTTTATTTTACTTGGCAAAGCAACTAGTCAGGATGAAGCATTGTTGTGTTGTTTGATGTGATGTGAAGTGAATCTGTTGTATTGTTGAGCTGTGTTTGATTGTGATGCTAAGACAGGCTATGCAGGCCTAGACAGTGGTGTAAAGTAACTAAGTAAATGTACTCAAGTACTGTACAATTTTGAGGAGCTTTTACTTTTTTAAAACTTTGGTTTTACTAGTTACTTTGTAGATTTGGATTATTATTACAAAACATACCACTTAAGCCCTATAGCCTATATAGTTAGGCAATTTGATTTGAATTAATCTTTCTTTCTTTCTTTCTTTCTTTCTTTCTTTCTCTGGCAGAGGTGTTGCAGGGGACACATCTCCCCCCATCTCTTCATTATAAGCGTGACATCAGTGAAGGAGGGGAGCAAGAACTGGGATTCACTACTACAACTAGGAGATGACTCTCTAATGTAGTCTTTTTATTTTATTTTATAAACACACACACACAAACACACCCCACACACACACACCCCCACCCATACACCCCCACACACATACATATGACGATGCAGATGACATCTGCATCGTAGATGCCCAGAAGACTGAGGTTCTCACCTAACACCCTCCCAGACCATCCACCTCTAATAAAGTACTGGTGAAGCTAACCAGAGAGATGTAAAGTACTGGCGAAGCCAACCAGATGTACGGAGGATGAAGATGGCGGGAGACGCCCGCTGGAAGGCTCATCCGAGGTTGCCCTGCCCTAGAGAACGAGATCTGGAGATCTCTCTCTATCCATGGGTTTGTCTTCATGGGGGATTCCGACGACGACTTGATCCGCACGGTCGAACGGCCGAAGACCTTGTCCTTCTCGGGGGTTTCCCCTGAAGACGGCTGATGAAGACGACTCAAAGTAGGAACCTCTTTAGGACTGTCACGATTATGACATTTTACTTGACGATTAATTGTCGCTCAAATAATTGCGATGAACTAGGCCGAATTAATGAATTACTGCGTCGTACGCTGAACATGTATTAATAAAAATGTGTCTGTCTTCGTAAACAAAAGGTGCACAGGTCAGATATGACAAATAACTTGCATAACTCAATAACTAATAAATAACACACACACACACACACACACACACACACACACACACACACACACACACACACACACACACACACACACACACACACACACACACAGTATACAATTGATCACAGGCAGCTTACCTAAAGTGTTCTTGAACCTGGCAACAAACGGTGGTCTGCTGAAGGCAGTCTGATTAGGGTACTGGTAGCTGCGAAATACACGCACTGTGGTGGTTCTAAGGACATGGAAAAGAGGCCCACATTAAGCTCTTCATTAAAACTAAACAACACTAGGTTAGGATTATTAATAGTCAATAGATATGCAAATGATTTAATAAAACAGAAAGTATGGTGGTTAATGTGATGTCATGGTGGTGATGTCATCATCATGCAGGTCCAGGGGTCATCAATATGTCCGTACACGGACAAATGTGTCCGTGGCAAGACTTGGCCTTGTCCGTGGAAAGTTTTAGATTTTTTTTTTTTCTTTTCAATTTCTTTTTATTTGAGAAATTGCAGGGTACAGTAACTACTTGCCCCACAACATTCCACAATCATCCCATTCCTTAGTCCCCCCCCACCCCACTAACAAACAAAGTGAAATAAAAACAAAACAGTAATAATAAAGAAAAATGAATTTGATGAAAAAAATGAATTTGTAATTGGCTTCTTTGATTTTGTTACTTGTAAATGGGAAATGTATTCTATCACAAATATTTAACCAGGTGTTTTCCTCAAATGTCATTGTTAAATCTGTTTCCCAAATCCTCAACAAAGGCAAAAAAGATGAGTGACAGTCTTTGGAAAAGATGTCATACAATTCACTAATTTTACCTTTAATTGTGGTCGATAACATTAATGTTTCTTCTATTTCATATAATTCTAGTCTTAATTTATTTTCTCTTCTAAGTGAATGTATGATATTTCGCATTTGTAAGTATTTAAAGAAGTCAGTATTTGGGATGCCATATTCTGTTCTTAATTCTATAAATGATTTTAACTGCATATTTGTATGAAACAGGTCTTTGAATTGACTTATCCCCAACTGTGCCCACCTCTGTATATTAACTGAGGTTAGATGTTTATCTAGATCAGGATTGCGATAGATAGGAGAGTAAATGGAAGTATAATTAATGATGCCAAGTTTTTTTGAACAATCCTTCCAAGCACGAAGTGTGTTAAGAACAATGAAACAGTTACCTATGTTTCTTATTTTTGTTGAATTGTTTTATAAATATGAGAGAGTCCAATGGTAATGGATCAATAAATTGCGCTTCTAATTGAAACCATTGTGAGTCTTGTCTTCCCAACGTCCATGACACTACATTTCGTAGTTGGGCTGACCAAAAATAATATTGGTGATTGGGAAGGCCAAGGCTTCCTATAGATTCTGGCTTCATAAGTGTCAGTAACTTTATCCTAGGCATTTTGTTTTTATCCTAGATTTTTTGTTTTTTATACATTTATTATAACTTATTTTGATCATAAGACCCAGTCTCAAATGGACCCTATGGGTCCATTTGGTTCCATTTGAGAGTTACAGACCTGCATAGGTCATTTAGGGCTAGCTCTTTGTTGTTAGTCATGTCAGTCTACTCATATATAATCACCTAGGCTGCTAATGCAGCCTGACAGCATTTCGTGGGTTCAAATCATAGACTGTATAAATGAGATGGACAAACCCCCTCCGCTGCTTTCTACAGACCGAAAACGAAGCCTTTGCTGCAAGACTGTAGGTCCGCCATCTTTCAATACGCGTCAGAATGAGTTCAGACCATTATTGGTTGGGTAACTTGTCAATCAAGAGCGGGGGGCGGGGAATGAATGCTATTGGTTGTTTAGCGTGTCAATCAAATCATCCCGCCCCTCCTAGAGAATAGCCTACTTTATCGTCAATTTTATAATAAATAGAACCATAATTTAGCAAAACGCATATCCTGATGATTGAAAGGAGACTTTAAACTAGCGACTGGAAGCATATAGAATTTATGACAATTTTTATTACAGTAAGAAAATCTAGTCTAAAGTTTGTCAAAAAACCCATTCACTTGCGCTAAAATAAATTCTTTCTGAACTCACAGGTCGGCGCAGGGTAAAACAGCGCCACTCTGGCCATTTTGTCGGCCTCATCGTACATATCTCAGCCTTGCCCCTTGGTTCAAATCCCGATTCCGATGACCTTAGCTGCGTGTCACTCCCCATCTCTCTCTCCCCATTTCCTTTCAGTCTACTGTATACTATCAAATAAAGGCAGAAAAAGCCAAAAAATATCTTAAAAAAGAAAACAAAAGAATGTCCACCCCAAGCCAGCATGCCGATGACCCCTGTGCAGGTCCATTCATGAGTGTGATGTATGTGATTTACTGTACCTGTAGAGGTAGACGTATCGTTCCTTGTGGCTGTCTACGCCCAGTTGACCACTGGGGATGAAATCATACCGTGGACCTGTTCTGGAGAGGGACACACAACGTAAGTTATGACTATAACTATGGATCTAGTATGAGACCGAACAATGACCGTCAATACGGTCATAACAATGAATGATGCCCTCATCTTGCCCACATGACCCGAGGAGACGGTCTCACCTTTAACTATGCCCGGTGAGAGCAGCTCCGCCTCCAGCCTCGAACGCCTCAGAACGTTCCGAGCGACAGGAGATAGTGGGGAGGCATGCGTTAATCCGACAGACCTTTTCTCCGACTATGTGGCATCCGCGTGCGGTTAGGGAATGGTTAGGGTGCGGGTTTGGTTCGGGTTTACTGTTTAATGTCGGAGCACTGCGCTGTCGGAGGAATGCGCTGTCGGACTAACGTATTGCACCCAGATAGTGACGGTCATCGTTCGGTCTCATAGATCCATAGTCATAACTTACGATCTATTTACCTCACTCTGACCGTCACTACGGTTTACTCAACCCGTACACTGCTTACTCAAGCAGCGAGTGTGAGAACTACCAGCAAAAAAAGAAAAGCAGTTTTATTCAATATTAGGCTGGCATATATCAAACAGATACTCAACCTACCGTGCAGGTCTCTGCAAAGAGGCGGAGCCGCTCTCACCGGGCATGGTTAAAGGTGGGACCACCTCCTCGGGTCATGTGGGCATGACTATGTTGGTATTTGGTCTCGATAATAAGTATAAGATGAGGGCATCATTCATTGTTACGGTGAGAGTGAGGTCGAAATAGATACACAGTCACACACGCACACACACAAGGGCGCCGATTTATGTCCGCGTTTTTGGTTGCGCAACGCACGCTCGCTGCGCGTAGAGCGAGAAAATTTACTTAGACTTATTTTCCGGGTTTGTTAGCTTTTTGGGGGGGGGTTTGTTACCATAATGCGGTTAATTTGGTACAAAATCGGCGCCCTTGAACACACACACACAGCTGTATCAGAACATGGCCATGCTGTTGTGTTTACCTCGCGTCACTAGGCTTTCCCCCACCGAGGAAAGCCTGGTATTCATTCTAAAACTAGCAGTGTGATCCGGTTTAATTGGTGTTCCGGTTGGCGCTGCATTGTTTTTCTTCCCCACATAATGCCAATCAATTAGTTTAGTCTCGCTAGTCGCGCTACGAGTTAGAATCAAAAATGGACATACCAAACGATTGTTATACCAACCACCACATGATGACATAACGTTATTTCCGAAAATGGTACTGTTGATTTGACTGTATTTCTTAACAGGCATTCTAAAAGCCAGTCAGTAGGTGGTTTCAGAGAGTTATTAATTAACTGCATTATCAATACAGCAATTCATTGATACAAAAAACATTACTTTTGAATACCTAAATATTTTAAAAAACCGTATATATACGTTTTTTGCAATACTTACACGGAGTGCCAAACCCGTATATATACGGTTTAAAAAAAAAAAAAAAAAAAATCAAAAAATTTTTTTTCCAATTTTTTTTTTTTTTTACCTTCTAAGCACCAGGAGATATCATTTTCCGAAGATTTTGACTCCAATCCATTTTCTGGTTAACTTATGACTTCAAAAGCCTGTATCTCGGCTCCTAAAAAATGGTCAAAAAACCCTGGCACTCAGTGTACTCTGTTTTTTTAAAAACCTGGCACCCAATGTGTTGTTAAGAAAGCACTCCAATACTTTTACTTGGAGAGAAGTAATATTTGACTCGGAGTATCCAGCCTATACTTTGTGTACATTGTGTTAGTAAAAGCTGCATACTTTGACTTTTTGTTGTGTCGAGAGTCATTTACTGGAAATGGCCTGAACTGCTGTAAAGCAGAGGTTGTGTAATGACCACTGAACATTATATTGACATAAGAAGGCAATGAGCTGCAAACATTCACTTTGACTTGTGTCCAGAGAGTGATTTACTGGAAATCACTTGATATGCTGTAAAGCCCCCCCCCGCTTTTCTGGGCACGTCATAAATGGGTTGCAGCACCATGTGCGTTTATACATCAGCACAAAGTGAAATATTTCAAGCCTTCTTTCATTTAATCTTAATTATTATGTCATACGGCTCATGAAAATCAAACATCCAGAGTCTCAAAATATTGAAAGACCAATCAAAAATTGTATCTATGAAATATATACCACAATATCAACCTTGTGGCAGGGAGGTGATCAGCCTGCAGCACTTCTGAGGTCACTTTGACAGCCCTTATTTTTCTTGGAAATAAGGGATGCCCGGAACTGTGTCCCTTATTTCAATTTCAGGTAGTTGCCAGCCCTCCAAGTTGCCAAGTCCTGCTGGAAAAAGGGGCACCAGAACGTATTGTAGCACTGGGCACCACAAAGGGTTAATCCGCCCCTGCCCTTATGCCTAATGCGAACTAGAAATGGCTTGAAAACCATGTAAAATCACTGGAATACGGAGATGGTCTTACTGGTCGTTGACCGCTTTCTTCAGTGCATTGATTACAGGCAGGTTAATGTCACTGTCTCTCACCTCCTGGATCACAATGACGTCATAGCGACGGACAACCTACAAAACAAAATGAGAAGGAAATATTTACACTTTTTTGAGTGGTGCCGAAGGCAACCACTTATATACATGGCTTTGTCTGTGTCTGTATGTCCGTGTGTCCACCAAGCTAACATTGGTCAAGCATCACGTGACACGTGACAATATGTTGAAAGGGTGTGCTTTGATTGGCTAGCGAGACGCATGACGAAATAGAGCCGTGTAAATAGGTGTGTCACTTTGAAACATTGTTTACATGTTTCAAAGTCACATCAGTGCCATCAGCCAAGCTAACATTGGACATGTTAGCTTGGCTGATTGAACATGTTAGCCAAGCTAAGCAAGGCACCACTCACTTCACACAGGGTGTGATTTTTCCCTGTAACAACAAACATGTACATTCTACTGAAATGTAAACCATCATCGTGGCTCAGGAGTTAAGAGTTAAATAGCGGAAAAGCAACAATATGGCCTCTTAGTTTTCACAATAATTGTATAATAGTTATAAAACATTTCCCCAAAAATGCAAGTGCATACTAAAAGCTTTTTGTTCCTGACAGTTTAAGATAGCGTCAACATGAAGCTTAATAAAAATAAATGTGTAACTTTTAAAGCAGCACTATTTAACTTTCTGTGCAGGAAATAGCAGTGTCCTGCGCGAGTGCTTAAAGTCTTACCATTGAGCTAATAGAGCCCTGCCTGCTTGCTCAGGGGATAAATTGAATCTTGACCATCAGGTAAAATATCTTGTCAGATCCTGTGTCTAGTTGAGGCATGACCTTTGACACGGAAAATCTAAATGTCTCAATAGAAGAGCAGGAAGACAAAATACAACCACCCCAATTATATTATATTGTATTAACATTACTCTACCATAGAGATTGGACAAAACATTTTTTTTGTCATTAAAAAAGTTACATAGTGCTACTTTAAGATATAGTATCAACATTAAGCTTAATAAAGATACGTTTGCAACTTAAACATACACATTTGATTTGATTATTAAACATACACATTAACCAGGTTATTTGTATCAGGTTGATTAATTACATGTGGTTACCCAGAGAAACAGTGTGAATTAGCCTGCAGTGTGTCATACCGTGGCGATGTACTCCAGGATGGCGGCTTTGTTGGCATTTCTTCTTACTAGATTGGCCTTACTCCGACCAAAATTCTCGATGTTCCAGGCCGCCACCAGCAGAGCACAGGTCAGCTGCAGCCCACCCAGCAACAGGACCAGAGAACACACTAAACGCATCCTGGGGTTGAGGAGGGATAAGGTCAGGTTATAAGAGCAGGTTTAAAAACCAGTGGTGGAAAACGTACTTAAGTAAAAGTATCAGTCCTGCAATGTAGAAATACTCTGTTACAAGTACAAGTCCGGAATTCAAAATTGACTTGAGTGAAAGTACAAAAGTATTGGTATCAAAATGTACTTAAAGTACCAAAAGTAGAAGCTACTCATTATGCAGAATGGCCCATTTCACAAGTTTTCAAATGTATAACAAACATTTGAAAGTAGCAGATCTACAAGCTCACAATGCGTCGCATCGCGACGCATTGTGAGCTTGTAGATCTGCTATTTTCAAATGGCCGAAATGTATACAGGGCTGAAGTTATTAAAGTATGTTTTGTAATAATAATTCAAATCTACAAAGTAACTAGTAACTAAAGTGTTCAAATAATTGTAGTGGAGTAAAAGTACAATATTTGCCTCTGCGATGTAGTGGAGTAGAAGTAACAGTACGGAAAATTGGAAATACTCCAGTAAAGTAAGAAATCCTCAAAATTGTACTTAAGTACAGTACTTGAGTAAATGTACTCAGTTACTTTACACCACTCGTAAAAAAACAAATGGCCCCTTACTGGTTGATTTGTTACACTCTCAGAGTTACAAATGTATAAATCAACAGTGAGGATTTTACTGTGTAAGGTGAAGTGCACTTTTAGGTAGTTAAGATGTTTTATATATATTGTTTATTTATTTAAGCAGCTTAGTTTTTAACACATTTGACACAAGTGTCTTTAACATCTTACTCTTGAGCCTGTATAGCTGCTTTTTTAGCGCACAATGAATTTCACATGCCGTTTACCGGTACTTGCCATTGGCATTGTTGACAATAAAGTTGAACCTTGAACCCTTGAACCTTAACAAATAACATACAACTTCTGTAGCCTAAACCAGAGGATATAGGGATAAAACAAATAAAAAAGAAACAGGACTAGGATAAATAAATAATCATATGGGTTTTTTTCATAACATTGTAATCACAAAAAGGTTACATAGTACAGCTTTCAGTCTTTACTTCAAGTGCAGGAATAGCAGATAGCAATAAATGAGGTACAAGTTACATAAGGTTCAGGTTCAATATAATAGTAAAACAGTAACAATAATTTCAATTTTCGAATTGTGTTTGTCCCACTGAAATGTTTAAAGTCCCAGTGGAAAATATGAAAGTTCCACTAATGGATTAAAATAAAGGTTATAAAAAATACAAATGTTATAAATAATTTCCTTTGCTTACCTTATTCTTTTACCAGTTGTCTTTTGGAGCAGTGTTCTCCTCGCCTAAATACAATTTAAAAATGGGAGTTCAGGGATTTTAAAACATCTCTAGTTCTACACTGAGGCAGTCCCCTGATTTTAAAACCATATCAAGTCCCAAGGAGCTACATCAACTTTTGTTTTTCTATTACTCTGGATCCCAAAAGTTCCTATTTAAGGTATATCTAAGGTTATACTCGTGATATATATTTAGGTGTCCTCCTGCAGTGTGCAAGAACCTGCTTTTTCACAGTACAGGCCCTTTTTAGGGCCTCTGTACCTCCCTCTAACTCCTCGACCTATCCTGACAGGGTTCCCTCCCCTTTATGGGTGTCCTAAGGGCTCTTACCTGAAATGATATTGTACTTTTAACCCACTACACTTATTTGAAAACTTTAGTTATTAGTTACTTTTCAGATATAAATTATGATATTATAAAACATACATTAACCCCTTTAGCCCTATTTTATACATTTGAAAATAGCCGATCTACAAGTTCAAAGGATCTGCTATTTTCAAATATTTTTGTACTTTTACTTTTGGTACTTGAAGTACATTTTGATGCCAATACTTTTGTACTTTTACTCAAGTAAATTCATTCTGGACTTTAACTTGTAACAGAGTATTTCTATATTGCAGTATTGGTACTTTTACTCAAGTTAGTACTTTTCCCACCACTTTCCAGAGAGTGCCCTCCCTCATGGCTTTGTGAGTTTCATCACTCGAATGATTGATCTTTTTTTGCCTCCCTACATTGACCGGCTGGGTCACATGACCCTTGAGTACAACAGAAGAAGATTGTTTAACCCATTAAAACCAGGAAAGCATCTGTCATTTTAGATTTTAACCACTTTAAAGGGATTGTAGGCGAGTTCAGACATAATCAAAGAAAAAAACTGTCGTCAAACACCGCCCCTCCAGCAGTTCTTTTCCCTGACCACCAGGGGATGACGCAGGGCGGACTTTTTAAATGGACCATGCCCAAAATAGGTTGCCTTATGCGGATACAATTTGCGGAACTGCCCGCCCCTACGGTTCTCTGAATTTTTATTTTTAAATAGGCTCTTTCATGATAAATTCACCACATATATGAAGTTAAACAACTAAATTCTATCCAAACGATTTTTTAAAAGTACATTTTGTGCCTCAAAAAAGAAGTTTGAGAGCGTTTTAAAACCGAACGTAAAAAGTTCACACGGACGCGCACGGACGCGCACATGCGTGCGTTAATTTACGTACCGGACAAACGTAACATAAACATAAACAGTGGGGAAAATACGGATTTCAGACAGAGGACTGTGTTTCAATGCAGGAAAACACCCCAGCATCATTATATAGTGGCTGATAGAGGGGAGAAAATGCAAAATATATATATATAAATATTTTTTAAATTTAGGCTTAATGTTCCCTACAATCCCTTTAACCATTATCTTATACTTTGGCTATTCAAAAATAGATCTGCTATTCAAAAAGAAATAGCAGATATACAAGCTAATAGCTTGTATATCTTTTTTTTTTTTTTTTTTTTTTAATCATAACATTTGTAACTCAAATCTTTGCTTCTGGGGATTCTACAAATGTCTTCTAAATCCTAACATTATTATTTTTTTTAAACGTATGTTGCTATAATCAGTGGTTCTCAAACTTTTTCATGTCAAGGACCCCCAAAATTATATGTATTTGGTATTTATATACACGTTTGAATACAAATAAAATTGTTACACAACAGAGCACTGCATACTACAATATTGTTAATGTAATGCAACGCAATGTTTGAACATACAATGCTTACATGAAACTTACATTGGCAAAATGTATTACAAAATATGATAGTTCTATATGTTAATTAAGGTGTTTCATTACACATTTTTTGTAGATGTCTGAGGGAGACATTTGTTTCCACAGGTGCAAGCTGGAAATGAACTGATCTGGTCCTGTGACCTTTCACACTAGACACATGCAGTGGTGGGAAAAGTACTACGTTTTTTACTTAAGTAAAAGTATCAATGCCACAATGTAGACATACTCTGTTAAAAGGAAAAGTCCTGCATTTAAAAAAATGTGTGCAGGACATTAGTTATCTACAGGAGGCCATATAGCTGAGTGGTTTGTGAGCCCGCCTAGTGAACCAGGGCCCCTAGTTGTCCCAGGTATGATTCCAGGCCAGCAATGTAGTAGTAATGTTTCAACATACTCAGGTTTGAAATGATTCAATAATGTGTGCATGATGCCATTTATCTGCCTGCAATGCCTACTGTGATTTTGATTGAATACTTTATTAACAGTTTGCAGATTGTACAGAGATACAGAGATTGTTAAAAGGATAACAACAAAAAATACCTGGGGGCTTGTTTCCATTGTGGTCCTGTGTATTCAATTAATTAAGATGTTTTGAGTGAATCATGTGTCACCTATTTACATGCACCTGACTCAATCATCATCATCATCATCAAGGTGGCTTTTGTTATGAGTCTTTAACATTGATTGAAATGAACCCATGACTGCAGTTAATTAGAGGACAGCTGGGAGGAGGTGGGAGGAGGTGTTTCTCCACTCTAAGACAAAAGGTAGGTATTGCTACTTATACTCCTGCAACAACTCCTACAGTACATCAATACAACACACACTGTCCTGCTCAGTCAGTGCTCAGAGTCAGACAGACCACAGAACACAGAGACACACAGAGACAAGCAACGGTTATTATTTCAGTTCAACTTTCAGGCTGCACTCTTCTTCAAAGTGACCTTCTGAGAAAACATTGGAGTAGGATCCCAAATTACAGGTAAGAAAATATACTTATAATCATCTGAATTTGTTGGCTGTTTTCACATGAAGTAATTGAATTAGTAGGAGCCCATTCAAATGTCAGTAATTGTTATTGGTTAGCATTCTACTTAGTTTGTTCAGTGGTGGAAGAAGTACTGAGATTTGTTTTTTAACTGAAGTAAAGTAGCAATACCACAATAAAGTACAAGTTATACAACTCTGCAACTGTTACAGCCAGAGTCGTTTTAAGGCACAGTTAATGTTTTATGGAACCATTACATCGTAACATTTGGTTTTACAGTCAATCCTAAAGGTATATTATTTGTTGTATGATCACTATTATTCATATTTTAGTCATCAAGGAGGAATTTCACAGATATGTCTAACTCACTAAGCTTCAATTCTGTACTCTGTAAAACCTGGAACAGGAACCCAGATTTTTTTGCATTATTAGTGTATTAGTACTATTGCTGCTATTACTACGACGACGAATAACACTATACTAGTACAGTATAGTAATACTACAACTAGTACTATTGCCACTCATAATGATAACGCCGGAAGTGGCTCAGGAGGTAGAACGGCCGCTTGGGATCCAGTTTGATCCCGGGCTTCCCCAGAGTTAGTGTCAAAGTGTCCTTGAGCAAGACACTGAACCCCAATTGCTCCTGATGAGCAGGTTGTTACCTTACATGGTTTCCTCCGCCGTTGGTGTGTGAATGTGTGTTTGTGAATGGGTGAATGTTACACCCCTTGGATATATGTGCTACATAAAAGCATGTTGTACCTTGAACTCATTCACTCAATAGAAAAAAATAGAATAATAATTTATTGTTGTTGTTTTCTCTTCTAGTATTCCTGGAGTAACAGCCTCAGTGAACATTGCAGATAAGGGATTGTGACTGCAGACAAAATGGCTTCCTGTTTGACTCGTCTGGAAGAGGAGCTCATCTGTCCCGTGTGCCATGACATCTTTAAACATCCTGTTCTGCTGTCTTGCAGCCACAGCTTCTGCAAAGACTGTCTGCAGGAATGGTGGATGGAAAGATCAAATGAATGTCCTGTTTGTAAAGCAATATCCTCCAGTGACCATCCTCCTACTAACTTGATAGTGAAGAACCTGTGTGAGAACCTCTTGGAGAAGAAACGCCAGAGCGCCTCATCGGTGAGCTCAGAGGTCTCCTGTGTTGCACACGGGGAGAAGCTCAGGCTCTTCTGTCTGGACGATGAACAGCTGGTGTGTCTTGTGTGTCTGTATTCAGATATACACACCGGTCACAGGTTCTTACCTGTAGATGAAGCATCGGGGCGTTGTAAACAGAAAGTCCGGGAATCGCTGAATGCTTTAAAGGAGAAACTGGAGGACTTTGATGAAGTTAAAACAACTTACGACCTAACAGAAAATTATATCAAGGTTCAGGCCCAGAACACAGAGATGTTGATTAAGGAACAGTTTATGAACCTTCATCAGTTCCTTCAAGAGGAAGAGGAGGCTAGGATCTCTGCTCTGAGGGGGGAAGAGACACTGAAGAGTCAGGAGATAAAGGAGAGGATTGAGGAGCTGAACAGAGACATGGTGACCCTCTCAGATGCAATCCGTGCCGCCGAGGACCAGCTGAGAGCCGACGACCACGTCTCGTTCCTGCAGAACTACAAGACCACGATGGAAAGAGTCCAGCTCACCCCACACTGCCCTCAGCCAGTCTCAGGAGAACTGATAGACGAAGCTAAACATCTGGGCAACCTGGCCTTCAGAGTCTGGGACAAGATGAAGGACATTGTCTCTTACACTCCTGTGGTCCTGGACCCCAACACTGCCCATTCAGAATACATCCCGTCTGCTGATCTCACCAGTGTGAGACAGGGCTTCCAGCAGCTTCCTGACAGCCCAGAGAGGTTTGAGTGTGCCAGGGATCTGGCTTATGAGGGCTTTTACTCAGGGTCTCACAGCTGGGATGTTGAGGTTGGAGACAGTAGAGAGTGGGAAGTGGGTGTGATGGAAGAAGTGGGGGGTAAAATCTGGTTGCTGGTGTTCAGTCAGGGAGAGTTCAGTCAGGCTCAATACTCTGCATTCTGCTCAGCAGGAAATATTGTGACTGACACTGTTCTCTCAGTGAAGCAGAAACCCCAGACGATCAGAGTCCATTTGGACTGGAACAGAGGAGAGCTGTCCTTCTCTGATCTGGATTCTAACACAAACCTACACACCTTCACACACACTTTCACTGACACACTAGTGACCATCGTTGCTCTCAGGTAGAAACCTTGTATCTCCATATTTCAAATATTTTATTTTTAGAAAAACAGAAGAAGATCGTTAAAATAAACAACACAATCTCTTTAGCAAACGTCCAATGGATAAGAAATGACCACACCATGAAAACGTGCATATATTAAGATAAAGCTAAATACGTAAAATATTTACTGCCAAAATTTACATTTGTTACGTTTCCCCACTATGTATACTATGTATAACACATTTTAAACGTATGTGTCTTAAATGACGTTTTCTCATTACAATGAAATAAAGCTCCTTTGAACTGACTTGTGACATGCGTATACTTATGAATAATGACAATCTTCTTGAGATTATAAATCCCTTTTGATATGAAATCCAACTTCCCAGTAAATTGCAATATTGACACGTCATCATAGGTCACCAGGTCATTTAGTGCACTGGGTATTATCACTCATTGAGTTTAGTGACAAAAACATTTCATCACCTAAACATAACAAGTTTTCACATTCATGTTGTACTGCTGCACATTCCTTCTTATGTACATATGTTTGATAAAAATAAAATTGTAACACAACAGAGCGCTGCATACTACAATATTGTTAATGTAATACAAAGCAACGTTTGAACTAATAACATATACTTACAAGCAATATTTAAAACAGATATGATAGTTGTGAAACTGCGCACACACACTCCCTGGTGCCGGAGCAGAACCTCTGCTCCAAATGTTTCACATGGGCCTGTTATAGCGCCACCAGGACGCAGATTTTTGCAAAACAATTATTTTTTATATAGAGTACAGAAGTCCTGACGTCACTCGTTCATCCCCTGGATCGTAAAGTAATTTCGCCATGGAGAATAACATTGGGTCATCTTAGAATTGTCTCATATAAGAATTGTGGTCCAAAAATAAACAAACTGTCTCGGCGATATTGTCAGGGAGGTGACTCTGTATCGTTTATGATAGTCAGTCACTCATATTTGATACAGTCTGGAGAAAATTTAACTCATTTGCCGGAAGTAACATTAGCGTTTTCTCACCATCATTTGATGCTTCATATCCATAAGAGTCAAATCACCGGGATCATTTGTTTATTTTTGGAACACAGTTCTTATTTGACGCGATATTAAAGACGTCTATGGGAAGTCAGAATGGGGGTGAAAACCGCAACCCAAGTAGATTTCGTAAATTACGTCAGACTTCGGTGCTCTATTATTCCAGCAGAGTTTGTCCAAACATCACACATGCCAGTACACAGTATCTCTATAGTCATTAAGTGTGCTTTGTTTTGAACAAAATCCATCAAATCAACACAGCGTGCAATTGCCGTGAAACTTTGCACGCATATTGCCACTAGGCCATGGAAGAAATGCCACCATGCATTTATCAAATCGGCCTTCTGGTGGCGCTATAACAGGCCGATAACTGAACCAATCGGCATTAAACTTTGCACGCACACTCCCTAGAGGCCAAGAGAAAACCTCTGCCTTGCATTTTTCACATCGGCCAATTTTTGCAAAACACATTTCTCAATATTACTTCTACAGTATTTGTCCAAACATCCCGCAAATCGGTACACATTATCTGTATAGTCATGTGATCAACATGGACCTGTCTTATTCTAAGATTGGCATGTAAAGTTTGCAGGAGTGGCTTGTTTTGAACAAAATGTCTCAAATCATAAACGCAGAATCTGAATGCCGTGAAACTTGGCACGCACTTTCCCACTAGGCCGAGGAAGACATGCGACTCTTTTCATGTTGTCCTGTTATAGCGCCACCAGGAGGCCGAATTTTGTAAAAACACATTTGTTGATATTACTCTTACAGATTGTGTCTAAACAGCACGCAATTCGGCACACATTATTTCTATAGTCATGTGATCAAGACAGATCTGACCTGGCATAGACCTGTGCTCCGACGAGAACTTTTTTGAGTTCTATATGTTAATTCAGGTGTTTTATTAAATTATTTCTGTAGATTCTAGATTTTTTCAGAGGTGCAGCTGGAAATGAACTGACCTGGTCCTGTGACCTTTCACACTACAAGTACCTAAGATTCATATTACTTAAGTAAAAGTATCAATACCACAATTTAGAAATACTCTGTTACAAGCAAAAGTCCTGTATTCGAAAAACTTGAGTAAATGTACAAAACACTTAAAACTGCATTTGTATATAGCTATTAAAACTAGGTCTTAAAAATAGTTAACTGAAATAAATGAATAATTAACAAGGCAGCCATTCTGCAGTGTTAGGTGGTCAGATGGGAGATGCTGCTCCAGACACCGTTGAGAATCACTGCTGTAGAGCAGAGGTCTTCAACAGGGGGTCCGGCACCCTTAGGGGGTCCTCAGAGTTACTACAGGGGGTCCGCCAAATCTTTGTGTGACATAATTTATTTTTTTTACCTTAACCACTTGAACACTAGCATCCCTTTTCTGAGTAGAACTTTAGCCAAAAATAGCAGCTCTACAAGCTCACAACGCCTCGAGTTGCGAGGCGTTGTGAGCTTGTAGATCGGCTATTTTTGGCAAAGAGGCATAGGTGTGTGAGGGGAAAAAAGAGCAGACCACGTAAACAAAAAATGTTGAATCTGAAACACAATTTTATACGATATAGAGGGGGTCCCTGCCTCGTCTCTCTCTCAGCTAGGGGGTCCTTGGCCTGAAAACGTTGAAGACCCCTGCTGTAGATACTATAGATATAATGGATGGAGGACGTAGGCTTTTGGTTGCACATGTTTGAACATCATTTGATTTGGTAGCTATGTTAACTTTGCTGTCCGCAAGATTGCAATGAATCAATCTTTTGTGCAGGATGCTGTTTATCTGCAGGCGGCCATAGCTGAGTGGTTTGTGAGCCTGCCAAGTTAACCAGAGTCCCTATAATTGTCCCAGGTATGATTCTAAGCCAGCAATGTAGTAATGTTTGACCATACTCAAGTTTGAAATGATGCAATCATTTGTGCAGAATGCTATTTATCTGCCTGCAATACCAAGCGTAATTTTGATTGATTGATTGAATACTTTATTAACAGTTTGAAGATTGTACAGAGGTACGGTTTACAAAGATTATTAAAATAGTAACACAAACAAGCCCTGAGGGCTTGTTTCCATTGTGGTCCTGTGTATTCAATTCATTAAGATGTTTTGAGTGAATCATGTGCCACCTATTTAAATGCAGCTGACTCGATCATCATCATCATCATCATCATCAAGGTGGCTTTTGTTATGAGTCTTTAACATTGATTGAAATGAACCCATGACTGCAGTTAATTAGTGGAGAGCTGGGAGGAGGTGGGAGGAGGTGTTTCTCCACTCCAAGACAAAAGGGAGGTGTACTACTTATACTCCTGCAACAACTCCTACATCAACACAACACACACACTGTCCTGCTCAGTCAGTGCTCAGAGTCAGACAGACCACAGAACACAGAGGAACACAGAGATAAGCAACTGTTATTATTTCAGTTCAACTTTCAGGCTGCACTCTTCTTCGAAGTGACCTTCTGAGAAAACATTGGAGTAGGATCCTTAATTACAGGTGAGAAAATATAGTTTATAATATTCTGAGTTTGTTGACTGTTTTCAGATATACTGTAGTGATTGAATTAGTAACACGTTATAATGTAATATGTTCAATTGGAATAAAAAGCTGATGAGACTATAAGTTCTATGTCTCTGATGTAGGCCTACCAAGTTTTGACACACGTCATGTTGAACCACCAGAGATATATTGAGAGTTATGTTCTAGTCAGTGTGTAATGCATGTGGTACTCATTCACTCAATAACAACCACGATGATTAATTGTTGTCGTTTTCTCTTCCAGTATTCCTTGTGTAACAGCCTCAGTGAACACTGCAGGCCAGGGATTGTGACTGCAGACAAAATGGCATCACGTTTGGCTAGTCTGGAAGAGGAGCTCACCTGTCCCATGTGCCATGACATATTTAAACATCCTGTTCTGCTGTCATGCAGCCACAGCTTCTGCAAAGACTGTCTTAGCCCAGGCGTTTCGGGCCAGAATCGTGCACTTTACGATACAAGCATGAAATTTGGCACACAGTTTGAGCATGCCATAAGGAACATTTTTGGCTATAGGGCCATCGCAGATTTGTCCTGTGGTAACCATGGCAGCCATTTTCCAAAATGGCCTCCATCTGCTGTTATTTTACCAATAACTCAGGTGCTAGGCCACCTAGGATCTTGATTCTGGTGACTAATCCTACATTTTCAAGGATGAGGAATACAGCGGTACTATTTACAACATTCTACTACCTAACTACATATATCTGGCATTCAGTTAATTAAATAATAATAAACCCATCAAAATATGTAATGATGTAGTACAGTAGATGTTTTCAAACTGACACGTGAGAGTCAAGAATGCAGTACTCCACTGTTTCTTTTATTAGTAGTAGTATTGCATAATTATTTTCAATGGACTATAAGACACAACAAAGGCAGAGTACTCATGAGTCATAGCCTAATGGCATATAGACCAATTATTTGTTTACCAACATTGAGACTGGACGCACAGGTGATTGTTTCACGCAATCAATTCTCAACCTGTTGTTTTGGGGTGCGCTGATTTCAGCACACCCCAACCCCCTCTTGTGTGTTGGCTAGTGAGGCGCGTCCTAGCGAGACCTGATAGAATGGGTTTCATTGTGCGGATACTGGTTCCGCGCAGACTGGTTCTTATCAGTGTGACGTCGTCTGTTAAGGGGTCTATTCAATAAAGCCAGATAATCTACACAATGTTAGTTGCACAGTCCACCACAGTAGCAAAGGGCAGTACACTGAAGTGCTGCCTTAACACATCTGCATTGTCCACTGCATCCCTTTTTGCAACCACAGCGGAGGAGTTCCCGAAAGGCCAGGCTCGCTTCTGTGTGGTCCAGTGCACTTCCCATCCTCCTGTCAAAATTAGAATCAGCTTTATTGTCAGATCACAGGTTTACAAGTGTAAAGAAGTGGATTCAATTATTTGTATTCACCTGTATCCTTCCTCTTCCACCCCCATTCACCTGGGGATGGGAGTTCAGGGGCTGCAACCATCGCCTGTCCCCAACAGTGGCCAGCTTGGTAGGCTGCCCTCTTTGTATGTTGAATCAGTGCAGCTCGTGTTGGGGGGAGTCCATCAATTGTTCTGCCCTTCTGGGTGAATAGCTGCTTCCGTGCCCGTTCACTGATGCCTGGCCGCTAGTGCGGTCATAGAGCAATACCACAAAACGCTCCAGAGGCTCCATCCAGTCATCTATTTTGTCTGGGATGGCAGCTAAGGAACTGAAGGCACGTGTGACGTCACCATAGGTTTTCCAGGTCTCCCATGCCGTCTTCTTGCCTCTGCCTCCAAAAGATGACACTGTGTCACATCCAGTAAAGGCATGGAACATGGGTAAGGCTAAGCATCGATCTGGGCCTAATGCCCTTGCCATCTCATGAGCTGCTAAGTTGCGGAAACTTTTCCCAGTTCCACAAGCAACCCACAGCTTAGTCAAGTGGAGGCGTTGGGCTGACGTTACTGCCAGGACCAGCACATCCGTGTCTACTGTGCGTATTGTCACCTTGCTATACCCTTTCTTCACAGCATCTTCTAGGTGTAATATGACACGAGTATCAGCCTCCTCATGTACTGTAGTTAGTTAGGTAGTTACTAGCATGTTGTGAATAGTAGCACTGTTTTCCTCATCCTTGAAAATGTAGGATTAGTCACCAGAATCAAGATCCTAGGTGGTCTAGCACCTGAGTCATTGGTAAAATGACAGCAGGTGGTGGCCATTTTGAAAGATGGCTGCCATGGTTACCACAAGACAATTCTAAATAGTACCACTGTATTCCTCATACTTGAAAATGTAGGATTAGTCACCAGAATCAAGATCCTAGGTGGTCTAGCACCTGAGTTATTGGTAAAATAACAGCAGATGGAGACCATTTTGGAAAATGGCTGCCATGGTTACCACAGGACAAATCTGCGATGGCCCTATAGCCAAAAATGATCCTTATGGCATGCTCTAACTGTGTGCCAAATTTCATGCTTGTATCGTAAAGTGCACGATTCCATCAAAATATGGCCCGAAACGCCTGGACTACGGAAAGATCAAATGAATGTCCGGTTTGTAATGCAAGATCCTCCAGTGACCATCCTCCTACAAACCTGGTAGTGAAGAACCTGTGTGAGAACCTCTTGGAGGAGAAACGCCGGAGCGCTTCATCGGTGAGCTCAGAGGTCTCCTGTGTTGCACACGGGGAGAAGCTCAGGCTCTTCTGTCTGGACGATGAACAGCTGGTGTGTCTTGTGTGTCTGTATTCAGAAATACACACCGGTCACAGGTTCTTACCTGTAGACGAAGCATCGGGGCGTTGTAAACAGAAAGTCCGGGAATCGTTGAATGCCTTAAAGGAGAAACTGGAGGACTTTGATGAAGTTAAAACAACTTACGACCTAACAGAAAATTATATCAAGGTTCAGGCCCAGAACACAGAGATGCAGATTAAGGAACAGTTTATGAAACTTCATCAGTTCCTTCAAGAGGAAGAGGAGGCTAGGATCTCTGCTCTGAGGGGGGAAGAGACACTGAAGTGTCAGGAGATAAAGGAGAGGATTGAGGAGCTGAACAGAGACATGGTGACCCTCTCAGATGCAATCCGAGCCGCCGAGGACCAGCTGAGAGCCGATGACCACGTCTCGTTCCTGCAGAACTACAAGACCACGATGAAAAGAGTCCAGCTCACCCCACACTGCCCTCGGCCAGTCTCAGGAGAACTGATAGACGAGGCCAAGCATCTGGGCAACCTGGCCTTCAGAGTCTGGGACAATATGAAGGACATTGTCTCTTACACTCCTGTGGTCCTGGACCCCAATACTGCCCATCCAGAATACATCCCATCTGCTGATCTGACCAGTGTGAGACAGGGCTTCCAGCAGCTTCCTGACAGCCCAGAGCGGTTCGAGTGTGCCAGGGTTCAGGCTTATGAGGGCTTTTACTCAGGGTCTCACAGCTGGGATGTTGAGGTTGGAGACAGTAGTGAGTGGGAAGTGGGTGTGATGGAAGAAATGGGGGGTAAAATCTGGTTGCTGGTGTTCAGTCAGGGAGAGTTCAGTCAGGCTCAATACTCTGCATTCTGCTCAGCAGGAAATATTGTGACTGACACTGTTCTCTCAGTGAAGCAGAAACCCCAGACGATCAGAGTCCATTTGGACTTGAACAGAGGAGAGCTGTCCTTCTCTGATCTGGATTCTAACACAAACCTACACACCTTCACACACACTTTCACTGACACACTAGTGACCATCGTTGCTCTCAGGTAGAAACCTTGTATCTACATATTTCACATGTTTTTTATTTGTATAGTTTTTCATAAATTAACGCCATACTTGAACATACAAGAGTGTCTCACAAAAGTAATGAAATAGCAGGAGTCCGGCCTGATATGATGTGTTGGAACTCCTGTTCTCCCTTCATACGTTCACCTGTTGTTTTGATTTACTTGTCATTTTGTTGCCTGTCGTCTATTGTCAAACTATTTGGGTTGTTTGTGTTATTGAAAACATTTTACTCTAACTCCTTCAAATTAACTGTAATCCTAGCGGTTTGCATACTTTTGTCACTCGCACATATTAGTATGCAATATTGTAAAACATAAAATAAATACATGTACACCATGTTTGTCTCATTTGTTTGATGTTTAAGGTCATATTTACCCAGAAATATTTATATATATATATGTATATATATATTTCTTCTTTTTTTTACCGCTGTGAGTGTGCACCAAGGGGCCAGCTTCCGAGTTATAAATTGATGCTGTATAGGAAGTGACAGTTCATATGAATGGTCTGCAGTCTCGCTGTTTCACCCCTGATGCTGTCAGAAGCAATTAGGCTCCATTCAAGTGGATGGGTTTTTGCCGAACACTTTACACTTGATTTTATTACCTTAACTCTTTCATGACAGATTAAATACATAAATGAATCGCCCACTGCCAGCGATTTTTGGTTGTACTACCTTTTCAACTTGTCACAGAATATTTATATACAGTTTTATCGATCCCCTGACGGTTGCTAAATACAGAGAGAAAACAAAAAAGGCATCGTGACCCCCAGTAGCTTGTTACAGGCTGTTGGATATAGCTCGTCTCGTCAAAAATGCAGGGAGAAAAAAAGAAATAAAGTCACAGCCATTTCCCCAAATGTGCTAAGCAGGAAGGGAATGGTGGTGGAGATCTTTTGATCACGTGATCTACTGGATCTGTGTGACTTGAGGATGAAAATGGTCAGTCGTGTGTTAGACAACAGCACCATCTGGTGGAAAAGGTCTGGACCTTTGGGGGAAAAAAGTTGTAAGAGTCGTCCTAGGCAGTGAAAAAGAGTAAATAAACATTGTTATGAATACTATTATGCTTCAAGTCGCTAGTTTAAAGGAGCTACACCATGAACCTGAACTTTTCCTTCTTTTTTGTGTGTTTTTCCTCTCCACTACCTCTGTTCTATCCCCAAAATACCCAAGTATGAGCACTCAGGTTTTCACAGCATATCTGGGGTTTTACGTATATTGGGCTCAAAACTGATTTGCCCCCGATCTGTGACGTCACATAGCCTGGTAAAGCCCCTCCCTCCAGAAAATCTCATTGTCTCCGCCAGGCCGTAAGGCATGGCGAGAGAGTATGTTTTACCCTCCGTCCGTGTGTCCGTGTGTCCGTGTGTTACCACCAAATCTCCGGCACCGTTGGCCCGGTCGCTGCGAAACTGTGCACACACACTCCCTGGATGCCAATTCAGAACCTCTGCCTCAAATCTTTCACATGGGCCTGTTATAGCGCCACCAGGAGGCCGATTTGTGCAAAACCCATTTTTTCACATTATTCCTACAGTTTTTAACCAAACGTCATGCAAATCGGTACACAGTATCTCTATAGTCAGGGGTGCACATAACTGGTGCGCAGGTGCGCATGCGCACCCAAAATAAAAAATGCGCACCACATCAGGCGACGCGAGGCGCTTTTGCGCACCAACAGCTGGGACAGGAATTTCCAAGTTTCCATTTTCCTTTTATTTTTTAGCAAAACTAAAAAATAAAAGCCTGGAGATCGAGGCTAGGAATTTACTTCCTGAAGCCACACTCACACAATCACTCTAAAGCACCCGTCGGCCCCATGTACAGCCATTAGGCAGAGGGGTTGAGATATGACTCGCGTCGCCTCGCATCGCCTCGCATTGCCTCGCTGCGTGCACGAAGCCAGCAGCGGCTGTTAGAGGCACTCGTCACCGATGATGAACGCACCGTAATGGTGCAAAATATGCCGTGAACGTCCCAATCTGGCGGATAAAATCAGCGCAGCAGCACAGGGCACCAACCTTGGGGGCTTTGCCTTTATCTAACAGCGTGAGAAAAAAAACGGCGAAAATCGGCGGAATTTAGAAGCAGAGCGTCCTTTTTTTCTCGCCCCCCCCCCCCCCGTTGACAAAACTGTCCGGTGGGCACCGTGCTGAACCCCCCCCCCCCGTTGACAAAACTGTCCGAACTGAACCCCCCCCCCCCCCCCCCCCCCCCCCGTTGACAAAACGGGACGGGCGCCATGCGCACCAAGTCACATGTCCAGGTGCTCTTCTGCGTTCCAGACCTAAAAAGTTATGTGCACCCCTGTCTATAGTCATGTGATCAACCCTGATCTGTCCGATTTCCCATATTCCATCCTTATTGGTTAAGGTTGCCATCCAAAGTTTGCAGGATTGGTCCGTTTTGAACAAACTGCCTCAAACCATGAACGCAGCGTGCGATTTCCGTGAAATTTCACATGCACATTCCCACTAGGCCGAGGAAGAAATGCCACCCTTTTCACATTGGCCTGTTATAGCGCCACCAGCAGGTCTAATTTAGCAAAACACATTTTTGGAACAAAATGCTTCAAATCATGAATGCAGTGTCCGATTGCCGTGAACGACCTAAGAATAAATGGCACCCTTTTCACATTGGCCTATTATAGCGCCACCAGGAGGCCACAATAACGTATCTGACCTGGCGGAGACCTGTGCTCCGAGGAGCACTTTATCTAGTTTCCATTTGATTTCAGGAAGGAGTCTGGCGTGAAGGCTTATTTGGCTTTTTTTCGTCCTCCACCAAGTGGACGAGCCTATCAGTGTCCTTAGCCTGGTAAAGCCCCTCCTCGCTCATCGTTCTGTGATTGACAGCGAAAGTTGGCCAATCAGGTGGAGAATTCGAGTGAACCCGAATGGATCCGAGTGCACAAATGTGCACAAAAAGCATTGTGATGTGACGTGTGAGCTGGTAGATTCAAAGAAAAAGAAGAATTGTGAACATCTGTGAAAAATGTGGAAAAATCTTGGAAAGTTTGAACAACCATTTGGCCATTTGTGCCAGGCTAAATGTTTGCCATTTCACGTTTTCTTCAAAATACTCATTTTGCTAGTCCTCCTTTCAAATATTGTTCAAAAGTCACACAAATCGGTAGGCCTACATAATATCTCTGGGTCGGAGTCATGTGATGCAGATGTATCACTGCGTTAGCAGATTCCATTCCAATTGGCTATGGTTGTCTTCCAAATTGTGCGGATCCTACGCTAGGCAACCCGGCCTGGCGGAGATCTAGGTTCCGAGGAGCACACTTTTTAATAATAAACAGGCCCCTTTGATACGAAAATAACACACAGGAAAAGTGAAGGTAGGCTATGCCACTGCACCTACACAGACACCAGATACAGTGTAGTCATCATGATTACAGAATGTTGTTTCATGCCTATGACAATAGCTTGTAAATCAACGCAATTAGTTGATAGTAAATCGGCTTACAAATAATCAGATTTTCAATAACAACAGACCAGGATTGACAAATATGTGATTCGACAAATAGTACGACTATATCATTATCCTCAAGTAGTTTTCAGTGGTAAAGTATTCTGTCTGTAGGATTTATGTTAGTTGAAATAAGGTTGTATTCTGAGCCATATCTGACTAGTCTTGATATGACTCCATCTGGCCTCGATTGGACTCTCTCTGATTCATCCAGGACGTTCGTCTTCGTGGGCAGGATCTATGTTGGTTGAAATCGGGTGATATTCTAGGCCAGATCTGACTATTATAGTCTTGATTTGACTTGATCTGGCCCCAATCGAGACGTCACTGATTCGTCCAGTCCTGACCGTGCTTGCTAGGCTGTGTTCTGTATTACTATTTATGGATGTTTATAAAACGTTCAGGATCTAATCATTTGCTGTTATTGTTATTTGTTTTAAATGGATTTACACTTGAAAACATAAAAAGAAAAAACTAAAAACAAGCACATTAAAAGTATACTGTTAAGAAGTAAATTACTAATAGCATCCAGGAACATATTCATAAATAGTATACTTAAAAAGTATACTAAAGCTGACCTTAAGTATAATGTTTTTTTCAGTATACTTTTTCAGCCATATACTATAAATGCACTGATGAAAAGTGTACTTTTACGAAGTAGTAAGTGCAACTTCAATACAATATGCATTAACATACTTACAAAAATATATACTTGAGCATATTTTAAACTGTTTTTGTGAAAAGTATACTTTTAATAAGCACATTATAGTACATCTTAAAATAAGTTGATATTGAGGATAATTTGCTACAAATTTACTATAAAAGCACTTAAAATATAATAATTTAAGATATATTTAAAATTAAAGGTACTTAAGTTAAACAAAAATGTAACATTATGAATACACTTTTGTAAATTACATTTTCATTTAATTAAAATAAATGTTTTTGTTTAGCACACTTTCAACAAATTTGCTAAATTACAAATCAATTCATGTTCACATTTAATGTGCTTCGTAGAAATATATTTTGAATGCACCTAAAAACAAGTATATTACAAGTATAATGTTAAGAAGTAATTTACTAATATCATCCAGGAACATATTATATATAGTATACTTAAGATGTATACTAAAGCAAACTTTTTAAGTATAATACTTGATTGAATACTTGATTAATGCATGATTGATTGAATACTTTATTAACAGTTTGCAGATGTTTCCATTGTGGTCCTGTGTATTCAATTCATTAAGATGCTTTGAGTGAATCATGTGTCACCTATTTAAATGCAGCTGACTTAATCATCATCATCAATGTGACTTTTGTTATGAGTCTTTAACATTGAAATGAACCCATGACTGCAGTTAATTAGAGGAGAGCGGGAGGAGGTGTTTCTCCACTCCAAGACAAAAGGGAAGTATTGCTACTTATACTCCTGCCACAACTCCTACATGAACACAACACACTGTCCTGCTCAGTCAGTGCTCAGAGTCAGACAGACCACAGACCACAGAACACAGAGACACACAGAGACAAGCAACTGTTATTATTTCAGTTCAACTTTCAGGCTGCACTCTTCTTCAAAGTGACCTTCTGAGAAAACATTGGAGTAGGATCCTAAGTTACAGGTAAGAAAATATAGCTTATAATCTTCTGAATTTGTTGGCTGTTTTAACATGAAGTAATTGAATTAGTAACAAGCCCGTTCAATTGTTACTGCTTAGCATTCTACTTAGTTTGTTCAGTGGTGGAAGAAGTACTGAGATTAGTTTTTTAACTTAAGTAAAGTAGCAATACCACAATAAAGTACAAGTAATAATGTTATATATTCAATTGGAATAAAAAAAGCAATACATTCTATGTTTCTGATGTAGGCCTACCAAATTTTGACACAAGTCATATTGAACCATCAGAGACATATTGAGAGTTAGTGACAAAGTGATATAAGATATTATTCCTTGAGAATGTAGTTTTGTTATAACACAATCATAACAAAACGTTATGTAAAAGCAACTGTCACAGCTAGACTGATCATTTTGCAGGAACCTGGAGTTTTAGTAGTAGTGTATTAGTACTATTGCTGCTGCTGCTAATTCTAGCATGACAACAAATACTACTATATCAGTATTACAAGTAGTACTATTGCTACTCAAAATGTTAGGGAAGGCAGTGGCTCAGGAGTGTTGAAGTGCAAGACACTGAACCCTTAATTGCTTGCGATGAGCAGGTTGTTACCGTGCATGGTTCCGCCATATGTGTATTAATGTGTGAATGTAATGAGCCATGTACTCATTCACTCAATACAAAAGATAAATAATAACCATTTACTGTTGTTGTTTTCTCTTCTAGTATTCCTTGTGTAACAGCCTCAGTGAACATTGCAGACCAAGGAGTGTGACTGCAGACATAATGGCTTCCTATTTGACTCGTCTGGAAGAGGAGCTCATCTGTCCCATGTGCCATGACATCTTTAAACATCCTGTTCTGCTGTCATGCAGCCACAGCTTCTGCAAAGACTGTCTGCAGGAAAGGTGGATGGAAAGATCAAATGAATGTCCTGTTTGTAATACAAAATATTCCAGTGACCATCCTCCTACTAACTTGGTGTTGAAGAACCTTTGTGAGAACCTCTTGGAGGATAAACACCGGAGCGCCTCATCGGTGAGCTCAGAGGTCTTCTGTGTTGCACATGGGGAGAAGCTCAGGCTCTTCTGTCTGGACGATGAACAGGTGGTAGACGCAGCGCCGGGACGAAAAGTTCAGGAATCATTGAATGCTTTAAAGGAGAAACTAGATGACTTTGATGAAGTTAAAACAAAGTACGACCTAACAGAAAATCTCATCAAGGTTCATGCCCAGAACACAGAGATGCAGATTAAGGAACAGTTTAAGAACCTGTATCACTTCCTTCAAGAGGAAGAGAAGGCCAGGATCTGTGCTCTGAGGGAGGAAGAGACACTGAAGAGTCAGGAGATAAAGGAGAGGATTGAGAAGCTGAACAGAGACATGATGACCCTCTCAGATGCAATCCGAGCCGCAGAGGACCAGCTGAGAGCAGCCGACCTCGTCTCGTTCCTGCAGAACTACAAGACCACGATGGAAAGAGTCCAGCTCACCCTGCACTACCCTCAGCAAGTCTCAGGAGCACTGATAAACGAGGCCAAACACCTGGGCAACCTGACCTTCAGAGTCTGGGACAAGATGAAGGACATTGTCTCCTGCACTCCTGTGGTCCTGGACCCCAACACTGCACTTCCAGAAAACATCCTGTCTGCTGATCTGACCAGTGTGAGACAGGGCTTCCAGCAGCTTCCTGACAGCCCAGAGAAGTTTGAGTGTGCCAGGGATCTGGCTTATGAGGGCTTTAACTCGGGGTCTCACAGCTGGGATGTTGAGGTTGGAGACAATACTGAGTGGGAAGTGGGTGTGATGGAAGAAATGGGGGGTAAAATCTGGTTGCTGGTGTTCAGTCAGGGAGAGTTCAGTCAGGCTGAATACAGAGCATTCTGCTCAGTAGGAAATATTGTGACTGACACTGTTCTCTCAGTGAAGCAGAAACCCCGGAGGATCAGAGTCCAGTTGGACTGGAACAGAGGAGAGCTGTCCTTCTCTGATCTGGATTCTAACACAAACCTACACACCTTCACACACACTTTCACTGACACACTAGTGACTATCGTCACTGTCAGGTAGTAACCTTGTACTTCATCATACAGGAGTGTTGCACAAAAGTACTGAAAATAGCTGATGTACAAGCTCACATTATGACACAGGATTCAGGCCTGATATGACGGGTTGGAACTCCTGTTCTCCCTATTTTGTTTGACTTGTCATTTTGTTGCTTGTCGTCCACTGTCAAACTATATGTCAGTGTCCTCCTTCAGCGCACAAGAACCTGCTTTTACACTGTACGGGTCCTTTTTAGGGTCTTTGGACCTCCCTCTAACTCCTCGACCTATCCTGACACGGTGCCCCTTATGGGTGTCCTATGGGAATTGACACCTTCTTACGCCCACCCAAGAGCTTTTAGCTAAAATCATGGAACTTTCCAGAGAGTGCTCTTCCTCATCGCTTTGTGAGTTTCATCACTTGAATGACTGATCTTTCTTGCCTCTCTACAGTGACTGGCATGGGTCACATGACCCTTGAGAATAACAGAAGCAGTCAATTTCAACACCACAATTTCATTAGCAAACGTACAATGGATGAGTAATGACCACACCACGAAAACGTGCATAGATTAAGATTAAGCGAAATATGTAAAATATTTATTGCCAATATTTAAATTTGTTACGTTTCCCCACTATGTATATTATATATTCACATATTTAAACGCATGCATGTTAAGTGTTTGAAGTGACGTTTTCTCATGCCAATAAAAATAAAGCTCCTTTGAATTGAGTTGTGACGTAAATGTATGAATAATGACAATCCGGCACACTTCCCCTTCTTGAGATTATAATTCCCTTTTGATGTGGAATTTGTTGACCTCCCAACTTCCCAGTAAATGGCAACATTGACACGTCATAGGCCACCAGGTCATTTAGTGCACTGGGTATTATCACTCATTGAGTTTAGTGACAAAAACATTTAATCACCTAAACATAACAAGCTTTCACATTCATGTTGTGCGACCGCACATTCCTGCTAATGTACACATGTTTAATACAAAATGTTTTTTTTACACAACAGGAGTAGCATGTTTTGAAAAAAAAAATGCCTCAAATCATAAACGCAGCGTCTGATTGCCGTGAAACTTAGCATGCAAATTCCCACTAGGCCTAAGAAGACATGCCACCATTTTCATATTGTCCTGTTATAGCTCTACCAGGAGGCTGATGTTTGTTATACCATTTTTTAAATATTACACCTTCAGATTTTGTCCAAACAACACACAATTTGGTAGACATTATCTCTATAGTCATGTGATCAAGACAGATCGTCAGATTTTTCATATTCCATCCTTATTGGCTAATTTTGAACATTGCTGGCCCACAATAACCTACCATGACCTGGTGTAGACCTGTGCTCAGAAGATAGATGGAGATAGTTACAAGCAAAAGTCCTGCATTTGAAAAACGTGACTAAATGTACAAAACACATAACATTGCATTTATATCTAAGACAAGGTTTTACAAAATTAACTGAAATAAATTAATAATTAACACGCTAGCCATTCTGCAGTGTTAAGTGGTCAGATGGGTGAGGCTGCGAAGGCAGAGATTTGATCCAGACAACGTTGAGAATCACTGCTGTAGATATAATGAATGGAGGGCCTAGGCTTTTGGTTTCACATGTTTGGACATCAATTCATCTGCAGGAGTCCATAGCTGAGTGTTTTCTCGTTTTGTGCGCCAGCCTGGTGGTCCAGAGCCCCTGGTTGTCCCAGGTATGATTCCAGGCCAGGCCAGCAATGTAGTAATAATATTTGAACATAACAGTTTTGCAGATTGTACAGAGATACGGTTTGCAAAGATTGTAAAAATGATAACACAAAATACCTTGGGGCTTATTTCCATTGTGGTCCTGTGTATTCAATTCATTGATGCTTTGAGTGAATCATGTGTCACCTATTTACATGCAGCTGACTCAATCATCATCATGATCATCATCATCAAGGTGGCTTTTGTTATGAGTCTTTAACAATGAAGAGAAGCTCAGGCTCTTCTGTCTGGACGATGAACAGGTGGTAGACGCAGCGCCGGGACGAAAAGTTCAGGAATCATTGAATGCTTTAAAGGAGAAACTAGATGACTTTGATGAAGTTAAAACAAAGTACGACCTAACAGAAAATCTCATCAAGGTTCATGCCCAGAACACAGAGATGCAGATTAAGGAACAGTTTAAGAACCTGTATCACTTCCTTCAAGAGGAAGAGAAGGCCAGGATCTGTGCTCTGAGGGAGGAAGAGACACTGAAGAGTCAGGAGATAAAGGAGAGGATTGAGAAGCTGAACAGAGACATGATGACCCTCTCAGATGCAATCCGAGCCGCAGAGGACCAGCTGAGAGCAGCCGACCTCGTCTCGTTCCTGCAGAACTACAAGACCACGATGGAAAGAGTCCAGCTCACCCTGCACTACCCTCAGCCAGTCTCAGGAGCACTGATAAACGAGGCCAAACACCTGGGCAACCTGACCTTCAGAGTCTGGGACAAGATGAAGGACATTGTCTCCTGCACTCCTGTGGTCCTGGACCCCAACACTGCACTTCCAGAAAACATCCTGTCTGCTGATCTGACCAGTGTGAGACAGGGCTTCCAGCAGCTTCCTGACAGCCCAGAGAAGTTTGAGTGTGCCAGGGATCTGGCTTATGAGGGCTTTAACTCGGGGTCTCACAGCTGGGATGTTGAGGTTGGAGACAATACTGAGTGGGAAGTGGGTGTGATGGAAGAAATGGGGGGTAAAATCTGGTTGCTGGTGTTCAGTCAGGGAGAGTTCAGTCAGGCTGAATACAGAGCATTCTGCTCAGTAGGAAATATTGTGACTGACACTGTTCTCTCAGTGAAGCAGAAACCCCGGAGGATCAGAGTCCAGTTGGACTGGAACAGAGGAGAGCTGTCCTTCTCTGATCTGGATTCTAACACAAACCTACACACCTTCACACACACTTTCACTGACACACTAGTGACTATCGTCACTGTCAGGTAGTAACCTTGTACTTCATCATACAGGAGTGTTGCACAAAAGTACTGAAAATAGCTGATGTACAAGCTCACATTTTGACACAGGATTCAGGCCTGATATGACGGGTTGGAACTCCTGTTCTCCCTATTTTGTTTGACTTGTCATTTTGTTGCTTGTCGTCCACTGTCAAACTATATTTCAGTGTCCTCCTTCAGCGCACAAGAACCTGCTTTTACACTGTACGGGTCCTTTTTAGGGTCTTTGGACCTCCCTCTAACTCCTCGACCTATCCTGACACGGTGCCCCTTATGGGTGTCCTATGGGAATTGACACCTTCTTACGCCCACCCAAGAGCTTTTAGCTAAAATTATGGAACTTTCCAGAGAGTGCTCTCCCTCATCGCTTTGTGAGTTTCATCACTTGAATGACTGATCTTTCTTGCCTCTCTACAGTGACTGGCATGGGTCACATGACCCTTGAGAATAACAGAAGCAGTCAATTTCAACACCACAATTTCATTAGCAAACGTACAATGGATGAGTAATGACCACACCACGAAAACGTGCATAGATTAAGATTAAGCGAAATATGTAAAATATTTATTGCCAATATTTAAATTTGTTACGTTTCCCCACTATGTATATTATATATTCACATATTTAAACGCATGCATGTTAAGTGTTTGAAGTGACGTTTTCTCATGCCAATAAAAATAAAGCTCCTTTGAATTGAGTTGTGACGTAAATGTATGAATAATGACAATCCGGTACACTTCCCCTTCTTGAGATTATAATTCCCTTTTGATGTGGAATTTGTTGACCTCCCAACTTCCCAGTAAATGGCAACATTGACACGTCATAGGCCACCAGGTCATTTAGTGCACTGGGTATCACTCATTGAGTTTAGTGACAAAAACATTTAATCACCTAAACATAACAAGCTTTCACATTCATGTTGTGCGACCGCACATTCCTGCTAATGTACACATGTTTAATACAAAATGGTTTTTTTACACAACAGGAGTAGCATGTTTTGAAAAAAAAAATGCCTCAAATCATAAACGCAGCGTCTGATTGCCGTGAAACTTAGCATGCAAATTCCCACTAGGCCTAAGAAGACATGCCACCATTTTCATATTGTCCTGTTATAGCTCTACCAGGAGGCTGATGTTTGTTATACCATTTTTTAAATATTACACCTTCAGATTTTGTCCAAACAACACACAATTCGGTAGACATTATCTCTATAGTCATGTGATCAAGACAGATCGTCAGATTTTTCATATTCCATCCTTATTGGCTAATTTTGAACATTGCTGGCCCACAATAACCTACCCTGACCTGGTGTAGACCTGTGCTCAGAAGATAGATGGAGATAGTTACAAGCTAAAGTCCTGCATTTGAAAAACGTGACTAAATGTACAAAACACATAACATTGCATTTATATCTAAGACAAGGTTTTACAAAATTAACTGAAATAAATGAATAATTAACACGCCAGCCATTCTGCAGTGTTAAGTGGTCAGATGGGTGAGGCTGCGAAGGCAGAGATTTGATCCAGACAACGTTGAGAATCACTGCTGTAGAGACTAGATATAATGGATGGAGGGCCTAGGCTTTTGGTTTCACATGTTTGGACATCAATTGATTTGTTAACTATGTTAACTTTGCTGTCCGCAAGATTTGCTCAGGATGCCATTCATCTGCAGGAGTCCATAGCTGAGTGGTTTGTGCGCCAGCCTGGTGGTCCAGAGCCCCTGGTTGTCCCAGGTATGATTCCAGGCCAGGCCAGCAATGTAGTAATAATATTTGAACATAACAGTTTTGCAGATTGTACAGAGATACGGTTTGCAAAGATTGTAAAAATGATAACACAAAATACCTTGGGGCTTATTTCCATTGTGGTCCTGTGTATTCAATTCATTAAGATGCTTTGAGTGAATCATGTGTCACCTATTTACATGCAGCTGACTCAATCATCATCATGATCATCATCATCATCAAGGTGACTTTTGTTATGAGTCTTTAACAATGAAATGAACCCATGACTCCTGTTAATTGGAGGAAAGGTTTTTTTATTTTATTATTCATTTAACATTTATTTATACAGGTGGTCTCATTGAGACTCTCATTCTCAAGACAGCCAGTTCAGACTGTACACACTGAGGGAACAGAGAGAGGTTTAAAGCTCTGGGAGTGTTGCTTATAGACACATTGTTTACATGACATGTGGATGGATATTCATGCAACTAGTTTAATATGGTAAATTGTAATTGTTCACGGATGACTCTGCACTCCTGGTCTCGGACAAGGACAAATTGCAGGTTGAAAACAAACTTTTAATTCCCTACCTGGGTTGCATTTTAGAGAACACTCCTTTCCAGTGAAAACATGGCAACAAAATCATTTACTGTCGTGACTCGTGAGTATGTAAACTAGTATTATAGAGTAAACAGTTCATGGCCAGGTTCTTGGCCACAGAAATTAAGGCACACTGTGTATTTGACAATTTAATTAACTAGACTAACTTCACTAAAATGTGTTGACTACAACTTTGTGGACTCTTTAGGAGCAACAAGGGACCACTGCACCGTGTTTTATCACAACCAAAATACATAAACACACTGTCATGTGTCACCTATTTACATGCAGCTGACTCAATCATCATCATGATCATCATCATCATCAAGGTGACTTTTGTTATGAGTCTTTAACAATGAAATGAACCCATGACTCCTGTTAATTGGAGGAAAGGTTTTTTTATTTTATTATTCATTTAACATTTATTTATACAGGTGGTCTCATTGAGACTCTCATTCTCAAGACAGCCAGTTCAGACTGTACACACTGAGGGAACAGAGAGAGGTTTAAAGCTCTGGGAGTGTTGCTTATAGACACATTGTTTACATGACATGTGGATGGATATTCATGCAACTAGTTTAATATGGTAAATTGTAATTGTTCACGGATGACTCTGCACTCCTGGTCTCGGACAAGGACAAATTGCAGGTTGAAAAAAAACTTTTAATTCCCTACCTGGGTTGCATTTTAGAGAACACTCCTTTCCAGTGAAAACATGGCAACAAAATCATTTACTGTCGTGACTCGTGAGTATGTAAACTAGTATTATAGAGTAAACAGTTCATGGCCAGGTTCTTGGCCACAGAATTTAAGGCACACTGTGTATTTGACAATTTAATTAACTAGACTAACTTCACTAAAATGTGTTGACTACAACTTTGTGGACTCTTTAGGAGCAACAAGGGACCACTGCACCGTGTTTTATCACAACCAAAATACATAAACACACTGTTGTTAGGGTTAAGTTCAGAACATGTAGGATATTTGACAGAAACACAAACACTAAATCATAATGTAGAAGTAGTTTAGTGTAATACTACGAATGCTACTATGCAACTATGTAGGCCTACCAGTAATTCTCCGATGGCAGGGAGTACATTGTTTATAATTCAATGTTATTCGTTTTCACCTAATTTATATTTGACTTAGTTGTTATTCTAGTTATCTGGGAAATTATAGCCGTTGAAACATAATTGATGGTTATTGATATGAAAGGCCCCAAGGTTCATTAAAGGCCATGTGCCCATCACTATTGCATGTAATGTATTCAATAGAAAGGGGTAGAACCAGCTTTGGTGAAGAAAAAACTGTTTCTTATAATGTGTAATGATTGGCTAAAAATGCAGCTTTTCTATGACTGATCACAAACCACAAATACACTTTTTTTGTTACCACCACACTCTGACTGACTCTGACTTACGTTATAACAAGATAAAGATAAGAAATACTTGAAAACTACATCATTGAATAGTATAATATTTAGGGCACTAACTGGCGGCACCGCCAGACACCAACTTACTGTGATTTTATCATTATTACCGTGAAAAATCTTCATACAAGAACAAAGGAGGAAGGGAAAAAAATCAAGAATCGATCAGGAAGGGTTTATTTCTTACTCAGAAATATTTATGGGACATGTTCAGCAAAGACAGTGATAATAATGTAATATAGCCAAGAAGTACAGTTACAAAGGCAGGTATGCTAAACCTATTTAAGACAGGTATGGTATCTATAGCAGCAATCAGGAATCTACAAGAAGTCAGAAGGCATACATATATCAAGCAATTTGTTCTAACCTTACATGTGCTTTTCCAATCTGGGAACCCATCGTCAAATAATAAGGAAAAACAGCGTCCTCTACTGTTTTTCACTTTTGCATTTGACTCTGTTTGACTCTTGCATTTGACAATGTTTATCCACGGAACACTAACACCATTTCTCCCAAAGAACATGGATCATTTTGGTTATAAGCCCAATCGTTTCTATGATGAAAGAGCATGTTCCTAACTTTCCGTGGTTTTGTCGCCTCTGAGGGCGCTATTGTTAAATGAGTTTTGGTTTGTTTCCAGTGCCTTTCTAATCATTACTTTGACCACTTGCACTAAACTACATGCACTACAATGTGTGTTAACACATTAATAAATAGTGGTCTTCAAGAGACAAGAAGGTGGTCGCACACACCAAAGTGCCAGTAATTCATTATAGGACGCAGAGTACAGAAACCTTTGGTCCTATGATATATACTTTGGCTACCACTGTGTGCGGCCACCTTCTTGTCTCTTGAAGACCACTATTTAGTTTATTCTGTTGTGGGGCAGAATAAACTAGGGTTTCTCTCCAGCATGAATTGTTTGGTGTTGTTTAAGGCTAGCCATCACAGAGAAGTCTTGTCCACACTCATCAAATCCATAAGGTTTCTCTCCAGTGTGAATTCTTTGGTGTTGTGTAAGGTGGAACATTCGAGAGAAGCGTTTTCCACACTGACCACATCCATAGGGTTTCTCTCCTGTGTGAATTATTTGGTGTCGTTTAAGGCTGGACATTTCAGAGAAGTACTGTCCACACTGATCACATCCATATGGTTTCTCTCCAGTGTGAATTATTTGGTGTCGTTTAAGGCTGGACATGTGAGAGAAGTGCTGTCCACACTGATCACATCCATAAGGTTTCTCTCCAGTGTGTATTCTCTGGTGTTTTTTAAGGGTGTTCATCTCAGAGAAGTGTTGTCCACACTGATCACACCCATGGGGTTTCTCTCCAGTGTGAATTAGTTGGTGTCGTTTAAGGTTGGACATCGCAGAGAAGCGTCGTCCACACAGATCACATCCACAAGGTTTCTCTCCAGTGTGTATTCTCTGGTGTTTTTTAAGGGTGCTCATCTCAGAGAAGTGTTGTCCACACTGATCACATCCATAAGGTTTCTCTCCAGTGTGAATTCTCTTGTGTGTTACAAGGGTGGACATCCTACAGAAGCGTTGTCCACACTCATCACAGCAGTGTTGTTTTTGTTTAGTCAAGCTTCTTTGTTCATTCACTGCTGGTAGCACAGGGAAGCCAGATTGATGATTCAACACTGGATTGCAGAAAGACAAAGGCAATATGGGAGAGGTTGAGAGATGGGAATATAGTACAACTTCATTACATTAAGCTGTTCCCTAGAAAAATAACCACCAGCCATTCATGGTAACACACACACACACACACACACACACACACACACATATATATATATATATATATATATATATATATATATATATATATATATATATATATATATATATATATATATATATATATATATATATATATATATATATATATATATATATATAAAATCTACAGGTCAGAAATAAAACAAATATAAGATTGAGACAAGAAGGGAGATTGCTTAATTTAAAACTAGAAAGGAGGTAGAGAGAAAGTAACATACCATTTTCTTTGGGTCCCTCCTGTTCAGCAGAACTGTCCCTGGTTGGGATGAGAGAGTTCATCTTCCACTGAATTCTGGAGTCCACAATCAGATCTGATCAGAAATGATTGATATCCTGGAGGAGTTGTGGATAAATTACAACTACAAACTTTTCTTATACAAGAGAGCCTGGGGTGGAGCCAGTAACTGCTTTGAATGATTGGACAAAGAGAACAATACAACCATCTCTCCACCAATCACAACATAACAGACTTAGGCTCCACCCCTCCTTCCTCCCCAGACATGCTCCACCCATGCAACCTTCTAGAAACTTGACTTTCTGTTACAAGTGAACCATTTGTGGATGAATTAGTTTATAATCTTCATTCCTATAAGATTAATATAAAATATATGACTATTGAATTTTATATATTGACTATGAAATAATTATCTCAATGGAGTCAGTAAGATGGGATGTACAATGTTCTGCTTATTAACCCTTGTGTCATGGTGAGAGGTCAAGGTGCTGACCAAATAGTGTCATGGTTAACTTGCATTTTCCGTCAAAGTTTTCATTTAAGTATATTTAAGTTTTAAGTTAAGTTTAAGATAAGTTAAGTTTTTTCTCTGTTCTAAACTCTGGTGGTGGTGGGCTGCTTTGTGAATGTGATGAATTAAGTTATATTAGTTATACATCTAATTTCACCTTTTTCTTTAACAATCATCACTGCTAACCATGCTCATGTCCTGTTTTCATTTACATTTACAATAAACAACTCTAGTCATGTCCTTGTGTGGATGAGTCTCTCTCATCTCAATCTTGCTATTCAAGCAGAGCCATTAAGATGAGAGGACATTCAAATTCATATTCTACACGATTGCTCCAAATTCCTTCAGAACAATACAACCTGGTGTGGTGAAGGAATAACTGCTTGATATATTCTGTTCATAGTCTTCATTATACATACACATCATCTTCATTTATTAGGCAAACATCTTGTGTTCTCTAGAATGACAAGGTCTTTAGAAATATCTCCCTCACCCACTTCACACCTGCACCTCAACATTCATTTTGTCCTGTAAATGATCGCTTCTGTCTTTAGAAAATGACCTGTATCCATGTGTAAACCTGGTCAGATCTTGCATATCAATGCATTACGGGTCTCTCGCAACCTTCTAGAAACTGTTGACTTTCTGTTACAAGTGAACCATTTGTGGATGACTTGGTTCATAATCTTGACTCTCATTCTCAAGACAGCCAGTTCAGACTGTACACACTGAGGGAACAGAGAGAGGTTTAAAGCTCTGGGAGTGTTGCTTATAGACACATTGTTTACATGACATGTGGATGGATATTCATGCAACTAGTTTAATATGGTAAATTGTAATTGTTCACGGATGACTCTGCACTCCTGGTCTCGGACAAGGACAAATTGCAGGTTGAAAAAAAACTTTTAATTCCCTACCTGGGTTGCATTTTAGAGAACACTCCTTTCCAGTGAAAACATGGCAACAAAATCATTTACTGTCGTGACTCGTGAGTATGTAAACTAGTATTATAGAGTAAACAGTTCATGGCCAGGTTCTTGGCCACAGAAATTAAGGCACACTGTGTATTTGACAATTTAATTAACTAGACTAACTTCACTAAAATGTGTTGACTACAACTTTGTGGACTCTTTAGGAGCAACAAGGGACCACTGCACCGTGTTTTATCACAACCAAAATACATAAACACACTGTTGTTAGGGTTACGTTCAGAACATGTAGGATATTTGACAGAAACACAAACACTAAATCATAATGTAGAAGTAGTTTAGTGTAATACTACGAATGCTACTATGCAACTATGTAGGCCTACCAGTAATTCTCCGATGGCAGGGAGTACATTGTTTATAATTCAATGTTATTCGTTTTCACCTAATTTATATTTGACTTAGTTGTTATTCTAGTTATCTGGGAAATTATAGCCGTTGAAACATAATTGATGGTTATTGATATGAAAGGCCCCAAGGTTCATTAAAGGCCATGTGCCCATCACTATTGCATGTAATGTATTCAATAGAAAGGGGTAGAACCAGCTTTGGTGAAGAAAAAACTGTTTCTTATAATGTGTAATGATTGGCTAAAAATGCAGCTTTTCTATGACTGATCACAAACCACAAATACACTTTTTTTGTTACCACCACACTCTGACTGACTCTGACTTACGTTATAACAAGATAAAGATAAGAAATACTTGAAAACTACATTATTGAATAGTATAATATTTAGGGCACTAACTGGCGGCACCGCCAGACACCAACTTACTGTGATTTTATCATTATTACCGTGAAAAATCTTCATACAAGAACAAAGGAGGAAGGGAAAAAAATCAAGAATCGATCAGGAAGGGTTTATTTCTTACTCAGAAATATTTATGGGACATGTTCAGCAAAGACAGTGATAATAATGTAATATAGCCAAGAAGTACAGTTACAAAGGCAGGTATGCTAAACCTATTTAAGACAGGTATGGTATCTATAGCAGCAATCAGGAATCTACAAGAAGTCAGAAGGCATACATATATCAAGCAATTTGTTCTAACCTTACATGTGCTTTTCCAATCTGGGAACCCATCGTCAAATAATAAGGAAAAACAGCGTCCTCTACTGTTTTTCACTTTTGCATTTGACTCTGTTTGACTCTTGCATTTGACAATGTTTATCCACGGAACACTAACACCATTTCTCCCAAAGAACATGGATCATTTTGGTTATAAGCCCAATCGTTTCTATGATGAAAGAGCATGTTCCTAACTTTCCGTGGTTTTGTCGCCTCTGAGGGCGCTATTGTTAAATGAGTTTTGGTTTGTTTCCAGTGCCTTTCTAATCATTACTTTGACCACTTGCACTAAACTACATGCACTACAATGTGTGTTAACACATTAATAAATAGTGGTCTTCAAGAGACAAGAAGGTGGTCGCACACACCAAAGTGCCAGTAATTCATTATAGGACGCAGAGTACAGAAACCTTTGGTCCTATGATATATACTTTGGCTACCACTGTGTGCGGCCACCTTCTTGTCTCTTGAAGACCACTATTTAGTTTATTCTGTTGTGGGGCAGAATAAACTAGGGTTTCTCTCCAGCATGAATTGTTTGGTGTTGTTTAAGGCTAGCCATCACAGAGAAGTCTTGTCCACACTCATCAAATCCATAAGGTTTCTCTCCAGTGTGAATTCTTTGGTGTTGTGTAAGGTGGAACATTCGAGAGAAGCGTTTTCCACACTGACCACATCCATAGGGTTTCTCTCCTGTGTGAATTATTTGGTGTCGTTTAAGGCTGGACATTTCAGAGAAGTACTGTCCACACTGATCACATCCATATGGTTTCTCTCCAGTGTGAATTATTTGGTGTCGTTTAAGGCTGGACATGTGAGAGAAGTGCTGTCCACACTGATCACATCCATAAGGTTTCTCTCCAGTGTGTATTCTCTGGTGTTTTTTAAGGGTGTTCATCTCAGAGAAGTGTTGTCCACACTGATCACACCCATGGGGTTTCTCTCCAGTGTGAATTAGTTGGTGTCGTTTAAGGTTGGACATCGCAGAGAAGCGTCGTCCACACAGATCACATCCACAAGGTTTCTCTCCAGTGTGTATTCTCTGGTGTTTTTTAAGGGTGCTCATCTCAGAGAAGTGTTGTCCACACTGATCACATCCATAAGGTTTCTCTCCAGTGTGAATTCTCTTGTGTGTTACAAGGGTGGACATCCTACAGAAGCGTTGTCCACACTCATCACAGCAGTGTTGTTTTTGTTTAGTCAAGCTTCTTTGTTCATTCACTGCTGGTAGCACAGGGAAGCCAGATTGATGATTCAACACTGGATTGCAGAAAGACAAAGGCAATATGGGAGAGGTTGAGAGATGGGAATATAGTACAACTTCATTACATTAAGCTGTTCCCTAGAAAAATAACCACCAGCCATTCATGGTAACACACACACACACACACACATATATATATATATATATATATATATATATATATATATATATATATATATATATATATATATATATATATATATATATATATATATATATATATATATATATATATATATATATAAAATCTACAGGTCAGAAATAAAACAAATATAAGATTGAGACAAGAAGGGAGATTGCTTAATTTAAAACTAGAAAGGAGGTAGAGAGAAAGTAACATACCATTTTCTTTGGGTCCCTCCTGTTCAGCAGAACTGTCCCTGGTTGGGATGAGAGAGTTCATCTTCCACTGAATTCTGGAGTCCACAATCAGATCTGATCAGAAATGATTGATATCCTGGAGGAGTTGTGGATAAATTACAACTACAAACTTTTCTTATACAAGAGAGCCTGGGGTGGAGCCAGTAACTGCTTTGAATGATTGGACAAAGAGAACAATACAACCATCTCTCCACCAATCACAACATAACAGACTTAGGCTCCACCCCTCCTTCCTCCCCAGACATGCTCCACCCATGCAACCTTCTAGAAACTTGACTTTCTGTTACAAGTGAACCATTTGTGGATGAATTAGTTTATAATCTTCATTCCTATAAGATTAATATAAAATATATGACTATTGAATTTTATATATTGACTATGAAATAATTATCTCAATGGAGTCAGTAAGATGGGATGTACAATGTTCTGCTTATTAACCCTTGTGTCATGGTGAGAGGTCAAGGTGCTGACCAAATAGTGTCATGGTTAACTTGCATTTTCCGTCAAAGTTTTCATTTAAGTATATTTAAGTTTTAAGTTAAGTTTAAGATAAGTTAAGTTTTTTCTCTGTTCTAAACTCTGGTGGTGGTGGGCTGCTTTGTGAATGTGATGAATTAAGTTATATTAGTTATACATCTAATTTCACCTTTTTCTTTAACAATCATCACTGCTAACCATGCTCATGTCCTGTTTTCATTTACATTTACAATAAACAACTCTAGTCATGTCCTTGTGTGGATGAGTCTCTCTCATCTCAATCTTGCTATTCAAGCAGAGCCATTAAGATGAGAGGACATTCAAATTCATATTCTACACGATTGCTCCAAATTCCTTCAGAACAATACAACCTGGTGTGGTGAAGGAATAACTGCTTGATATATTCTGTTCATAGTCTTCATTATACATACACATCATCTTCATTTATTAGGCAAACATCTTGTGTTCTCTAGAATGACAAGGTCTTTAGAAATATCTCCCTCACCCACTTCACACCTGCACCTCAACATTCATTTTGTCCTGTAAATGATCGCTTCTGTCTTTAGAAAATGACCTGTATCCATGTGTAAACCTGGTCAGATCTTGCATATCAATGCATTACGGGTCTCTCGCAACCTTCTAGAAACTGTTGACTTTCTGTTACAAGTGAACCATTTGTGGATGACTTGGTTCATAATCTTCATGTCTTCATTCCTATAAGATTAATATAGAATATATGACTATGACACCCTGTATTTATAAATGCATATATTATGAAATGCACAGTAAACAGACAATCAGTATCTTCAGACTACAACAATGTTGCATTCACTCATTGATGGATATATTGGTGATGAAATAATTCTCTCATTGGAGTCAGGTCTTAAGATGGGATGTACAATGTTCTGCTTATTAACCCTTGTGTCATGGTGAGAGGTCAAGGTGCTGACCAAATAGTGTCAAGTTTGTTTCTGTCAAAGTTTTCATTTAAGTATATTTAAGTTGTTTCTCTTTTCTAAACCCTGGTGGTGGTGGGCTGCTTTGTGAATGTGATGTGATGAATTAAGTTACCATAAACGCAGTTAGTTATACATCTGATTTCACCTTTTTCTTTAACAGTCATCACTGCTAACCATGCTCATGTCCTGTTTTCATTTACATTTACAATAAACAACTCTAGTCATGTCCTTGTGTGGGTGAGTCTCTCTCATCTTAATCTTGCTATTCAAGCAGAGCCATTAAGATGGAGAGGACATTCAAGTTCCTATCATACATGATTGCTCGAAATTCCTTCAGAACAGTACAACCTGGTGTGGTGAAGGAATAACTGCTTGATATATTCTGTTCATAGTCTTCATTATACATACACAACATCTTCATTTATTAGGCAAACATCTTGTGTTCTCTAGAATGACAAGGTCCTTAGAAATATCTCCCTCACCCACTTCACACCTGCACCTCAACATTCCTTTTGTCCTGTAAATGATCGCTTCTGTCTTTAGAAAATGACCTGTATCCATGTGTAGCCCCCACAGTCAAATTAGCCAGAAATGGTGTGCAACAGACCCAAACCAATAACATGTATAATGGTAATGTGGTTCACACTCAGAGTGGAAAGAGTTTCCTCTTTTATTAATTTCTTTATTTTTTATGACAATCATTTGTTATTTTGACGTGTAAAAAAGTATAAAAGAGGAAACTCACTCTTGCCACTATGAGTGTGACCCATTACATTTTATTTAACATATGTAAAAACTAAATGATTATAAACTCACTGCCGTCATAGATAATACATCAGCACCTTGAATGTGCTATCCCCTCTACATATTTTGAATTAATTAATCTACAATATTTGTATTTGTAGTTTTGTATCAATTGAATATGTATTCATACAGGTGGTCTCATGTAGAGTCCAGACTGTACACACTGAGGGGACAGAGAGTTTTAAAGCTCTGGGAGTGTTGCACTGTTTAGTGTTTACATGGCATGTGGATGGATATCCATATCTATATAATTGTATTTGATGTAATTGTTCGTGGATGACTCTGCACTCCAGGTCTCGGACAAGGACAAACTGCAGTTAAAAAATCCCTACCTGGGTTTCAAATTAGAGAACAGTCTTTTCAGTGAAAAAATGGCAACAAAAGTAATCAAGAAAGTCAACAATAAGAAGATTTTTGGGGCAGGGTCTCCTCGTTGGTCAGTATGAATGCTCTGAGGACACTAGATGCCAATGTCATTTTGACTCTGCATGCACCTCATGGTACTCTAGCACAGATAAATGCCTACATAAATAGTCCATTGTGAGTGCATAGGGTTCACTGTTATAGTTTAGAAGTAGTCGCAGTATTTTGTTTAACAAGTGTTCAATTGTTCAACCATTTACTATTGTGTGCATGTCAACTAGTATTATAGCGTTAACAGTTCATGACCAGGTTCTTGGCCACATTAAGGCACACTGTGTATTTGACAAATGATCCAGAATGTATAATTTTAAAGTGATGAACTATACTAACTTTACTTCTAAAATGTGTGGACTTCATAACAGCTCAGCAGACTAAGCAACTGTTTAAAAGAACAACAATGGGTCATCTGTTGCATTTTTCTAATCAAGCACTTGTCACAATGTGCGTGCAGGATATTTTATGCTCCTATTTTATGCTCCTTAACTGAGTTTATCTCCAGTGTGATTTTTTTGGTGTCGTTTAAGACTGGAAGAAGTGGAGAAGTGCTGTCCACACTGATCACATCCATAGGGTTTCTCTCCAGTGTGCATTCTCTGGTGTGTTACAAGGGTGGACATTTGAGAGAAGTGTTGTCCACACTGATCACATCCATGGGGTTTCTCTCCAGTGTGAGTTTGTTGGTGTCGTTTAAGGGTGGACATTTCAGAGAAGTGTTGTCCACACTGATCGCAGCTATAGGGTTTCTCTCCTGTGTGAATTCTCTGGTGTTTTTTAAGGGTGGCCATCACAGAAAAGTGCTGTCCACACTGATCACATCCATAAGGTTTCTCTCCAGTGTGAATTGTTTGGTGTTGTTTCAGGTTATACATTTGAGAGAAGTGTTGTCCACACTGATCACATCCATATGGTTTCTCTCCAGTGTGAATTGTTTGGTGTCGTTTAAGGTTGGACATTTCAGAGAAGTGTAGTCCACACTGTTCACAGCTATAGGGTTTCTCTCCTGTGTGAATTCTCTGGTGTTTTTTAAGGGTGGTCATCTGAGAGAAGTGCTGTCCACACTGATCACATCCATAAGGTTTCTCTCCAGTGTGTATTCTCTGGTGTTTTTTAAGGGTGTTCATCTCAGAGAAGTGTTGTCCACACTGATCACACCCATAGGGTTTCTCTCCAGTGTGAATTAGTTGGTGTCGTTTAAGGTTGGACATCGCAGAGAAGCGTCGTCCACACAGATCACATCCACAAGGTTTCTCTCCAGTGTGTATTCTCTGGTGTTTTTTAAGGGTGCTCATCTCAGAGAAGTGTTGTCCACACTGATCACATCCATAAGGTTTCTCTCCAGTGTGAATTCTCTTGTGCGTTACAAGGGTGGACATCCTACAGAAGCGTTGTCCACACTCATCACAGCAGTGTTGTTTTTGTTTAGTCAAGCTTCTTTGTTCATTCACTGCTGGTAGCACAGGGAAGCCAGATTGATGATTCAACACTGGATTGCAGAAAGACAAAGGAAATATGGGAGAGGTTGAGAGATGGGAATATAGTACAACTTCATTACATTAAGCTGTTCCCTAGAAAAATAACCACCAGCCATCCATGGTAACACACACACACACACACACACACACACACACACACACACACACACACACACACACACACACACACACACACACACACACACACACACACACACACACACACACACACACACACACATATATATATATATATATATATATAAAAAATCTACAGGTCAGAAATAAAACAAATATAAGATTGAGACAAGAAGGGAGATTGCTTAATTTAAAACTTGAAAAGTAATAAAGTAATAAAACATTTGTTCGACAGTAAACGACAATCAAAACTAGAAAGGAGGTAGAGAGAAAGTAACATACCATTTTCTTTGGGTCCCTCCTGTTCGTTTAAGGTTGGACATCGCAGAGAAGCGTCGTCCACACAGATCACATCCACAAGGTTTCTCTCCAGTGTGTATTCTCTGGTGTTTTTTAAGGGTGCTCATCTCAGAGAAGTGTTGTCCACACTGATCACATCCATAAGGTTTCTCTCCAGTGTGAATTCTCTTGTGCGTTACAAGGGTGGACATCCTACAGAAGCGTTGTCCACACTCATCACAGCAGTGTTGTTTTTGTTTAGTCAAGCTTCTTTGTTCATTCACTGCTGGTAGCACAGGGAAGCCAGATTGATGATTCAACACTGGATTGCAGAAAGACAAAGGAAATATGGGAGAGGTTGAGAGATGGGAATATAGTACAACTTCATTACATTAAGCTGTTCCCTAGAAAAATAACCACCAGCCATCCGTGGTAACACACACACACACACACACACACACACACACACACACACACACACACACACACACACACACACACACACACACACACACACATATATATATATATATATATATATAAAAAATCTACAGGTCAGAAATAAAACAAATATAAGATTGAGACAAGAAGGGAGATTGCTTAATTTAAAACTTGAAAAGTAATAAAGTAATAAACAGTAAACGACAATCAAAACTAGAAAGGAGGTAGAGAGAAAGTAACATACCATTTTCTTTGGGTCCCTCCTGTTCAGCAGAACTGTCCCTGGTTGGGATGAGAGAGTTCATCTTCCACTGAATTCTGGAGTCCACAATCAGATCTGATCAGAAATGATTGATATCCTGGAGGAGTTGTGGATAAATTACAACTACAAACTTTTCTTATGCAAGAGAGCCTGAGGTGGAGCCAGTAACTGCTTTGAATGATTGGACAAAGAGAACAATACAACCATCTCTCCACCAATCACAACATAACAGACTTAGGCTCCACCCCTCCTTCCTCCCCAGACATGCTCCACCCATGCAACCTTCTAGAAACTTGACTTTCTGTTACAAGTGAACCATTTGTGGATGAATTAGTTTATAATCTTCATTCCTATAAGATTAATATAAAATATATGACTATTTATAAATGCATATATTATGAAATGCCCAGTAAACAGACAATCAGTATCTTCAGACTTCAACAATGTTGTATTCACTCATTAATGAATATGAAATAATTATCTCAATGGAGTCAGTAAGATGGGATGTACAATGTTCTGCTTATTAACCCTTGTGTCATGGTGAGAGGTCAAGGTGCTGACCAAATAGTGTCATGGTTAATTTGCATTTTCCGTCAAAGTTTTCATTTAAGTATATTTAAGTTTTAAGTTAAGTTTAAGATAAGTTAATTTTTTTCTCTGTTCTAAACTCTGGTGGTGGTGGGCTGCTTTGTGAATGTGATGAATAAAGTTATATTAGTTATACATCTAATTTCACCTTTTTCTTTAACAATCATCACTGCTAACCATGCTCATGTCCTGTTTTCATTTACATTTACAATAAACAACTCTAGTCATGTCCTTGTGTGGATGAGTCTCTCTCATCTCAATCTTGCTATTCAAGCAGAGCCATTAAGATGAGAGGACATTCAAATTCCTATTCAACATGATTGCTCCAAATTCCTTCAGAACAATACAACCTGGTGTGGTGAAGGAATAACTGCTTGATATATTCTGTTCATAGTCTTCATTATACATACACAACATCTTCGTTTATTAGGCAAACATCTTGTGTTCTCTAGAATGACAAGGTCTTTAGAAATATCTCCCTCACCCACTTCACACCTGCACCTCAACATTCCTTTTGTCATGTGAATGATCGCTTCTGTCACAGTCAAATTAGCCAGAAATGGTGTGCAACAGACCCAAACCAATAACATGTATAATGGTAATGGGGTTCACACTCAGAGTGGAAAGAGTTTCCTCTTTTATTAATTTTATGACAATCATTTGTTCTTTTGACGTGCCACTATGAGTGTGACCCATTACATTTTATTTAACATACATAAAAACTTAATGATTATAAACTCACTGCCTTCATAGATAATGTATACTATCCCCTTTACATATTTTGAATTAAGTTGCAAAGTGAAGTCAATCTTTAGATTTATTTCACTTTTCTTTTTTACAGAGTGTGTGTAAACCTGGTCAGATCTTGCATATCAATGCATTACGGGTCTCTCGCAACCTTCTAGAAACTGTTGACTTTCTGTTACAAGTGAACCATTTGTGGATGAATTGGTTTATAATCTTCATGTCTTCATTCCTATAAGATTAATAAATATATGACTATTTATAAATGCATATACATTATGCATTTATTTGGCAAACTTAATGATTATAAACTCACTGCCTTCATAGATAATGTATACTATCCCCTTTACATATTTTGAATTAAGTTGCAAAGTGAAGTCAATCTTTAGATTTATTTCACTTTTCTTTTTTACAGAGTGTGTGTAAACCTGGTCAGATCTTGCATATCAATGCATTACGGGTCTCTCGCAACCTTCTAGAAACTGTTGACTTTCTGTTACAAGTGAACCATTTGTGGATGAATTGGTTTATAATCTTCATGTCTTCATTCCTATAAGATTAATAAATATATGACTATTTATAAATGCATATATTATGAAATGCACAGTAAACAGACAATCAGTATATTCAGACTTCAACAAAGTTGTATTCACTCATTAATGAATATATTGGTGATGAAATAATTCTCTCATTGGAGTCAGGTCTTCAGATGGGATGTACAATGTTCTGCTTATTAACCCTTGTGTCATGGTGAGAGGTCAAGGTGCTGACCAAATAGTGTCAAGTTTTCATTTAAGTATACTTAAGTTTTAAGTTAAGTTTAAGTTTAAGATAAGTTAATTTTTTCTCTTTTCTAAACCCTGGTGGTGGAAGCAGTTAGTTATACATCTAATTTCACCTTTTTCTTTAACAGTCATCACTGCTAACCATGCTCATGTCCTGTTTTCATTTACATTTACAATAAACAACTCTAGTCATGTCCTTGTGTGGATGAGTCTCTCTCATCTTAATCTTGCTATTCAAGCAGAGCCATTAAGATGGAGAGGACATTCAAGTTCCTATCATACATGATTGCTCGAAATTCCTTCAGAACAATATAACCTGGTGTAGTGAGGGGTTAACTGCCTGCTATATTCTGTTCATAGTCTTCATTATACATACACATCATCTTCATTTATTTGGCAAACATATTGTGTTCTCTAGAACTTCACACTTCAGAACTTCCACTTCACACCTGCACCGTAACATTCCTTTTGTCCTGTGAATGATCGCTTCTGTCTTTAGAAAATGACCTGTATCCATGCAAATGTGGTCATTGATTACAATTAGATGTGTCACTGTCTCACCAGGTTGCCCTGGTGTGTGGACAACTAACAGGGATAATTTGACCCCAAAATAACAGGCTTTTGTGGATGAACATGGTCATAATGTTGAGTCCTGATACAGTGTTTAAACTGGACACTCCCAGCTCTATACTAGACCATGTTAACACATTTTTAGTTTAACAGTTCCTGTTCAGCAGAACTGTCCCTGGTTGGGTTGAGAGAGTTCATCTTCCACTGAATTCTGGAGTCCACAATCAGATCTGATCAGAAATGATTGATATCCTGGAGGAGTTGTGGATAAATTACAACTACAAACTTTTCTTATACAAGAGAGCCTGGGGTGGAGCCAGTAACTGCTTTGAATGATTGGACAAAGAGAACAATACAACCATCTCTCCACCAATCACAACATAACAGACTTAGGCTCCACCCCTCCTTCCTCCCCAGACATGCTCCACCCATGCAACCTTCTAGAAACTTGACTTTCTGTTACAAGTGAACCATTTGTGGATGAATTAGTTTATAATCTTCATTCCTATAAGATTAAAATATATGACTATTTATAAATGCATATATTATGAAATGCCCAGTAAACAGACAATCAGTATCTTCAGACTTCAACAATGTTGTATTCACTCATTAATGAATATGAAATAATTATCTCAATGGAGTCAGTAAGATGGGATGTACAATGTTCTGCTTATTAACCCTTGTGTCATGGTGAGAGGTCAAGGTGCTGACCAAATAGTGTCAAGGTTAACTTGCATTTTCCGTCAAAGTTTTCATTTAAGTATATTTAAGTTTTAAGTTAAGTTTAAGATAAGTTAAGTTTTTTCTCTGTTCTAAACTCTGGTGGTGGTGGGCTGCTTTGTGAATGTGATGAATTAAGTTATATTAGTTATACATCTAATTTCACCTTTTTCTTTAACAATCATCACTGCTAACCATGCTCATGTCCTGTTTTCATTTACATTTACAATAAACAACTCTAGTCATGTCCTTGTGTGGATGAGTCTCTCTCATCTCAATCTTGCTATTCAAGCAGAGCCATTAAGATGAGAGGACATTCAAATTCCTATTCAACATGATTGCTCCAAATTCCTTCAGAACAATACAACCTGGTGTGGTGAATGAATAACTGCTTGATATATTCTGTTCATAGTCTTCATTATACATACACAACATCTTCGTTTATTAGGCAAACATCTTGTGTTCTCTAGAATGACAAGGTCTTTAGAAATATCTCCCTCACCCACTTCACACCTGCACCTCAACATTCCTTTTGTCATGTGAATGATCGCTTCTGTCTTTAGAAAATTACCTATATCCATGTGTAGCCCCCACAGTCAAATTAGCCAGAAATGGTGTGCAACAGACCCAAACCAATAACATGTATAATGGTAATGGGGTTCACACTCAGAGTGGAAAGAGTTTCCTCTTTTATTAATTTTATGACAATCATTTGTTCTTTTGACGTGCCACTATGAGTGTGACCCATTACATTTTATTTAACATACATAAAAACTTAATGATTATAAACTCACTGCCTTCATAGATAATGTATACTATCCCCTTTACATATTTTGAATTAAGTTGCAAAGTGAAGTCAATCTTTAGATTTATTTCACTTTTCTTTTTTACAGAGTGTGTGTAAACCTGGTCAGATCTTGCATATCAATGCATTACGGGTCTCTCGCAACCTTCTAGAAACTGTTGACTTTCTGTTACAAGTGAACCATTTGTGGATGAATTGGTTTATAATCTTCATGTCTTCATTCCTATAAGATTAATAAATATATGACTATTTATAAATGCATATATTATGAAATGCACAGTAAACAGACAATCAGTATCTTCAGACTTCAACAAAGTTGTATTCACTCATTAATGAATATATTGGTGATGAAATAATTCTCTCATTGGAGTCAGGTCTTCAGATGGGATGTACAATGTTCTGCTTATTAACCCTTGTGTCATGGTGAGAGGTCAAGGTGCTGACCAAATAGTGTCAAGTTTTCATTTAAGTATATTTAAGTTTTAAGTTAAGTTTAAGTTTAAGATAAGTTAATTTTTTTCTCTTTTCTAAACCCTGGTGGTGGAAGCAGTTAGTTATACATATAATTTCACCGTTTTCTTTAACAGTCATCACTGCTAACCATGCTCATGTCCTGTTTTCATTTACATTTACAATAAACAACTCTAGTCATGTCCTTGTGTGGATGAGTCTCTCTCATCTTAATCTTGCTATTCAAGCAGAGCCATTAAGATGGAGAGGACATTCAAGTTCCTATCATACATGATTGCTCGAAATTCCTTCAGAACAATATAACCTGGTGTAGTGAGGGGATAACTGCCTGCTATATTCTGTTCATAGTCTTCATTATACATACACATCATCTTCATTTATTTGGCAAACATATTGTGTTCTCTAGAACTTCACACTTCAGAACTTCCACTTCACACCTGCACCGTAACATTCCTTTTGTCCTGTGAATGATCGCTTCTGTCTTTAGAAAATGACCTGTATCCATGCAAATGTGGTCATTGATTACAATTAGATGTGTCACTGTCTCACCAGGTTGCCCTGGTGTGTGGACAACTAACAGGGATAATTTGACCCCAAAATAACAGGCTTTTGTGGATGAACATGGTCATAATGTTGAGTCCTGATACAGTGTTTAAACTGGACACTCCCAGCTCTATACTAGACCATGTTAACACATTTTTAGTTTAACAGTTATTCTCTTTGTCCATAATCGATATAACATTAACCCACCATTCCAATGTGCATACCTACATGATCACACACACCCACAGGTCCTGCAGGCTGGGCATTGGGTTTTTCTGAAAAACTTCACAAAAATGTTACTATGTATTGTCTCTGTCGGGTGGAAACCTCATGTCCAAAACAGTTATATTTCAGGATTCTATTTTTAAAAAAATAACAAAGGTAGCATTTGATGCTTTTGTGTGACGCTGTAGTATGTTGATAGTATAGTATCAAATAAGAAAACATAAGTTAGAATATGGAGATAAGAGGTTTCTTTCCAACAACAGCGATATGTAGCAACAACTAATTTGGTCATCTTTAGTTTAGTCTTTGGTTTGCACACATCCACTCACTTACTGATTTACAGACTAACATACTCCATGCCATTCTTTGTTATATTCAAGTTAAATATTTATAACAGATATGGAGAGAGAGAGAGAGAGAGAGAGAGAGAGAGAGAGAGAGAGAAAGAAAGAGAGAGAGAAGGCCAGGATCTCTGCTCTGATGGGGGAAGAGATACGGAGAGTCAGGAGATAAAGGAGAGGATTGAGAACAGAGACATGATGACCCTCTCAGATGCAATCCGAGCCACTGAGGATCAGCTGAGAGCAGCCGACCTCGTCTCGTTTCTTCAGAACTACAAGACCACGATGGAAAGTGAGTCCAGCTCACCCCGCACTGCCCTCGGCCAGTCTCAGGAGCACTGATAGACACAAGGCCAAACACCTGGTTAACCTAGCCTTCAGAGTCTGGGACAAGATGAAGGACATTGTCTCCTACACTCCTGTGATCCTGGTCCCCAACACTGCCTAGCCCCAAAAAAACATTGTATTCTCTATTTTTTTGTGTTGTGTTAGTCGACTATTAGTTGACAATATAGTTTACTTGCCAGCCCATAGAGCCCCATTGGGGGTCAGCGTCCTTTCAGAAAAAGGCAGAGCAAGGACATTTTGTTTTGAAAGAAAGTATTTTGGGGATCTTGTTATATTTTAATTTTAAGGCCCTTATAATTTCACATTCTGTTTAACTAAGTCTTTAATCTTAAATCTTTGCCCTAAGTTCTTTTTAGCTGTTCTTTTAGGATTCCTAATTGGGGTTAAACATTTTGCCTTTCTTTAAGGTTATGTCTTAGGCATGTTTACAAACTATAATGACATAAAATTACCAGTGAACTTTGTGAGGCATGTTCACTGGGGGCTGTGAACGGCAGGGGCGTCCAACCACCCTGAGTCCCACCTTAGTTGGACCGCATACCCACAACCATCCACAGTCTCATTATAAAAAGGGGCACAGGACTTGTACTTGTCTTTTTCTAATTCTGTTCGTTTTAGTTAGGGTTAGAGCGGGTTTGCTAGTTTTTATTTTGTTTCTATTTTTGTGAGAATGCTTAGTTTAGTTTTTACTTAGTGTTGTCCTATTAGCATTTTAAATGCAGATGGCCCACTCAGTACAGAACAGATAATCTACACAATTTAGGTGAGTCATTGTCTCCAAGTATCCCCCAATTTACACATTCAGTATCTAGACTGTGGGTCATAGAGCTACGTTCACCGACCATTCTCTAAGTACTCTCTCATTCCAAGGACCCTCAATTAGATTTACATAAGGCCATAAACTCAAATGCATGTGTTTTTTTTATTAATTTTGTATTATTATTAGACATGATTTGGTCCGTCCAGAATTCCTCTGATAGCTATGTAATGTTGGTAAAGAGTTCAAAGTTAAATTCTGTTCAAATAGCAATTATTGTACATTCTCCAGTTGTGTACATAGTAGTATTGTTGAAGTTGTCCTAAGACCTCACATTGAGAACCACTGATCTACAATATTTGTATTTGTAGTTTTGTATCAATTGAATATGTATTCATACAGGTGGTCTCATGTACAGTCCAGACTGTACACACTGAGGGGACAGAGAGTTTTAAAGCTCTGGTAGTGTTGCACTGTTTAGTGTTTACATGGCATGTGGATGGATATCCATATCTATATAATTAGTGTGGTTGCCCTAACAGGGCAACCAGACTATAGTACTCTATACACTTTATTTATTTATTTCTTTATTTATTTATAGATAAACTTTATTTCAAACCGCTATTTCTCCCACAGTTTTTATCCCCCAATGTTGTGCCATATGTCAAAATGACCGTCTAAATCGGGAATCGTGCGCGTGTATAGGGCTAAGAGATTGGTTAAATAGTTTAATTGATATTGATTTATTAGTGCATTAAATTTCCCCATCCACTTTAATGTAAAAGTGAAAAAACTCAAATTCAAGTATTTTTTTCTCAGAAACCTTAACAGCTAGAGTTATCAGATTTGGAGGGATAATTCATAATTAAGTCCCAAATTACTTAACAAAATATCACACCATTCGGCCTCATGGTGGCGCTATAACAGCCCCCTTTACGTTTTGGCCCGTAACTCTTGAACCGTAGGTCCTAAAATCAAAATTTCTTTTCACCTGGATTCCTTGGGTCACGACGCATCTCCCCATATAGGCCACGCCCATTTGCGTCAGGATAGATTTTTTGATATTGATTTATTTGTGCATTAAATTTCCCCATCCACTTTAATGGGAATTGCAAAAACTCCCATTCAAGTATTTTTTTCTCGGAAACCGTAAGAGCTAGAGTTACCACATTTGGAAGGGAGGTTCATAATTTAGTCCAAAATTATTAGAAAAATAATTACACCAATCGGCCACATGGTGGCGCTAGAACAGCCCACTTTTACCTTTTGGCCTATAACTCTTGAACCGTAGCTCGTAAAATCAAAATTTCTTTTCACCTGGATTTCTTGGGTCCCGACGCATCTCCCCATATAGGCCACGCCCATTTGCGTCAGGATAGATTTTCCGCCATTTTGAATTTCCTTCAAAACACACTTTTTGCTCCTTTTCCTTCAAATTTTGTCCTAATCTCACACAAATCGGTACACATGATCTATGGACTCATGCGGTAAAGATATCCAAACGGCATTTTGATTGTCCTTACCGTTCGTCCGTAATTGGCTTCCAAAATTGGTGGGAGGGGCCCGTTTCACCAAAAATGCCAGAAATCACGAACGAAACGTCCGGTCAATCCCAAATTTGAATCACATGTAGAGGGTGCTTTACTCAACAAATTCCCAAAAGCATTTCCACTTTGACCCATAGGGGGACCGGCGTCGGCGCAACCACACTCTGCAATTTCCCCGGAATTGCGACGCGTCTAGTTGTATTTGATGTAATTGTTCGTGGATGACTCTGCACACAAGGACAAACTGCAGTTTAAAAAAAACCTTTTAATTCCCTACCTGGGTTTCAAATTAGAGAACAGTCTTTTCAGTGAAAAAATGGCAACAAAAGTAATCAAGAAAGTCAACAATAAGAAGATTTTTGGGGCAGGGTCTCCTCGTTGGTCAGTAGGAATGCTCTGAGGACACTAGATGCCAATGTCATTTTGACTCTGCATGCACCTCATGGTACTCTAGCACAGATAAATGCCTACATAAATAGTCCATTGTGAGTGCATGAGGTTCACTGTTATAGTTTAGAAGTAGTCGCAGTATTTTGTTTAACAAGTGTTCAATTGTTCAACCATTTACTATTGTGTGCATGTCAACTAGTATTATAGCGTTAACAGTTCATGGCCAGGTTCTTGGCCACAGACATTAAGGCACACTGTGTATTTGACAAATGATCCAGAATGTATCATTTTAAAGTGATGAACTATACTAACTTTACTTCTAAAATGTGTGGACTACATAATCAACATCACTTTTTGGGGTTTGAACTCTTTAGGAGCAACAAGGGCCATGTGCCATCATTATTGCATGTAATGAAACCAATAGAAAAGAACCAGCTGTTGTGAAGAACATTTTTCATACAAGAAAAAAAGTATAGGGGAGAAGAATCAATCAAGAAGGGTTTATTTGTCACTCACTTAGTACAATAAGAGGGACATGTTCAGCAAAGACAGTGATAACACAACAATGCAACATAACACTATACCAGTCTATATAAGGGAACAATAGCCAATAAGTACAGTTGCAAGCAGGTATGCTAAACCTATTTAAGACCGGTATATCTATAGCAGCAATCAGGAATATACAAGAAGTCAGAAGGCATACATATATAAAGCAATGTGTACTAACTGGCTTCAACACCAGACACCACCTTAACTGTGCTTTTCTAATCATTACTTTGAAAACTACATGCACTACAGTGTGTGTTAACACATTATTAAATAGTGGTCTTCAAGAGACAAGAAGGTGGCCGCACACACCAAAGGGCCAATATTTCATTATAGAACGCAGAGTACAGAAACCTTTGGTCCTATGATAAAATATTGGCACTTTGGCTACTCTACTGGTTTACGAGAATCTTACTTAAGATTACCCTGGAATGTAAGCTACAAAGCCCGTATTTCTCCAAACATGTACAAATGCTAATTATAAGGAGTTTACCCGATTGCCCCACATATTAACTCGGTGTTCGGCCTGTTTGTGCAATGTATTAGTCCATATTCTTTAACAAAGAAGTGTTTTAATCCTGTTTGTGGCCGATCGCCATTTTTTCTCCTCGTTTACTTTTGTTTTACATCGAGTGTAATTCCGGCTTTCACCAGATGCGCCCCTCACTAACGCCCATTGATAACCTTCGACAGAATCGTCCACAAAGGGGATTAAAAAACGTCTTTGTTAAAGAATATGGACTAATACATTGCACAAACACGACGGACACCAAGTTAACATTTGGGGCACTCTGTGTGGCCACCTTCTTGTCTCTTGAAGACCACTGTTTCGGTTTTTTTCTGCCTGGGGCCACCACTACAAGGGTTTTAGTGTGAGCAGCATTGCCGTACACAGTTTTAACACATTAACACACTAGTGTCCAAACATCTATAATGGCAATGCTAGTATACATAGTGTACAGTATTAGGTTCATAACAGCTCAGCAGACTAAGCAACTGTTTAAAAGAACAACAATGGGTCATCTGTTGCATTTTTCTAATCAAGCACTTGTCACAATGTGCGTGCAGGATATGCACGCACATTTATGCTCCTTAACTGAGTAAAATTAATTCTTATCTCCAGTGTGATTTTTTTGGTGTCGTTTAAGACTGGAAGAAGTGTAGAAGTGCTGTCCACACTGATCACATCCATAGGGTTTCTCTCCAGTGTGCATTCTCTGGTGTGTTACAAGGGTGGACATTTGAGAGAAGTGTTGTCCACACTGATCACATCCATGGGGTTTCTCTCCAGTGTGAGTTTGTTGGTGTCGTTTAAGGGTGGACATTTCAGAGAAGTGTTGTCCACACTGATCACAGCTATAGGGTTTCTCTCCTGTGTGAATTCTCTGGTGTTTTTTAAGGGTGGCCATCACAGAGAAGTGCTGTCCACACTGATCACATCCATAAGGTTTCTCTCCAGTGTGAATTGTTTGGTGTTGTTTCAGGTTATACATTTGAGAGAAGTGTTGTCCACACTGATCACATCCATAGGGTTTCTCTCCAGTGTGAATTGTTTGGTGTCGTTTAAGGCTGGACATTTCAGAGAAGTGTAGTCCACACTGTTCACAGCTATAGGGTTTCTCTCCTGTGTGAATTCTCTGGTGTTTTTTAAGGGTGGTCATCTGAGAGAAGTGCTGTCCACACTGATCACATCCATATGGTTTCTCTCCAGTGTGAATTCTTTGGTGGTGTGTAAGGTGTAACATTTGAGAGAAGCGTTGTCCACATTGATCACATCCATAGGGTTTCTCTCCAGTGTGAGTTTTTTTGTGCCGCTTAAGGCTGGACATGTGAGAGAAGTGTTGTCCACACTGATCACATCCATAGGGTTTCTCTCCAGTGTGAGTTTTTTGGTGTCGTTTAAGGTTGGACATTTGAGAGAACTGTTTTCCACACTGACCACATCCATAGGGTTTCTCTCCAGTGTGCATTCTCTGGTGTGTTCTAAGGTAGCCCATTTGAGAGAAGTGTTGTCCACACTGAACACATCCATATGATTTCTCTCCTGTGTGAGTTCTTTGGTGTTTTTTAAGGGTGGCCATCTCAGAGAAGTGTTGTCCACACTGATCACATCCGTAAGGTTTTTCTCCAGTGTGAATTCTCTTGTGTGTTACAAGGGTGGATATGCAGCTGAAGTGGTGTCCACACTGATCACAGTAGTGTCGTTTTTGTTTAGCCAAGCGTCTTTGTTCATTCACTGCTGGTAGCACAGGGAAGCCAGACTGAAGATTCAACACTGGATTGCAGAAAGACAAAGGAAATATGGTTTGAGGTGGGAATAGAGTACAAATGTACACATAATATTAAACTGTTAATACCAGCCAACCATGATATGTATATGTATATGTATATGTATATGTATATGTATATGTATATGTATATGTATATGTATATGTATATGTATATGTATATATACATGTGTATATGTTAGATTGAGACAGGTAGTGAGACTGCTTAATTTAAAACATGAAAAGTCGTAAAACATTTGTACGACAGCTCAAGGAAATTAGGATTTAAGGAGATGTAGAGAGAAAGGAGGTAGAGAGAAAGTAACATACCATTTTCTTTGGGTCCATCCTGCTCAGCAGAACTGTCCCTGGTTGGGTTGAGATAGTTCATCTTCTACTGAATTCTGAAGTCCACAATCAGATGAGATCTGATCAGAAATGATTGATATCCTGGAGGAGTTGTGGATAAATTACAACTACAAACTCCTCTTATACTAGAGAGGCTGGGGTGGAGCCAGTAACTGCTTTGAATGATTGGACAAAGAGAACAATACAACCACCTCTCCACCAATTACAAGCTAACATACTTAGGCTCCACCCCTCCCTCCTCCCCCAGACATGCTCCACCCATGCAACCTTCTAGAAACTACTACAAGTGAACCATTTGTGGATGAATTGGTTTGTAATATGTATGTATTAATTCCTATAAGATTAATATAAAAGTATATGTATATGACACCTGTATTTATAATTGCATATATTATTAAATGCATGTACAGTAAACAGACAATCAAAGTCAGGTCTTAAGATGGGATGTACAATGTTCTGGTTGTTAACCCTTGTCTCATGTTGAGAGGTCAAGCTGATCAAATTAAATGTTTTATTGTCAAGGTTCATTTTCATTTTTCCGTCAAAGTTGTTTTCAATGTTTGTTCTAAACCCTGGTGGTGGTGGGCTGCTTTGTGAATGTGATGAATTTAGTTACCATAAACACATCTCTTACATGAAAAGTACATTTTACATCTAATTTCACCTTTTACTGTAACGGTCATAACTGCTAACCACTGCTCATGTCCTGCTTTCATTTACATTTACAATAAACAACTCTAGTCATGTCCTTGTGTGGATGAGTCTCCCTCATCTCAATCTTGCTATTCAAGCAGAGCCATTAAGATGTAGAGGACATTCAAATTCCTACACGATTGCTCAAATTCCTTCAGAACAATAAAACCTGGTGTGGTGAAGGAATAACTGCTTGATATATTCTGTTCATAGTCTTCATTATACATACACATCATCTTCATTTATTAGGCAAACATCTTGTGTTCTCTAGAATGACAAGGTCTGTAGAAATATCTCCCTCACCCACTTCACACCTGCACCTCAACATTCCTTTTGTCCTGTGAATGATCGCTTCTGTCTTTAGAAGATGACCTGTATCCATGTGTAGCCCCCATAGTCAAATTAGCCAGAAATGGTGTGCAACAGAACTGCCAATCGGGCTCAGCCCCATTGGCATGACTGGTAACACGTCGGACTGGCGAGTGGGAGCCTCAGATTCAATCCCAGCTCACTGCGTTCCATTACACATGCAAATGTGGTAATCTACCTTACAATTGGGATCTACAGTCATGCGCGAGAACGGTTGTCTGTGGGTAAGTTGCATCAGTGTTGCCAGACTTGCGCGCGAGCACCAAGCAACCAGCTTCATGCAAAAACAACGCCCTGCGCACTGCGCATGCGTGGGCGCACTTACCCTAACCAATTACACGCCACTTCACGCTTACAACTCCTGGACATGGCAACCCCGCCAACCCCGCCCCCCATCCAAATACTGTCTGTCTGACTCTTTGGGAGGGTTGAACGCAGCGAGCGACACCGTCTCGCTGGACTGAGCGGGCTGCTTCATCAATCTGTGCCGCACATTCTGGTCCTGCAAGAGCCTGTGTGAATACATAGATAGATGAACGGGTGAAATGTGTCCGTCTCTCAGTTTGCTTTCGTTTTCGGTTTGCGTCTCGAAACACTGTTGCGTGTCGAAAACGTCTACAGCCACTACACGAGAGCCTCACGCCAGCGACTAGACGGAAGGGTCGCGTAGCGACCCGCACCTCTAGTTGATTACAATTAGATATGTCACTGTCTGGTGTGTGAACAACTAACAGGAATAATTTGACCCCATAATATCAGGCTTTTGTGGATTAACACGTCCTATTTTGTTTCCAGAAGAACATTTTGAGCCATCTGAGAGCTTCATGCTAAAAGTGAAATGAGTTCTGTCAGTTCTCTGGTGTGATATCCTCTTAAATCAATAACATGTATAAAGGTAATGGGGTTCAAAAGAGTTTCCTCTTTTATTCATTTCTTTTTTTTTAAATAATCTTTTGTTCTTTTGACATGTAAAAAAGTATAAAAGAGGAAACTCACTCTTGCCACTATGAGTGTGACCCATTACATTTGATTTAAAAATATGTTAAAACTAAATGATTATAAACTCACTGCCTTCATAGATAATACATCAGCACCTTGAATGTGTATACTATCCCCTCTACATATGTTGAATTCACTCAAGTCAATCTTTAGATTTATTTCACTTTTCTTTTTTACAGAGTGTGTGTAAACCTGGTCAGATCTTGCATATCAATGCATTACGGGTCTCTCTCTCACATACTTGACAGTATCAAATGATATATGAAATGTTTGACAACAATTAAGGACATTAAGGAGTTATGGAGAATATTTCCAGATATATGTCCTCATACAGTGTTTAAACTGGACACTCCCAACTCTCTAGATCATGTTGTTAACACATTTTTATTTTTTCAGATATTCTCTATGTAACACAATTCCTATATACATACCTACATGATTACACACACACACACACACACACACACACACACACACACACACACACACACACACACACACACACACACACACACACACACACACACACACACACACACACACACACACACACACACACACACACACACACACACTTAGTGTTGTCTTATTTGCATTTTAAAAGCAGATGGCCCACATCTACAAGCTTTAGGTGTGTCATTGTCTCCAAGTATCCCCCAATTTACACATTCTAGTATATAGACTGTCGGTCGTAGAGCTACACCAACCAATCTCTAAGTACTCTCTCATTCCAAGGACCCTCAGTTTGATTTACATTAGGCCAGACAACTCAAAATTGTTTTTATCTCTACAACATGTTTTATTATTAGACATGATTCTGTCTATCGACAATTCATTTGCTAACTATTTAGTGTTGGTAAAGATAAATATAAACATTCTGTTTAAATTGCAATTATTGTAAAATACATTCTCTAATTGTATTTATGTGAATGGATGGTGAAGATTGTCCTAAGACCTCACATTGAGAACCACTGATTTACACCATTTGTATTTGTCTTTTTTTTATGAATGTATCATTTATTCATACAGGTGAGAAACTCCCAGTTCAGACGTAGCTTATAGACACACTTTTTACATGACATGTGACATTGTACTTGTTCACGGATAACTCTGCACTCCTGGTCTCGGACAAGGCCTGATGGAGGAGAAAGGAACTGTCAGGTGACAAGAAGGTCAGTTGGCTCTCATGCATTGAAGGAGGCATGAGGGCGCTGGGCTCCCTAGGATGGTGGGGGGAGTGTAGCGCCCAGGATCACTTAAAAAATGGCACCGGGTGAAAAGGGATTACAAAATCGTGGGATAAATTATTTAAAATAAAAACTTTTAATTACCTACCTGGGTTGCATTTTAGAGAACAATATTTTGAGTGGAAAAAAATGCAACAGATCAAGAAAGTCAACCAAAGAACAAGATGTTTGGGCAGGGTCTCCTCGTTGGTCAGTTAATGCTCTGAGGACACTAGCTGGAGCACTCATCCAATGTCATTTTGACTCTGCATGCACCTCATGGTGCTCTAGCACCTCAAAGGCATTAAAAACACAACTTCAGACCTATCAAAACTAACTGATCAGGTTACTTCTAAACCCACACATATAGGACTCACCCTAACCCCTGCTCATTATAAGCTAGGGTGGGATGGCTCAGGGTAGAGGACAGAGAACACCAGAGGGAGCTCCAAGAATCTCATTCCCCCCAGATTCGGCACAAACATGGGGATGAATTCATTCTACTGTTATGCCACCAAAATGTGGAATGTCCTACCAACAGCCATCAAAGAGTGACTCCCTCCCCTCCTTCAAAACCACCATAAAATACCACCTGTCTGAAATTTACATCTGGACTTAGACAAGTCTTTTAGCTTGACAAAATAAATTACCCCCCACTGTTTTTCTGTAAATATACCTTTACTGCTCCTAGTATTGATGATCTCATTGTAAATTAAAAATGTACTCAAGTAAAAGTACAAAAGTACTGGCATCAAAATGTAATTAAAGTACCAAAAGTAAAATCACTCATTCATGCAGAATGTCCCATTTGAAGTTTTCAAATGTATACAAATCTTTTGAAATCTTTTGAGCTGATCTACTTTAAAGTACAAGAAAGTTTTGAGAACCACTGACCCAGGCCTAGATCTACAAGCATCGCAACACATTGTGAGCTTGTAGATCGGCTCATTTCAAATGGCCGAAATGTATATAGGGCTGAAGTGGTTAATGTATGTTTTGTAATAATAATAATAATAACAAAGTAACTAGTAACCAATGCTTTCAAATGATTGTAATGGAGTAAAAGTATATTTGCCTCTGAAATGTAGGAGTAGAAGTAAAAGTACTGAAAACTGGAAATACTCCACATCAAAATTGTACTTAAGTAAATGTACCTAGTTACTTTCCACCACTGGCAGATGTTGCAACATAATAAGGATAAGGATATTGAAGTGAATGTAAATAAATGTGTTTGGTGCATATCATGTGTTTAGCAGGTCAAGACTTAAACTCATCCACATTTAAAAAGTAAACAAAGTGAATGACTTGTTAACACTACCCCGTTCTGTGTGCCGTGCAGATAAGCTTAGAAAATAGCTGATCTACAAGTTCAGAAAGCATTATGATGTGACATGCTGTGAGCTTGTAGATTGGCTATCTTAACATAAAAAGAAGAATTGTGAACATCTGTGAAAATGTGGAATAATCTTGGAAAGTTTGAACAAGATGGGACCCTGGGACAAAACACTTTTCAAATGAGGGTCTATACAGCTAAATGAAACCAATTGTCCTGAGAAAAAGTGAGACCCACTTGTCTATACAAAGCATGAAACAATTATATCAATACAGTTAGGCTACTACTGTTAAAATGACTATACAGATGAGTGATGTTTAAACATAAATTACAATTGTATTGCACAGCTAAGAACTTGATCAATAACTTTGGAAATGAATACTGACATATCTGGGTTTGCTTTCTTTGGCAAAGAAAAAACAGTCAGCATGTTAATGAAGCAAAGTACATTGACACTTGTGTCTATGTAAATGTTTCTCTGATGATGGCCCATCAGCAGCATGGTGGCTTTTGTTATGAACCTTTCACATTGAAATGGATCCATGACTGCAGTTAATTGGAGGAGAGCTGGGAGGAGGTGGGAGGAGGTGTTTCCCCACTCCAAGACAAAAGGGAGGTGCTACTACTTATACTCCTACATCAACACAACACAACACACACTGTCCTGCTCAGAGACACACAGAGACACACAGAGACACGCAACTGTTATTATTTCAGTTCAACTTTCAGGCTGCACTCTTCTTCACGGTGACCTTCTGAGAAAACATTGGAGTAGGATCCTAAGTTACAGGTATAGAGACTATAATGGGATATGATAATGATTATAATCTTCTGAATATGTTGGCAATTTTCACATGAAGTAATTGAATTAATAACAAGCCCATTCAAATGTCAGTAATTGTAACTGTGTTTTTGATGTGGCATATCACTCATTGTACCTACCATGTAGTTTGTTCCGTAGTCCGAAGACATTTATTTTTTAACTTAAGTAAAAGTTGCAATTGCACAAAAATACTCTAGTATAAGTAATTACAGCCATAATTCAATTGGAATAAAATATGAATATAAATACTATACGTTCTACTATGTTGCGGCTTTAATTATACTAGGACTACTAAACTAGTACTATTCCTACTAATGCTATTTTTGTTTTCTCTTCAAGTATTCCTTGTGTAAAAGCCTCTGTGGACATTGCAGACCAAGGAGTGTGACCACAGACAAAAATTGCTTCCTGTTTGAGTTGTCTGGAAGAGGAGCTCACCTGTCCTGTGTGCCATGACATCTTTAAACATCCTGTTGTGCTGTCATGCAGCCACAGCTTCTGTAAAGACTGTCTGCGGGAATGGTGGATGGAAAGAGCAAACAAATGTCCCGTTTGTAAAACAATATCCTCCAGTGACCATCCTCCTACTAACTTGGTAGTGAAGAACCTGTGTGAGAACCTCTTGGAGGAGAAACGCTTGAACAACCTTCAACGATCCAAAGTCGAGGAATCGTTGAATGATTTAAAGTGGCGACTGGAAAACTTTGAAAAAAGTAAAACAAATTATGACCTAGCAGAAAATCACATCAAGGTTCAGGCCCAGAACACAGAGATGCAGATTAAGGAACAGTTTAATAACCTTCATCTCTTCCTTCAAGAGGAAGAGGAGACCAGGATATCTGCTCTGAGGGAGGAAGAGACACTGAAGAGTCAGAAGATAAAGCAGAGGATTAAGAAGCTGAACAGAGACATGGCGACCCTCTCAGATGTGATCCGAGCCGCCGAGGATCAGCTGGGAGCCGACAACCACGTCTCGTTCCAGCAGAACTACAAGACCACGATGGAAAGAGTCCAACTCACCCTAAAATTGTACGGGCCTCGGCTGTACTCAGGAGCAATGATAGGCGAGGCCAAACACCTGGGAAACCTGGCCTTCAGAGTCTGGGAGAAGATGAAGGACATTGTCTCCTACACTCCTGTGATCCTGGACCCCAACACTGTGAATTCAGAAATCATTCTGTCTGCTGATCTGACCAGTGTGAGACAGGGCTTCCAGCAGCTTCCTGACATCCCAGAGAGGAATCACGGTTGTGTTGGGGTCGTGGCTTATGAGGGCTTTACCTCAGGGTCTCACAGCTGGGATGTTGAGGTTGGAGACAATAGAGAGTGGTGTGTGGGTGTGAAAGATGAATTTTTAATCTGATTGTGTTTCCATCAGGGTGAATACTCTGCATTCTACTCAGCAGGAAATATTGAGACAGACACTGTTCTCTCAGTGAAACAGGAACCCCAGAGGATCAGAGTCCAGCTGGACTGGAACAGAGGAGAGCTGTCCTTCTCTGACCTTGATTCTAACACACACCTACACACCTTCACACGCACTTTCACTGACACACTCTTTCCATACTTTTCTGGTTCTGATGGTCAGTCTCTGAAGATGTTGCCAGGGAAGATTAGTGTCACTCTGGAAAACAACAGTTAGTTAGTTGCCATACTTCATCACACAAGAGTGTCACACAAAAGTGGTGCAAATAGCTCATTTACAAGCTAACAATATGACACAGGATTCAGGCCTGGTATGACGTGTTGTTCTGCTGTTGTGCGTTCATCTGATGCTGTTTTGAACCTTATTGTTTTGTTTGATTTGTCATGTTGTTGCTTGTCGTCTATTGTCAAACTAACGGGTTGTTTGTGTGATTTGAAAACACAGACTCTAATTTCACCTTCAAATTAACTCTAATCCTAGATGTTTCACTCGCACATACAGTATGCAATATTGTATAACATAACCCAATAAATACATGACCATGTACAATATTCTTGTCTCATTTGTATGATGTTTTAGGTCCTATTTACCCAGAAGTATATATATATGTATATACTTTTTTTTTTTTTTTTTTAATCTCAAACTTTCAAGTACCGCTGTGAGTGTGCACGCACATGTGTATGAGTGCCTTGGCCAGAGAATTCAAACCTAAGAGACTCCATTTTTTACTTCAGATGGCTCAGTGGTAGCAATGGAGTCCGAACACAATCTGAACAAAATATGACAGATAAAAAGAATCCAAGTGGAAAGGTAAAAATACAATACAAATCCACTGTCAAATCTAATCCTAACTTATTAATGATCATACATAGTATCTTATTTAATATTAGGACTAATATCTGATAATGTCATAGTTATGCAAAAATATAGAGAATTATAAGGTGTGATATCCTAAAATCAACAACATTTATAAAGGTAATGGGGTTCGCACTCAGAGTGGCAAGAGTGAGTTTCCTCTTTTACATATATTTTTTATTTTGACATGTCAAAAGAACAAACATTTGTTATATATAATACATCAGCATCTTGAATGTGTACTATATCCTCTACATATTTTAAATTAAGTTGCAAAGTGAAGTCATTCTTTAGATGTATTACGGCATGCATTACGGGTCTCTCTTTCATACTTTTAGAGATACATCAAATACAATGTTTGACAACAACATTAAGGATTGTGTCCTCATACAGTGTTTAAACTCCCAGCTCTATAATAGACACACCCACACACACACACACACACACACACACACACACACACACACACACACACACACACACACACACACACACACACACACACACACACACACACACACACACAATAACACAATAACATGTATAAAGGTAATGGGGTTCAAAAGAGTTTCCTCTTTTATTCAGTTCTTTTTTTTAAATAATCATTTGTTCTTTTGACATGTAAAAAAATATAAAAGAGGAAACTCACTCTTGCCACTATGAGTGTGACCCATTACATTTGATTTAAAAATATGTTATATCACTTTTTTTTATATGTTATTATAAACTCACTGCCTTCATAGATAATACATCAGCACCTTGAATGTGTATACTATCCCCTCTACATATGTTGAATTAAGTTGCAACGCGAAGTCAATCTTTAGATTTATTTCACTTTTCTTTTTTACAGTGTGTGTAAACCTGGTCAGATCTTGCATATCAATGCATTACGGGTCTCTCTCTCACATACTTGACAGTATCAAATGATATATGAAATGTTTCACAACAATTAAGGACATTAAGGAGTTGAATATTTCCAGATATATGTCCTCATACAGTGTTTAAACTGGACACTCCCAACTCTCTAATAGATCATGTTAACACATTTTTATTTTTTCAGATATTCTCTATGTAAATCTATATAACACAATTCCTATATACATACCTACATGATTACACACACACACACACACACACACACAAGCTTTAGGTGTGTCATTGTCTCCAAGTATCCCCCAATTTACACATTCTAGTATATAGACTGTCGGTCGTAGGGGGTGCTCCTTCCATTCCGACATCTCACCACTCCGACTAGTGGCTTCCGCGTGCGGTTAAGGTTAGGGTTAGGGTTAGGTATAGGGTTAGTCAACGTCGGAAAGGCGACATGTCGGAAAGGAGAAATGCACCCCGGTCGTAGAGCTACACCAACCAATCTCTAAGTACTCTCTCATTCCAAGGACCCTCAGTTTGATTTACATTAGGCCAGACAACTCAAAATATGTTTTATCTCTGCGACATGTTTTATTATTAGACATGATTCTGTCTATCCACAATACATTTGCTAACTATTTAGTGTTGGTAAAGATAAATATAAACATTCTGTTTAAATTGCAATTATTGTAAAATACATTCTCTAATTGTATTTATGTGAATGGATGGTGAAGATTGTCCTAAGACCTCACATTGAGAACCACTGATTTACACTATTTGTATTTGTCTTTTTTTTTATGAATGTATCATTTATTCATACAGGTGAGAAACTCCCAGTTCAGACGTAGCTTATAGACACACTTTTTACATGACCTGTGACATTGTACTTGTTCACGGATGACTCTGCACTCCTGGTCTTGGACAAGGCCTGATGGAGGGGAAAGGAACTGTCAGGTGACAAGAAGGTCAGTTGGCTCTCATGCATTGAAGGAGGCATGAGGGCCCTGGGCTCCCTAGGATGGTGGGGGGAGTGTAGCGCCCAGGATCACTTAAAAAATGGCACCGGGTGAAAAGGGATTACAAAATCGTGGGATAAATTATTTAAAATAAAAACTTTTAATTACCTACCTGGGTTGCATTTTTTTTTAGAACAATATTTCCAGTGAAAAAAAATGCAACAGATCAAGAAAGTCAACCAAAGAACAAGATGTTTGGGCAGGGTCTCCTCGTTGGTCAGTTAATGCTCTGAGGACACTAGCTGGAGCACTCATCCAATGTCATTTTGACTCTGCATGCACCTCATGGTGCTCTAGCACCTCAAAGGCATTAAAAACACAACTTCAGACCTATCAACACTAACTGATCAGGTTACTTCTAAACCCACACATATAGGACTCACTTAACCCCTGCTCATTATAAGCTAGGGTGGGATGGCTCAGGGTAGAGGAAAGTGAACACCAGAGGGAGCTCCACAGATCTCATTCCCCCCAGATTCGGCACAAACATGGGGATGAATTCATTCTACTGTTATGCCACCAAAATGTGGAATGTCCTACCAACAGCCATCAAAGAGTGACTCCCTCCCCTCCTTCAAAACCACCATAAAATACCACCTGTCTGAAATTTACATCTGGACCTAGACAAGTCTTTTAGCTTGACAAAATAAATTACCCCCCACTGTTTTTCTGTAAATATACCTTTACTGCTCCTAGTATTGATGATCTCATTGTAAATTAAAAATGTACTCAAGTAAAAGTACAAAAGTACTGGCATCAAAATGTAATTAAAGTACCAAAAGTAAAATCACTCATTCATGCAGAATGTCCCATTTGAAGTTTTCAAATGTATACAAATCTTTTGAAATCTTTTGAGCCGATCTACTTTAAAGTAGATCTACAAGAAAGTTTTGAGAGCCACTGACCCAGGCCTAGATCTACAAGCATCACAACACATTGTGAGTTTGTAGATCGGCTCATTTCAAATGGCCGAAATGTATATAGGGCTGCAGTGGGTATGTTTTGTAATAATAATAATAATAATAACAAAGTAACTAGTAACCAATGCTTTCAAATGATTGTAATGGAGTAAAAGTATATTTGCCTCTGAAATGTAGGAGTAGAAGTAAAAGTACTGAAAACTGGAAATACTCCACATCAAAATTGTACTTAAGTAAATGTACCTAGTTACTTTCCACCACTGGCAGATGTTGCAACATAATAAGGATAAGGATATTGAAGTGAATGTAAATAAATGTGTTTGGTGCATATCATGTGTTTAGCAGGTCAAGACTTAAACTCATCCACATTTAAAAAGTAAACAAAGTGAATGACTTGTTAACACTACCCCGTTCTGTGTGCCGTGCAGATAAGTTTAGAAAATAGCTGATCTACAAGTTCAGAAAGCATTGTGATGTGACATGCTGTGAGCTTGTAGATTGGCTATCTTAACATAAAAAGAAGAATTGTGAACATCTGTGAAAATGTGGAATAATCTTGGAAAGTTTGAATAACCTGGGACCCTGGGACAAAACACTTTTCAAATGAGGGTCTATACAGCTAAATGAAACCAATTGTCCTGAGAAAAAGTGAGACCCACTTGTCTATACAAAGCATGAAACAATTATATCAATACAGTTAGGCTACTACTGTTAAAATGACTATACAGATGAGTGATGTTTAAACATAAATTACGGGGCCAGAGCTCTGCTCTGGACACGTATTGTTATTCGCATTATTCTGTCACTTCTTCTTCTGCCACTTTTCGCAGTTCTGGCTGAACCGCGCTGTCGGTTTTTACGAAACTCGGCCATATGGTAGATGGTCATGAAAAACGATCAAAAAATAATTCTCACAATCTTTCGTCCAAAGGTGGCGCTATAGCACTCAATTGAAAATGCCAACTTTGACCAGGTACAATTCATGCCCTGTTTGACCTACAGCCATGAAACTTGGATACACATATGCGTCTCCTCATGCTTAACAACTTTCACACTCTGACTTTTGACCTCTGACCTTTAGATCTCCCACCATTTTGAATTATATGAAAAACAGTCATTGGCTCCTAACTTCTGCATTTTTTCACTTATGGAAAATCCGTTGGAAATTTTTGTAGAAAGTGGTCCAAAGTTCAAGTACGAAACGTTTCGTGCAGATTGCTCAAAAATCCCAGGAGGAGATAGATTTTAACTATTACAGTTTTATGAAAATTATTCATCTGTGCCTAAAACATACATGCAGACTCACATTTCTTTGAAACTTTGCAGAAATGTACAGGGTCATTCCAAATATCACTGAAACCAATCTTACTCCAATTGGCCAAAAGGGGGCGCTATAGCAATTTTTTGAAAAGGCAGACTTTAAACAGGCATAAGTCATGCCTCGTTTGGCCGAAAGTCGTGAAACTTGCTTACACATGTGCCTTGACTCATGAGGAACACACGTATCGATTTGACCATTAAGCTCCGCCCTTAGATTTTCCGCAATTTTGAGCAGTTTGAAAAATACTTGTTTTTGCCAGTTCTGGCTTAACCGTGCATACGCTTTTTACGAAACTCGGCCATATGGTAGATGCTCATGAAAAACTACCAAGAAATAATTCTCACACTCATTCGTCAAAGGGTGGCGCTATAGCACTCAATTGAAAGTGCCAACTTTGAACAGGTACAACTCATGCCCTGTTTGACCTACAACCATGAAACTTCGATACACACATGCGTCTCTTCATGCCCGACAACTTTCGTGGTCTGACTTTTGACCTCTGACCGTTAGATCGCCCACCATTTTGAATTATATGAAAAACAGTCATTGGCTCCTAACTTCTGCATTTTTTCACTTATGGAAAATCCGTTGGAAATTTTTGTAGGCAGTGGTCCAAAGTTCATGTGTAAAATGTTTCGTGCAGATTGCTCAAAAATCCCAGGAGGAGATAGATTTTAACTATTACAGTTTTATGAAAATTATTCATCTGTGCCTAAAACATACATGCAGACTCACATTTCTTTGAAACTTGGCAGAAATGTACAGGGTCATTCCAAATATCACTGAAACCAATCTCACTCCAATTGGCCAAAAGGGGGCGCTATAGCAATTTTTTGAAAAGGCAGACTTTAAACAGGCATAAGTCATGCCTCGTTTGGCCGAAAGTCGTGAAACTTGCTTACACATGTGCCTTGACTCATGAGGAACACATCTATCTCTTTGACCAGTAAGCTCCGCCCTTAGATTGTCCGCAATTTTGAGCAGTTTGAAAAACACTTAAACCCAGGATTTTTCAGCTATTTGCGTGAAACTGTATCATCTGTGTGATCTCCTTTTTCACAGTTACTTATCTGTTGGGCCAATGGCGTCTCCCTTAAATGAAGGCCTCACAATCTCAGGGTCGCCAGTTCAAGCCTCACTTGATGCAGACTTAATTTAAGTTGAATTGCAAACAACATGACTGTATCATTGAATACATGTGCAACTGTTAAAGGTAATGATGAAATGCTTCTTGGAGAGAGTATGTTTTTTTAATGTATGACAAACTTCATTGTGAAAATAACCGATCTACAATCTCAAAACTTTTCAGATAGCAACGTGTTTCTGAGCTTGTAGATCGGCTGCTTTCACTGTTTTCGGTAGCGAGGAGACATACAATTTCTCTATTGGTAAATGGTTTGTGAACGAGTGATCTTAGTGTTGGCTTGGTTCATGACAGAAGGCAAGAGTTTATGATCTTCAACAGACAACATCAGCCTGGACAAAGCTATAGCACTATAGGTAGTGTTGCAGCCTATTAGCCTATCATGGGGCGGCCATAGCTGGGTGGTTAGTGAGCACGCTTAGGGAACCAGAGGCCCTGGTTGCCCCATGTTCGATTCCAGGCCATCCCAGCATATGCGTCGATGAAATGAAATTTGTCCCTGAGCAAGACTCTTAACCCCTAATTGCTCACAGGTTCTCATTGGAAACAAGACCACAAGGACTTTCATGAACGACCTGTTAAAAGGAATTATCCTTATCCTAGTCCGAAGGTTGAGAGTTCGATTCCTGTTAATGGCAATAGGTTGAGATGTCCAATCTATCCATTCTGTTTCCATCTCTCTCTCTCTCATCAATCTATTCCGTTTCCATGTCTCTCTTCAATCTATTCCGTTTCCATGTCTCTCTCTCTCTCTCTCTCTCTCTCTCTTTCTCTCTCTCCAGTTTCCATCTCTCTCTCTCTCTCTCTCTCTCTCTCTCTCTCTCTCTCTCCAGTTTCCATGTCTGTCTGTCTCTCTCTCACTGGCCCCGTATTATCGCTGCTTGCAGCTATTTACGGGGCCAGAGCTCTGCTCTGGACACGTATTGTTATTCGCATTAGTATTGTTATTCGCATTATTCTGTCACTTCTTCTTCTGCCACTTTTCGCAGTTCTGGCTGAACCGCGCTGTCGGTTTTTACGAAACTCGGCCATATGGTAGATGGTCATGAAAAACGATCAAAAAATAATTCTCACAATCTTTCGTCCAAAGGTGGCGCTATAGCACTCAATTGAAAATGCCAACTTTGACCAGGTACAATTCATGCCCTGTTTGACCTACAGCCATGAAACTTGGATACACATATGCGTCTCCTCATGCTGAACAACTTTCACACTCTGACTTTTGACCTCTGACCTTTAGATCTCCCACCATTTTGAATTATATGAAAAACAGTCATTGGCTCCTAACTTCTGCATTTTTTCACTTATGGAAAATCCGTTGGAAATTTTTGTAGAAATTGGTCCAAAGTTCAAGTACGAAACGTTTCGTGCAGATTGCTCAAAAATCCCAGGAGGAGATAGATTTTAACTATTACAGTTTTATGAAAATTATTCATCTGTGCCTAAAACATACATGCAGACTCACATTTCTTTGAAACTTTGCAGAAATGTACAGGGTCATTCCAAATATCACTGAAATCAATCTTACTCCAATTGGCCAAAAGGGGGCGCTATAGCAATTTTTTGAAAAGGCAGACTTTAAACAGGCATAAGTCATGCCTCGTTTGGCCGAAAGTCGTGAAACTTGCTTACACATGTGCCTTGACTCATGAGGAACACACGTATCGATTTGACCATTAAGCTCCGCCCTTAGATTTTCCGCAATTTTGAGCAGTTTGAAAAATACTTGTTTTTGCCAGTTCTGGCTTAACCGTGCATACGCTTTTTACGAAACTCGGCCATATGGTAGATGCTCATGAAAAACTACCAAGAAATATTTCTCACACTCATTCGTCAAAGGGTGGCGCTATGGCACTCAATTGAAAATGCCAACTTTGAACAGGTACAACTCATGCCCTGTTTGACCTACAACCATGAAACTTCAATACACACATGCGTCTCTTCATGCCCGACAACTTTCGTGGTCTGACTTTTGACCTCTGACCTTTAGATCTCCCACCATTTTGAAATATATGAAAAACAGTCATTGGCTCCTAACTTCTGCATTTTTTCACTTATGGAAAATCCGTTGGAAATTTTTGTAGGCAGAGGTCCAAAGTTCAAGTGGTAAACGTTTCGTGCAGATTGCTCAAAAATCCCAGGAGGAGATAGATTTTAACTATTACAGTTTTATGAAAATTATTCATCTGTGCCTAAAACATACATGCAGACTCACATTTCTTTGAAACTTTGCAGAAATGTACAGGGTCATTCCAAATATCACTGAAACCAATCTTACTCCAATTAGCCAAAAGGAGGCGCTATAGCAATTTTTTGAAAATGCAGACTTTAAACAGGCATAAGTCATGCCTCGTTTGGCCGAAAGTCGTGAAACTTGCTTACACATGTGCCTTGACTCATGAGGAACACACGTATCGATTTGACCAGTAAGCTCCGCCCTTAGATTGTCCGCAATTTTGAGCAGTTTGAAAAACACTTAAACCCAGGATTTTTCAGCTATTTGCGTGAAACTGTATCATCTGTGTGATCTCCTTTTTCACAGTTACTTGTCTGTTGGGCCAATGGCGTCTCCCTTAAATGAATGCCTCACAATCTCAAGGTCGCCAGTTCAAGCCTCACTTGATGCAGACTTAATTTAAGTTGAATTGCAAAAAACATGACTGTATCAATGAATACATGTGCAAATGGTAAAGATAATCTGAAATGCTTATTTGAGAGTACGTTTTTTCAACGTATGACATACTTCATTCTGAAAATAGCTGATCTACAATCTCACAACTTTTCATGGTTTGTGAGCTTGTAGATCGGCTACTTTCACTAGTTTTGGTTCTGAGGAGATGTACAATTTCTTCATTGGTAAATGGTTTGTGAACGAGTGATCTTAGTGTTAGTGAAACAGGGGCTTGGTTCATGAAAGAAGGCAAGAGTTTATGATCTTCAACAGACAATATCAGCCTGGACAAAGCTATAGCACTATAGGTAGTGTTGCAGCCTATTAGTCTGAAGGTTGAGAGTTCGAATCCTGTTAATGGCAGTAGGTTGAGATGTCCAATCAAACCATTATGTTTCCATCTCTCTCTCTCATCAATCTATTGTTTCCATGTCACTCTCTCTCTCTCTTCAATCTATTCCGTTTCCATGTCTCTCTCTCTCTCTCTATTCACTGGCCCCGTATTATCGCTGCTTGCAGCTATATTTACGGGGCCAGAGCTCTGCTCTGGACACGTATTGTTATTCACATTATTCTGTCACTTCTTCTTCTGCCACTTTTCGCAGTTCTGGCTGAACCGCGCTGTCGGTTTTTACGAAACTCGGCCATATGGTAGATGGTCATGAAAAACGATCAAAAAATAATTCTCACAATCTTTCGTCCAAAGGTGGCGCTATAGCACTCAATTGAAAATGCCAACTTTGACCAGGTACAATTCATGCCCTGTTTGACCTACAGCCATGAAACTTGGATACACATATGCGTCTCCTCATGCTTAACAACTTTCACACTCTGACTTTTGACCTCTGACCTTTAGATCTCCCACCATTTTGAATTATATGAAAAACAGTCATTGGCTCCTAACTTCTGCATTTTTTCACTTATGGAAAATCCGTTGGAAATTTTTGTAGAAAGTGGTCCAAAGTTCAAGTACGAAACGTTTCGTGCAGATTGCTCAAAAATCCCAGGAGGAGATAGATTTTAACTATTACAGTTTTATGAAAATTATTCATCTGTGCCTAAAACATACATGCAGACTCACATTTCTTTGAAACTTTGCAGAAATGTACAGGGTCATTCCAAATATCACTGAAACCAATCTTACTCCAATTGGCCAAAAGGGGGCGCTATAGCAATTTTTTGAAAAGGCAGACTTTAAACAGGCATAAGTCATGCCTCGTTTGGCCGAAAGTCGTGAAACTTGCTTACACATGTGCCTTGACTCATGAGGAACACACGTATCGATTTGACCATTAAGCTCCGCCCTTAGATTTTCCGCAATTTTGAGCAGTTTGAAAAATACTTGTTTTTGCCAGTTCTGGCTTAACCGTGCATACGCTTTTTACGAAACTCGGCCATATGGTAGATGCTCATGAAAAACTACCAAGAAATAATTCTCACACTCATTCGTCAAAGGGTGGCGCTATAGCACTCAATTGAAAGTGCCAACTTTGAACAGGTACAACTCATGCCCTGTTTGACCTACAACCATGAAACTTCGATACACACATGCGTCTCTTCATGCCCGACAACTTTCGTGGTCTGACTTTTGACCTCTGACCTTTAGATCGCCCACCATTTTGAATTATATGAAAAACAGTCATTGGCTCCTAACTTCTGCATTTTTTCACTTATGGAAAATCCGTTGGAAATTTTTGTAGGCAGTGGTCCAAAGTTCATGTGTAAAATGTTTCGTGCAGATTGCTCAAAAATCCCAGGAGGAGATAGATTTTAACTATTACAGTTTTATGAAAATTATTCATCTGTGCCTAAAACATACATGCAGACTCACATTTCTTTGAAACTTGGCAGAAATGTACAGGGTCATTCCAAATATCACTGAAACCAATCTCACTCCAATTGGCCAAAAGGGGGCGCTATAGCAATTTTTTGAAAAGGCAGACTTTAAACAGGCATAAGTCATGCCTCGTTTGGCCGAAAGTCGTGAAACTTGCTTACACATGTGCCTTGACTCATGAGGAACACATCTATCTCTTTGACCAGTAAGCTCCGCCCTTAGATTGTCCGCAATTTTGAGCAGTTTGAAAAACACTTAAACCCAGGATTTTTCAGCTATTTGCGTGAAACTGTATCATCTGTGTGATCTCCTTTTTCACAGTTACTTATCTGTTGGGCCAATGGCGTCTCCCTTAAATGAAGGCCTCACAATCTCAGGGTCGCCAGTTCAAGCCTCACTTGATGCAGACTTAATTTTACGGGGCCAGAGCTCTGCTCTGGAACTGTATTGTTATTGGCAGTATTCTGTCACTTCTGCCACTTTTCGCAGTTCTGGCTGAACCGCGCTGTCGCTTTTTACGAAACTCGGCCATATGGTAGATGGTCATGAAAAACGATCAAAAAATAATTCTCACAATCTTTCGTCCAAAGGTGGCGCTATAGCACTCAATTGAATATGCCAACTTTGACCAGGTACAACTCATGCCCTGTTTGACCTACAGCCATGAAACTTGGATACACATATGCGTCTCCTCATGCTGAACAACTTTCACACTCTGACTTTTGACCTCTGACCTTTAGATCTTCCACCATTTTGAATTATATGAAAAACAGTCATTGGCTCCTAACTTCTGCATTTTTTCACTTATGGAAAATCCGTTGGAATTTTTTGTAGGCAGAGGTCCAAAGTTCAAGTGTTAAACGTTTCGTGCAGATTGCTCAAAAATCCCAGGAGGAGATAGATTTTAACTATTACAGTTTTATGAAAATTATTCATCTGTGCCTAAAACATACATGCAGACTCACATTTCTTTGAAACTTTGCAGAAATGTACAGGGTCATTCCAAATATCACTGAAACCAATCTCACTCCAATTGGCCAAAAGGGGGCGCTATAGCAATTTTTTGAAAAGGCAGACTTTAAACAGGCAAAAGTCATGCCTCGCTTGGCCGAAAGTTGTGAAACTTGCTTACACTTGTGCCTTGACTCATGAGGAACACATCTATCGCTTTGACCAGTAAGCTCCGCCCTTAGATTGTCCGCAATTTTGAGCAGTTTGAAAAACACTTAAACCCAGGATTTTTCAGCTATTTGCGTGAAACTGTATCATCTGTGTGATCTCCTTTTTCACAGTTACTTGTCTGTTGGGCCAATGGCGTCTCCTTTAAATGAATGCCTCACAATCTCAAGGTCGCCAGTTCAAGCCTCACTTGATGCAGACTTAATTTAAGTTGAATTGCAAACAACATGACTGTATCAATGAATTCATGTGCAAATGGTAAAGATAACCTGAAATGCTTATTTGAGAGTACGTTTTTTCAACGTATGACATACTTCATTCTGAAAATAGCCGATCTACAATCTCAAAACTTTTCAGATAGCAACGTGTTTCTGAGCTTGTAGATCGGCTGCTTTCACTGTTTTCGGTAGCGAGGAGACATACAATTTCTCTATTGGTAAATGGTTTGTGAACGAGTGATCTTAGTGTTGGCTTGGTTCATGACAGAAGGCAAGAGTTTATGATCTTCAACAGACAACATCAGCCTGGACAAAGCTATAGCACTATAGGTAGTGTTGCAGCCTACTAGCCTATCATGGGGCGGCCATAGCTGGGTGGTTAGTGAGCACGCCTAGGGAACCAGAGGCCCTTGTTGCCCCAGGTTCGATTCCAGGCCATCCCAGCATATGCGTCGATGAAATTAAATTTGTCCTTGAGCAAGACTCTTAACCCCTAATTGCTCACAGGTTCTCATTGCAAACAAGACCACAAGGACTTTCATGAACGACCTGTTAAAAGGAATTATCCTAGTCCGAAGGTTGAGAGTTCGATTCCTGTTAATGGCAATAGGTTGAGATGGCCAATCTATCCATTCTGTTTCCATATCTCTCTCTCTCATCAATCTATTCCGTTTCCATGTCTCTCTTCAATCTATTCCGTTTCCATGGCTCTCTCTCTCTCTCTCTCTCTCTCTCTCTCTCTCCAGTTTCCATCTCTCTCTCTCTCTCTCTCTCTCTCTCTCTCTCTCTCTCCAGTTTCCATGTCTGTCTGTCTCTCCCTCACTGGCCCCGTATTATCGCTGCTTGCAGCTATATTGATAATTGTTTTTCGCTCCCTCTCAATTGAAGGCTAATCTTAGTTCTGGCTTAACTGTGCTGTCGCTTTTTACGAAACTCGGCCATATGGTAGTGTGTCATGGAAAACTATCAAGAAATTAATCTCACAGTCATTCGTCAAAGGGTGGCGCTATAGCACTCAATTGAAAATGGCAACTTTGAACAGGTACAACTCATGCCCTGTTTGACCTACAGCCATGAAACTTGGATACACATATGCGTCTCCTCATGCTGAACAACTTTCACCCTCTGACTTTTGACCTCTGACCTTTAGATCTCCCACCATTTTGAATTATATGAAAAACAGTCATTGGCTCCTAACTTCTGCATTTTTTCACTTATGGAAAATCCGTTGGAAATTTTTGTAGGCAGTGGTCCAAAGTTCAAGTGTTAAACGTTTCGTGCAGATTGCTCAAAAATCCCAGGAGGAGATAGATTTTAACTATTACAGTTTTATGAAAATTATTCATCTGTGCCTAAAACATACATGCAGACTCAAATTTCTTTGAAACGTTGCAGAAATGTACAGGGTCATTCCAAATATCACTGAAACCAATCTTACTCCAATTGGCCAAAAGGGGGCGCTATAGCAATTTTTTGAAAAGGCAGACTTTAAACAGGCATAAGTCATGCCTCGTTTGGCCGAAAGTCGTGAAACTTGCTTACACTTGTGCCTTGACTCATGAGGAACACACGTATCGATTTGACCATTAAGCTCCGCCCTTAGATTGTCCGCAATTTTGAGCAGTTTGAAAAACACTTAAACCCAGGATTTTTCAGCTATTTGCGTGAAACTGTATCATCTGTGTGATCTCCTTTTTCACAGTTACTTGTCTGTTGGGCCAATGGCGTCTCCCTTAAATGAATGCCTCACAATCTCAAGGTCACCAGTTCAAGCCTCACTTGATGCAGACTTCATTTAAGTTGAATTGCAAACAACATGACTGTATCAATGAATACATGTGCAAATGGTAAAGATAATCTGAAATAGCTTATTTGAGAGTACGTTTTTTCAACGTATGACATACTTTATCTGAAAATAGCTGATCTACAATCTCACAACTTTTCATGGTTTGTGAGCTTGTAGATCGGCTACTTTCACTAGTTTTGGTTCTGAGGAGATGTACAATTTCTTCATTGGTAAATGGTTTGTGAACGAGTGATCTTAGTGTTAGTGAAACAGGGGCTTGGTTCATGAAAGAAGGCAAGAGTTTATGATCTTCAACAGACAATATCAGCCTGGACAAAGCTATAGCACTATAGGTAGTGTTGCAGCCTATTAGTCTGAAGGTTGAGAGTTCGAATCCTGTTAATGGCAGTAGGTTGAGATGTCTAATCAAACCATTATGTTTCCATCTCTCTCTCTCATCAATCTATTGTTTCCATGTCACTCTCTCTCTCTTCAATCTATTCCGTTTCCATGTCTCTCTCTCTCTCTATTCACTGGCCCCGTATTATCGCTGCTTGCAGCTATATTTACAATTGTATTGCACAGCTAAGAACTTGATCAATAACTTTGGAAATGAATACTGACATATCTGGGTTTGCTTTCTTTGGCAAAGAAAAAACAGTCAGCATGTTAATGAAGCAAAGTACATTGACACTTGTGTCTATGTAAATGTTTCTCTGATGATGGCCCATCAGCAGCAGCATGGTGGCTTTTGTTATGAGCCTTTCACATCGAAATATACCCATGACTGCAGTTAATTGGAGGAGAGCTGGGAGGAGGTGGGAGGAGGTGTTTCCCCACTCCAAGACAAAAGGGAGGTGCTACTACTTATACTCCTACATCAACACAACACACACTGTCCTGTTCAGTCAGTGCTCAGAGTCACACAGACCACAGAACACAGAGACACACAGAGACAAGCAACTGTTATTATTTCAGTTCAACTTTCAGGCTGCACTCTTCTTCACAGTGACCTTCTGAGAAAACATTGGAGTAGGATCCTAAGTTACAGGTAAGAGACTATAATGGGATATGATAATGATTATAATCTTCTGAATATGTTGGCAATTTTCACACAAAGTAATTGAATTAATTACAAGCCCATTCAAATGTCAGTAATTGTAACTGTGTTTTTGATGTGGCATATCACTCATTCTACCATGCCTGTAGCCCGAAGACATTTTTTTTTTACTCAAGTAAAAGTTGCAATTGCACCAAAATACTCTAGTACAAGTAATTACAGCCATAATTCAATTGGAATAAAATATGAATATAAATACTACAAGTTCTATGTTGCGGCTTGACTACTAAACTAGTACTATTCCTACTAATGCTATTTTTGTTTTCTCTTCAAGTATTCCTTGTGTAAAAGCCTCTGTGGACATTGCAGACCAGGGAGTGTGACCGCAGACAAAAATGGCTTCCTGTTTGAGTTGTCTGGAAGAGGAGCTCACCTGTCCTGTGTGCCATGACATCTTTAAACATCCTGTTGTGCTGTCATGCAGCCACAGCTTCTGTAAAGACTGTCTGCGGGAATGGTGGATGGAAAGAGCAAACAAATGTCCCGTTTGTAAAACAATATCCTCCAGTGACCATCCTCCTACTAACTTGGTAGTGAAGAACCTGTGTGAGAACCTCTTGGAGGAGAAACGCTTGAACAGCCTTCAACGATTAAAAGTCGAGAAATCGTTGAATGATTTAAAGTGGCGACTGGAAAACTTTGAAAAATGTAAAACAAATTACGACCTAGCAGAAAATCACATCAAAGTTCAGGCCCAGAACACAGAGATGCAGATTAAAGAACAGTTTAAGAACCTTCATCTGTTCCTTCAAGAGGAAGAGGAGACCAGGATATCTGCTCTGAGGGAGGAAGAGACACTGAAGAGTCAGAAGATAAAGCAGAGGATTAAGAAGCTGAACAGAGACATGGTGACCCTCTCAGATGTGATCCGAGCCACCGAGGATCAGCTGAGAGCTGACAACCACGTCTCGTTCCAGCAGAACTACAAGACCACGATGGAAAGAGTCCAACTCACCCTAAAATTGTACGGGCTGTACTCAGGAGCAATGATAGGCGAGGCCAAACACCTGGGAAACCTGGCCTTCAGAGTCTGGGAGAAGATGAAGGACATTGTCTCCTACACTCCTGTGATCCTGGACCCCAACACTGTGAATTCAGAAATCATTCTGTCTGCTGATCTGACCAGTGTGAGACAGGGCTTCCAGCAGCTTCCTGACATCCCAGAGAGGAATCACGGTTGTGTTGGGGTCGTGGCTTATGAGGGCTTTACCTCAGGGTCTCACAGCTGGGATGTTGAGGTTGGAGACAATAGAGAGTGGTGTGTGGGTGTGAAAGATGAATTTTTAATCTGGGAGTTGTGTTTCCATCAGGGTGAATACTCTGCATTCTACTCAGCAGGAAATATTGAGACAGACACTGTTCTCTCAGTGAAACAGGAACCCCAGAGGATCAGAGTCCAGCTGGACTGGAACAGAGGAGAGCTGTCCTTCTCTGACCTTGATTCTAACACACACCTACACACCTTCACACACACTTTCACTGACACACTCTTTCCATACTTTTCTGGTTCTGATGGTCAGTCTCTGAAGATGTTGCCAGGGAAGATTAGTGTCACTCTGGAAAACAACAGTTAGAATGTCTAGTGTCCAATAAGCCTATCGTTGCTGTCAGGTAGAAACCTTATGCGTTATCTACATATTTCGAATGTTTTTTTTTCTCCCATAAATGAATGCCATACTTCATCACACAAGAGTGTCACACAAAAGTGGTGCAAATAGCTGATTTACAAGCTAACAATATGACACAGGATTCAGGCCTGGTATGACGTGTTGTTCTGCTGTTGTGCGTTCATCTGATGCTGTTTTGAACCTTATTGTTTTGTTTGATTTGTCATGTTGTTGCTTGTCGTCTATTGTCAAACTAACGGGTTGTTTGTATGATTTGAAAACACAGACTCTAATTTCACCTTCAAATTAACTCTAATCCTAGATGTTTCACTCGCACATACAGTATGCAATATTGTATAACATAACCCAATAAATACATGACCATGTACAATATTCTTGTCTCATTTGTATGATGTATTTGTATTTTTTTTTTTTTCAAATCTCAAACTTTCAAGTACCGCTGTGAGTGTGCACGCACATGTGTATGAGTGCCTTGGCCAGATAATTCAAACCTAAGAGACTCCATTTTTTACTTCAGATGGCTCAGTGGTAGCAATCTGAACAAAATATGACAGATAAAAAGAATCCAAGTGGAAAGGTAGAAATACATAATACAATACAAATCCACTGTCAAATCGAATCCTAACTTATTAATGATCATGCATAGTATTTTATTTACTATTAGGACTAATATCTGATAATGTCATAGTTATGCAAAAATATAGAGAATTATAAGGTGTGATATCCTCTAAAATCAACAACATTTATAAAGGTAATGGGGTTCGCACTCAGAGTGGCAAGAGTGAGTTTCCTCTTTTACATATATTTTTTATTTTGACATGTCAAAAGAACAAACATTTGTTATATATAATACATCAGCATCTTGAATGTGTACTATATCCTCTACATATTTTAAATTAAGTTGCAAAGTGAAGTCATTCTTTAGATTTATTACGGCATGCATTACGGGTCTCTCTTTCATACTTTTAGAGATACATCAAATACAATGTTTGACAACAAAATTAAGGATTGTGTCCTCATACAGTGTTTAAACTCCCAGCTCTATAATAGATTATGTTAACAGTTTTTCAGTTATTCTGTATGTAAATCTATATAACAACAACCCACAATTCCTATTTACACACACACACACACACACACACACACACACACACACACACACACACACACACACACACACACACACACACACACACACACACACACACACACACACACACACACACACACACAATTATTATTGTCTTATTGGCACTTAAGTTCCGACACTCCAAGAACACCATCGCCTTTGTCAGAGCTGGGGACAAGCCAACTTCTGCCAGAAAAACATCTGCAGGCATCCTGACGTCTGCAAGAGACTGGCAGTTGTTGGTGGACCTTGAACATCAGCTGAAGTTCCCCAGCCATATTGCAGTCACCTCCCTGCGACCAGACATTGTCCTTGTGTCTGAGTCCACCAAGCAAGCTGTGCTGCTGGAGCTGACAGTCCCGTGGGAAGATCGCTTGGAAGAAGCCTTTGAAAGGAAGCTCTCCAAGTACGCAGGACTGGTCAGCGACTGTCAGCAGGCTGGTTGGAGAGCAAGGTGTTTCCCTGTGGAAGTTGGGTGCAGAGGATTTGCAGCCCGTTCCTTGGTCAGAGCCTTCAGCAGTTTAGGCATCGAGGGAGAGAGAAAGAGGAGAGCCATCCGCAGTACCACCGATGCGGCAGAGAGGGCCTCAAGATGGCTGTGGCTCAAAAGAGGGGAGCCATGGAGTCATGGTAGCTAGCTAGCCATCTGGACACAAGCTGGGGTCTGATCAGCCCCGGCTGGGTCACCTGGAGGAGGGCGTATGATGTTGCGAGACCCGAAACGTCCTATGATTCCAGGAACATCACTGAAGATGTGTCCAGATTAGGCATCAGTAGATGTATGTACACAGTGAATACCCTGAGTGATCAGTGACAGCCAGGAAAGACTGGATGACAACCATGAATAGTGTGGCGACTACTGGAGAGTCAGTGACAGCCCGGAGAGACGGCAACCGGGGCAGAAAGGGTCGGCAACCCAATCTGCATCCTCCGAGAGGAGGAACCCAACCAAGCTACGATGAACTTAATGGAAAAATACCCCCAGGGGTGCCCGAGAGGGGGGGAGGATGAGCACCCCAGTCGGACGGACACAACGGTAACAGACCCAGGCAACGGACAAACGACTATGAGCAAGCAGTGTACATGCGGTAAAGTCTGCAAGAACATCCATGGCTTAAAGATCCACCAAGCGAGGATGAAGTGCCAGTTGAGAGCAGAAGCAACACAACGCACAGGTGTTACACCTGGTGAGACGCAGGAGGTGCCAGGCCCGGAGTCACCCCATAGTGCCCAGAACCTCCAAGTGTTGCAGACAACTCCCTCGAGCATCAAGTCCGACAGGAGGCGGATCAAATGGCCTGCAGCTAGCATGACCTCACTCTGGAAGCAGTTCGATGACGATGTCGACCAAATTCTGGAGGCGATGGCGAAGGGAGAGGCCGACAGGAAGCTACAAGCTATGACAACAATCATTGTCAGCATCGCAGCTGAACGGTTCGGTGAGGAGGAGAAAAGCTCCGGAACATCTTACTCAAAGAATCAAAGAGCTGTAAGGATCCACAACATCAGAAAGGAGATGAAAGTGCTGAAGTCCCAGTACAAGGCGGCAGGAGAAGAGGAACGCACTGGCCTGGCCCAGCTAATGTGCATCCTTCGAAAAAACATCAGAGTTCTCCGCCGGGCCGAGTGGCATCGGAGGCGGCGGCGCGAGAGAGCACGTAAACGAGCTGCTTTCATCGCTAACCCCTTCAAGTTCACTAAGGATTTGCTGGGGCAGAAGCGCAGTGGCAAACTGGCCTCCTCGCACGATGACATAGACCAACATCTGAAGCAGACGTACAGCGACCCCGCAAGAGAGCAGGAGTTGGGAGAGTGTAACAACCTCATAGACCCCCCTGAACCAGAAGTGCAGTTCGACATGTCGGAGCTGCAGCTAAAGGAAGTCAGGGAGGTTGTCCGCAAAGCAAGGGCAAGCTCTGCTCCAGGACCGAGTGGCACTTCATACAAAGTGTATAAGAACTGTCCCAAACTCCTACTGCGTCTGTGGAACATCTTGCGAGTCTTCTGGAGAAGGGGGAGGATCCCTGATCAATGGAGAGTGGCTGAAGGGGTATGGATCCCGAAGGAGGAAAACTCCACCCAGCTAGACCAGTTCTGCATCATCTCCCTGCTGTGTGTTGAGGCAAAAGTTTTCTTCAGCGCTGTTTCCAAACGGCTGTGTACCTACCTGGCAGAGAACACCTACATCGATACATCTGTCCAGAAAGGTGGCATTTCAGGAATGCCAGGATGTCTGGAGCATACCGGTGTGGTGACACAGCTTATTCGGGAGGCCAGAGAGAACAAGGGCAACCTGTCAGTGTTGTGGCTTGACCTGGAAAATGCATTTGGCTCCATTCCACACAAGCTGGTTCAGTTAACTTTGACAAAACATCATGTCCCAAGCAGGTGTAGAGACCTCATCACTGATTATTACAGCAATTTCAGGATGAGGGTCTCTTCAGGAGCAATAACATCTAGTTGGCACAAGGTGGAGATCGGTATCATCACAGGGTGTACTATCTCTGTGACATTGTTCTCCCTAGCCATGAACATGCTCACCAAGTCTGCTGAGCCAGAGTGCAGAGGGCCCCGCACAAATTCCGGAGAACGGCAACCACCCATCAGGGCATTCATGGATGACCTCACAGTCATGACAGAATCAGTCCCAGGCTGCCGGTGGATTCTGAAGGGGCTTGAAGAGCTGGTGGAGTGGGCCCGGATGCGTTTCAAACCCGCCAAATCCAGATCAATGGTGCTGAGGAAAGGGAAGGTGGTGGACAAGTTCCGGTTTAACATCGCAGACACAGCCATCCCAACTATCTCAGAGAAGCCAGTCAAGAGCTTAGGAAAGGTTTTTGACTGCTCTCTGAGAGACACAACATCTATCCAGTCGACCTGCACTGAGTTGGATGGCTGGCTGAAATCCGTGGACAAGTCAGGCCTACCTGGGAAGTTTAAAGCCTGGGTGTACCAACATGGCATTCTTCCCAGGATTCTGTGGCCCCTCCTTGTCTATGCGGTCCCTATCTCAACAGTTGTGACCCTAGAGAGGAGGGTCAGCAACCACCTCCGGAGATGGCTTGGGTTACCAAGGAGCCTGAGCAGCATTGCGCTCTACGGGAACACCAACAAACTGCAACTGCCTTTCAAATCCTTGGAGGAGGAATTCAAGGTTACTAGAGCCAGAGAAGTGGTTCAGTACAGGGACTCAAGTGATCCGAAGGTGGCTAAAGCAGGGATCCAAGTGAGGACTGGCAGGAAATGGAGGGCAGAGGAAGCAGTTCAAGAGGCAGAGGCAAGGCTGCGTCACAAGAGCCTGGTGGGAGTGGTCACACGAGGTCGAGCTGGGCTAGGATCCTTTCCAACTCCCCAAATGAACACCAGTGGGAAGGAAGGGCGGCGTCTTGTTCAGGAGGAGGTGAGAGCAGCAGTGGAGGAGACAAGAACCTGCAAAGCAGTGGGAATGAAGCAACAGGGAGCTTGGACGAGATGGGAGAATGCGGTGGAGAGGAAAGTGACCTGGGCTGAGCTTTGGAAAGCCGAGCCTCACCGCATCAAATTCCTAATCCAGGCAGTGTATGATGTGCTTCCAAGCCCATCAAACCTGCACACATGGGGCATAGCAGAGACACCAGCATGCCCATTGTGTTCCAAGCGAGGAACCCTGGAACACATCCTCAGTTGCTGTACAAAGGCACTTGGAGATGGACGGTACAGGTGGCGGCATGATCAAGTCCTGAAGACCATTGCTGAAGCCATCAGCACAGGACTGGCGTGGTCAAAGAAGTTCCGACACTCCAAGAACACCATCGCCTTTGTCAGAGCTGGGGACAAGCCAACTTCTGCCAGAAAAACATCTGCAGGCATCCTGACGTCTGCAAGAGACTGGCAGTTGTTGGTGGACCTTGAACATCAGCTGAAGTTCCCCAGCCATATTGCAGTCACCTCCCTGCGACCAGACATTGTCCTTGTGTCTGAGTCCACCAAGCAAGCTGTGCTGCTGGAGCTGACAGTCCCGTGGGAAGATCGCTTGGAAGAAGCCTTTGAAAGGAAGCTCTCCAAGTACGCAGGACTGGTCAGCGACTGTCAGCAGGCTGGTTGGAGAGCAAGGTGTTTCCCTGTGGAAGTTGGGTGCAGAGGATTTGCAGCCCGTTCCTTGGTCAGAGCCTTCAGCAGTTTAGGCATCGAGGGAGAGAGAAAGAGGAGAGCCATCCGCAGTACCACCGATGCGGCAGAGAGGGCCTCAAGATGGCTGTGGCTCAAAAGAGGGGAGCCATGGAGTCATGGTAGCTAGCTAGCCATCTGGACACAAGCTGGGGTCTGATCAGCCCCGGCTGGGTCACCTGGAGGAGGGCGTATGATGTTGCGAGACCCGAAACGTCCTATGATTCCAGGAACATCACTGAAGATGTGTCCAGATTAGGCATCAGTAGATGTATGTACACAACAAAATGCAGAAGGCCCACTCAGTACAGCACACATAATCTACACACTTTAGGTGTGTCATTGTCTCCAAGTATCCCCCAATGTACACATTCTAGTATCTAGACTGTGGGTCGTTGAGCTACACCAACCATTCTCTAAGTACTCTCTCATTCCAAGGTGATTTGCGTTAGGCCACACAACTCAAACTCATAAATGTTGTCCAAATCTGCAACCCAAATCTGAGAACATTTTCTATCCAGGAACTGTTCAGCACAGTAGTAGTAGTAGCAGCTGGAGTAGCTGGAACAGTAGTAGTAGTGTATTAGTACTATTGCTGCTGCTAATACTACAATAATTCTACTACAACGATAGTTTGACTACTACTATACTAGTGTTAGAACTAGTAATTGTTACTCATGTTATTGTTATTGTTTTCTCTTCTAGTATTCCTGGTGTAACAGAAAGTGACTGCAGAGAAAATGGCTTCCCATTTGACTCCTCTGGAAGAGGAGCTCTGTCCAGGGTGTGATGATATCTTTAAACATCCTGTTCTGCTGTCCTGCAGCCACAGCTTCTGCAAAGACTATCTGCCTGAATGGTGGACAGGAAGATCATCACATGAATATCCTGTTTGTAATACAATATTACTCCTGTTTGTATTACTTTTGTATTGTATTACAGACAGGAATGTCCTGTTTGTAATACGATATTACTCCAGTGACCATCCTCCTGCTAACTTGGTGTTGAAGAACCTGTGTGAGGACCTCTTGGAGGAGAAATGCCAGAGCACCTCATCGGTGAAGCTCGGGCTTTTCTGTCTGGACGATGAACAGCTGGTGTGTCTCGTTTGTCGGTATTCAGAAATACACACTGGTCACAAGTTCTTACCCGTAGACCGAGCATCGGGCGTTGCAAAAAGAAAGTCCAGGAATCATTGAAGGCTTTACAGGAGAAACTGAAGGACTTTAAACAAGCTAAGACAAATTACGTCCTAACAGAAAAACACATCAAGGTTCAGGCCCAGAACACACCGCACTAACCCTGGCCAGTCTCCTACACGCCTGTTATCCTGGACCCCAACACTGCCCATCGAGAAAACATTGTGTCTGCTGATCTGGCCAGTGTGAGACAGGGCTTCCAGCGGCTTCCTGACAACCCAGAGAGGTTCAAGTGTCCCAGGGTTCTGGCTTATGAGGGCTTTAACTCAGGGTCTCACAGCTGGGATGTTGATGTTGGAGACAATTGGGTGGGAAGTTGGTGTGACAGCAGAAATGGGGGGTCAAATGTGGATGCTACGTTTCAGTCAAGGAATTTACTCTCCGGCTGAATACACAGCATTCTACTCAGCAGGAAATATTGAGACCGACACTGTTCTCTCAGTGAAACAGGAACCTCAGAGGATCAGAGTCCAGCTGGACTGGAACAGAGGAGAGCTGTCCTTCTCTGACACGGATTCTAACACACACCTACACACCTTCACACACACTTTCACTGACACATACTTTCCATACTTTTATAATTCTTGTTGTGATGGTCAGTCTCTGAAGATGTTGCCAGGGAAGATTAGTGTCACTCTGGAAAACAACAGTTAGAATGTCTAGTGTTCAATAAAAGCCTATCGTTGCTGTCAAGTAAACCGTGTATGGCATCTACATATTACTTCATGAATCATACAAGAGTGTCGCACAAAAGTAGTGAAAATAGCTGATGTACAAGCTCACATTATGGCACAGGATTCAGGCCTGATATGATATTTTATTATTAGACATGATTCTGTCTATCCACAATTCATTTGCTAACTATTTAGTGTTGGTAAAGATAAATATAAACATTCTGTTTAAATTGCAATTATTGTAAAATACATTCTCTAATTGTATTTATGTGAATGGATGGTGAAGATTGTCCTAAGACCTCACATTGAGAACCACTGATTTACACTATTTGTATTTGTCTTTTTTTTATGAATGTATCATTTATTCATACAGGTGAGAAACTCCCAGTTCAGACGTAGCTTATAGACACACTTTTTACATGACATGTGACATTGTACTTGTTCACGGATGACTCTGCACTCCTGGTCTTGGACAAGGCCTGATGGAGGAGAAAGGAACTGTCAGGTGACAAGAAGGTCAGTTGGCTCTCATGCATTGAAGGAGGCATGAGGGCCCTGGCCTCCCTAGGATGGTGGGGGGAGTGTAGCGCCCAGGATCACTTAAAAAATGGCACCGGGTGAAAAGGGATTACAAAATCGTGGGATAAATTATTTAAAATAAAAACTTTTAATTACCTACCTGGGTTGCATTTTAGAGAACAATATTTCCAGTGGAAAAAAATGCAACAGATCAAGAAAGTCAACCAAAGAACAAGATGTTTGGGCAGGGTCTCCTCGTAGGTCAGTTAATGCTCTGAGGACACTAGCTGGAGCACTCATCCAATGTCATTTTGACTCTGCATGCACCTCATGGTGCTCTAGCACCTCAAAGGCATTAAAAACACAACTTCAGACTCCCAAAACTAACTGATCAGGTTACTTCTACTTCTACTTCTCTGGCTCAGGGTAGAGGAAAGAGAACACCAGAGCTCCACAAATGTCATTCCCCCCAGATTCGGCACAAACATGGGGATGAATTCATTCTACTGTTATGCCACCAAAATGTGGAATGCCCTACCAACAGCCATCAAAGAGTGACTCCCTCCCCTCCTTCAAAACCACCATAAATACCACCTGTCTGAAATTTACATCTGGACCTAGACAAGTCGTCTAGCTTGACAAAATAAATGACCCCCCACTGTTTTTCTGTAAATATACCTTTACTGCTCCTAGTATTGATGATCTAATTGTAAAATAAAAATGTACTCAAGTAAAAGTACAAAAGTATTGGCATCAAAATGTAATTAAAGTACAAAACGTAAAATCACTCATTCATGCAGAATGTCCCATTTGAAGTTTTCAAATGTATACAAATCTTTTGAAATCTTTTGAGCCGATCTACTTTAAAGTAGATCGGCTCGATCTACAAGAAAGTTGAGAGCCACTGACCCAGGCCTAGATCTACAAGCATTGCAACGCATTGTGAGCTTGTAGATCGGCTCATTTCAAATGGCCGAAATGTATATAGGGCTGAAGTGGTTAATGTATGTTTTGTAATAATAATAATAATCACAAAGTAACTAGTAGCCAATGCTTTCAAATGATTGTAATGGAGTAAAAGTATATTTGCCTCTGAAATGTAGGAGTAGAAGTAAAAGTACTGAAAACTGGAAATACTCCACATCAACATTGCACTTAAGTAAATGTACCTAGTTACTTTCCACCACTGGCATATGTTGCAACATGTTGCACTGGATATTGAAGTGAATGTAAATAAATGTGTTTGGTGCATATCATGTGTTTAGCAGGTCAAGACTTAAACTCATCCACATTTAAAAATTAAACAAAGTGAATGACTTGTTAACACTACCCCGTTCTGTGTGCCGTGCAGATAAGCTTAGAAAATAGCTGATCTACAAGTTCAGAAAGCATTGTGATGTGACATGCTGTGAGCTTGTAGATTGGCTATCTTAACATAAAAAGAAGAATTGTGAACATCTGTGAAAATGTGGAATAATCTTGGAAAGTTTGAATAACCTGGGACCCTGGGACAAAACACTTTTCAAATGAGGGTCTATACAGCTAAATGAAACCAATTGTCCTGAGAAAAAGTGAGACCCACTTGTCTATACAAAGCATGAAACAATTATATCAATACAGTTAGGCTACTACTGTTAAAATGACTATACAGATGAGTGATGTTTAAACTTAAATTACAATTGTATTGCACAGCTAAGAACTTGATCAATAACTTTGGAAATGAATACTGACATATCTGGGTTTGCTTTCTTTGGCAAAGTAAAAACAGTCAGCATGTTAATGAAGCAAAGGACATTGACACTTGTGTCTATGTAAATGTTTCTCTGATGATGGCCCATCAGCAGCATGGTGGCTTTTGTTATGAGCCTTTCACATTGAAATGTACCCATGATTGCAGTTAATTGGAGGAGAGCTGATAGGAGGTGGGAGGAGGTGTTTCTCCACTCCAAGACAAAAGGGAGGTGCTACTACTTATACTCCTACATCAACACAACACACACTGTCCTGCTCAGTCAGTGCTCAGAGTCAGACAGACCACAGAACACAGAGACAAGCAACTGTTATTATTTCAGTTCAACTTTCAGGCTGCACTCTTCTTCACGTGACCTTCTGAGAAAACATAGAAGTAGGATCCTAAGTTACGGGTAAGAGACTATAATGGGATATGATTATAATCTTCTGAATATGTTGGCAATTTATACTATAAGTTCTATGTTGCGGCTTTAATTATACTAGGACTACTAAACTAGTACTATTCCTACTAATGCTATTTTTGTTTTCTCTTCAAGTACTCCTTGTGTAAAAGCCTCAGTGGACATTGCAGACCAGGGAGTGTGACCGCATACAAAAATGGCTTCCTATTTGAGTTGTCTGGAAGAGGAGCTCACATGTCCTGTGTGCCATGACATCTTTAAACATCCTGTTGTGCTGTCATGCAGCCACAGCTTCTGTAAAGACTGTCTGCTGGAATGGTGGCTGGAAAGAGCAAACAAATGTCCCGTTTGTAAAACAATATCCTCCAGTGGCCATCCTCCTACTAACTTGGTAGTGAAGAACCTGTGTGAGAACCTCTTGGAGGAGAAACACTTGAACAACCTTCAACGATTAAAAGTCGAGAAATCGTTGAATGATGTAAAGTGGCGATTGGAAAACTTTGAAAAATGTAAAACAAATTACCTCCTAGCAGAAAATCACATCAAGGTTCAGGCCCAGAACACAGAGATGCAGATTAAAGAACAGTTTAAGAACCTTCATCTGTTCCTTCAAGAGGAAGAGGAGACCAGGATATCTGCTCTGAGGGAGGAAGAGACACTGAAGAGTCAGATGATAAAGCAGAGGATTAAGAAGCTGAACAGAGACATGGTGACCCTCTCAGATGCAATCCGAGCCACCGAGGATCAGCTGAGAGCTGACAACCACGTCTCGTTCCAGCAGAACTACAAGACCACGATGGAAAAAGTCCAACTCACCCAAAAATTGTACGGGCCTCCGCTGTACTCAGGAGCACTGATAGGCGAGGCCAAACACCTGGGAAACCTGGCCTTCAGAGTCTGGGAGAAGATGAAGGACATTGTCTCGTACACTCCTGTGATCCTGGACCCCAACACTGTTAATTCAGAAATCATTCTGTCTTCTGATCTGACCAGTGTGAGACAGGGCTTCCAGCAGCTTCCTGACATCCCAGAGATGAATCACGGTTGTGTTGGGGTCGTGGCTTATGAGGGCTTTACCTCAGGGTCTCACAGCTGGGATGTTGAGGTTGGAGACAATAGAGAGTGGTGTGTGGCTGTGAAAGATGAATTTTTAATCTGGGAGTTGTGTTTCCATCAGGGTGAATACTCTGCATTCTACTCAGCAGGAAATATTGAGACAGACACTGTTCTCTCAGTGAAACAGGAACCCCAGAGGATCAGAGTCCAGCTGGACTGGAACAGAGGAGAGCTGTCCTTCTCTGACCCTGATTCTAACACACACCTACACACCTTCACACACACTTTCACTGACACACTCTTTCCATACTTTAATTCTGGTTCTGATGGTCAGTCTCTGAAGATGTTGCCAGGGAAGATTAGTGTCACTCTGGAAAACAACAGTGTTTCCAGAATGTCTAGTGTCCAATAAGCCTATTGCGTTATGTACATATTTCGAATGTTTTTTTTTCTCCCATAAATGAATGCCATACTTCATCACACAAGAGTGTCACACAAAAGTGGTGCAAATAGCTGATTTACAAGCTCACAATATGACACAGGATTCAGGCCTGATATGACGTGTTGTTCTGCTGTTGTGCGTTCATCTGATGCTGTTTTGAACCTTATTGTTTTGTTTGATTTGTCATGTTGTTGCTTGTCGTCTATTGTCAAACTAACGGGTTGTTTGTGTGATTTGAAAACACAGACTCTAATTTCACCTTCAAATTAACTCTAATCCTAGATGTTTCACTCGCACATACAGTATGCAATATTGTATAACATAACCCAATAAATGCATGACCATGTACAATATTCTTGTCTCATTTGTATGATGTATTTGTACTATTTTTGTTTTCAAATCTCAAACTTTCAAGTACCGCTGTGAGTGTGCACGTACATGTGTATGAGTGCCTTGGCCAGAGAATTCAAACCTAAGAGACTCCATTTTTTACTTCAGATGGCTCAGTGGTAGCAATGGAGTCCGAACACAATCTGAACAAAATATGACAGATAAAAAGAATCCAAGTGGAAAGGTAGAAATACATAATACAATACAAATCCACTGTCAAATCGAATCCTAACTTATTAATGATCATACAGTATTTTATTTAATATTAGGACTAATATCTGATAATGTCATAGTTATGCAAAATATAGAGAATTATAAGGTGTGATATCCTAAAATCAACAACATTTATAAAGGTAATGGGGTTCGCAACTCAGAGTGGCAAGAGCAACCCACAATTCCTATTTACACACACACACACACACACACACACACACACACACACACACACACACACACACACACACACACACACACACACACACACACACACACACACACACACACACACACACACACACACACACACACACACTTATTATTGTCTTATTGCACTTAAAATGCAGAAGGCCCACTCAGTACAGCACACATAATCTACACACTTTAGGTGTGTCATTGTCTCCAAGTATCCCCCAATTTACACATTCTAGTATCTAGACTGTGGGTCGTTGAGCTACACCAACCATTCTCTAAGTATTCTCTCATTCCAAGGTGATTTGCGTTAGGCCACACAATTCAAACTCATAAATGTTGTCCAAATCTGCAACCCAAATCTGAGAACATTTTCTATCCAGAATTAATTTGCGAACTATTTAATGTTGTTAAAGAGTTCTAAGTGAAATTCTGTTCAATTGCTGTAAAATACTATATTTACTATATATATGTATGTGAATGGGTGGTGAAGATTGTCCAAAGACCTCACAATGATACCTCATAATGTCCCATTTCAAGTTTTCAAACGTATACAAATCTCTTGAAATCTTTAATGCATGTTTTGTAATAATCACAAAGTAACTAGTAACTAAAGCTCTCAAATAATTGTAGTGGAGTAAAATATAATATTTGCCTATGAAATGTAGGAGTAGAGGTAAAGGTACTGAAAACTGGAAATACTCCACCTCAAAATTGTACTTAACAGTATACTTAGATAAATGTACCTAGTTACTTTCCACCACTGGCAGATTTATAATATCTGCACAACATGTTGCATTGGATATTGAAGTGAATGTAAATACATGTGTTTGGTGCATCTCATGTGTTTAGTAGGTCAAGACTTAAACTTATCCACATTTAAAGAGTATAGAAAGTGAATTATTTCTTAACATTCCCCCGTTCTGTGTGTCGTGCAGGTAAGTTTAGAAAATAGCTGCTCTACAAGTTCAGAAAGCATTGGGATGTGACATGTTGTGAGCTTGTAGATTGGCTATCTTAACAGAAAAAGATTTGTGAACATCTGTGAAAATGTGGAATAATCTTGGAAAGTTTGAACAATCTGGGACAAAAATCTTTTCAAATGGGGTCCACGTACAGCTAAATCAAATCAATTGTCCTTGACATGACAATGTTTGAGATCGACTTGTCTACACAAAGCGTGACAAATCCGGATTCTAACACACACCTACACACCTTCACACACACTTTCACTGACACATACTTTCCATACTTTTATAATTCTTGTTGTGATGGTCAGTCTGTTGTCAGATGTTGCCAGGGAAGATTAGTGTCACTATGGAAAACAACAGTTAGAATGTCTAGTGTTCAATAAAAGCCCATCGTTGCTGTCAGGTAAACCTTATATGGCATCTACATATTACTTCATGAATCATACAAGAGTGTCGCACAAAAGTAGTGAAAATAGCTGATGTACAAGCTCACATTATGGTACAGGATTCAGGCCTGATATGACTCATGTTAACCCTTTGTTCGTTCACCTGATGCTGTTTTGATCCGTATTGTTTTGTTTGACTTGTCATGTTGTTGCTTGTCATCTATTGTCAAACTAACTGGGTTGTTTGTGTGATTTGAAAATACTTGACTCTAATTTCACCTTTAAATTAACTGCAATCCTAGATGTTTGCATACTTTTGTCACTTGCACATACAGTATGTAACATTGTATAACCCAATAAATACATGACCATGTACAACATTTTTGTCTCAGTTGTATGATATTTTAGGCCCTATTTACCCAGAAATATAGAAACCTTTTTTTATATACTTCAATTATGCCGGGCAAAGATTTTTTTAAATATCAAAGTGTTGACTATTAAACCATGTACCACATTTTTTTAGATGTCAACCCCATAAGATGGCATATCTGACGGAGTTGACATCTGACGGAGTTGACAAAATGCTACGTTTTTTTTTAATTTCACAGCAAAGTTGTAGTTGACGTTTTTTTTGTTTGGATTTAGAAGGATTGACAGAGTTGACATGTTATGGTTTGGACACACCAGATAGTAATATTATTTAGTGCATTTATCAAAAAATAAAAGCTTACCAGAGCTTTCACAGCTTTCCCCGCATTTTTTTAAACCTGGAGGGAGACAGGGGACCTTATAGCTAAAACCAGTTATGCCTGATTAAATTATGTTTTTGTAGAAATCTGACAAAGTTGACAAAGATCTTGGGCACAACTTTGAAGGGCAAAAACCTTTACAAAAAAAGTACATTCTTACACCTATGTTATCAATACACATGGTTAGTTTTCTTAATGCTTTTAACAACAACAAAAAGATTGAAGTTGTGAATCCTTGTCTTAGACAAGGGTGTTTTTCTGGTAGAGTGCAAGTTTAGATGTAAAATAAAAAAAAGGAAACCAGACCAGAACATTGTATAATCTTATGTAATTCATATATATAAATCCTTTAAGAATAATAATAAAACATAGTGTTAATAAATATTATTATTATTTTTTTTGATAGGACATGATTTCTCCCAATTCTCAAGAATGGGTGATATATGATCTCAAACTTTCCAAGTACCTCTGTGAGTGTGCACGCACATGTGTGAGTGTGCACACACATGTGTGAGTGTGCACGCACATGTGTGAGTGTGCAGTGCACGCACATGTGTGAGTGCGTGCCTTGGCCAGAGAATTCAAACCTAAGAGAAGACACTCCATCGACATCACCACTAGATGGCGCAGTGGTAGCAATGAGTCAGAAACATCAGAACACAATCTGAACAAAATATGACAGAGGAGGAGAATGCAAGTGGAAAAGTAGAAATACATAAAACAATACAAATCCACTGTCAAATAAATCTAATCCTTTTATCCTAACTTAATAGTAATGATCATGCATAGTACTGTATCTATTTGTTACTTAAAATTATAAATTAAAATGTCTTAGTTGTGCAGAAATATACACTTATAAAGAGTTGTGTGTGTTTGTGTGTGTTCTCATCCATATTACACAAATCAACAATGTAAACATTATGCTTCGGTCAATAGTAGAATTTATTAAAGTAAAATAACAAAACAAAAAGACAAAACGCATCCAACAGCTTCTCTGAACAACATCCTCATCAACCAGAACGGGTCTGAACACAAAACGCTGCCTTTATAAAGTATTTAAACATTAAACACAAGTAGAAAGCAGTTAATTTTGGGATGTGAAATGTCACATGTCACAACCTGTGATCAGATTCAGAACAACAGAATTCTGTACTAAACAGGACAGGAAATACAAACATAACTAGTTTCCTTTCAGCTCCATCAATAAGATCAGACCTTCTCAAAACCTTTTAATTTTAAGGTCCCCATAACTCTGAGAGTGTACGAATGGAACCAAATGGACCCGCAAGGGTCCATTTGGTTCCATGTGTACACTCTCAGAGTTAAATACATGTTAAAGGCTCCATTTGGAACCCCCAGAAAGAACCCTGAGGGTCCCTGAGACAGCACAACGTCTGCCTTCCCATTGCTTACTTTAAAAGGAGTAGTTCACCCAAATAAAAAAAGACGTATTTTCTATCAATTACACACATCGTGAAGCCTTGAATTCATGGAGATGTGTTTGTCTTTGTCACATTCCTGAGCCAATAATTTGATGACCAGCAGATTCTCCGGTAGGATACTCAATGGCGACTCTGTCATCAAATTATTGGCTTAGGAATGCAAAAAAAAAAAAAAAAAAATCTCCATGAATTCAAAGCTTCTTTAAGTGTGTAATTGATAGAAAATTAGAAAAAAGGCCACCCTAGAGGTCTGCTCTTCCCATTGGTTACTTTAAAGGCCCCACCCCAGAGGTTGTGGCTCTTTTCCATTGGTCAGTTTTTAAGACTTGGCCGCTCCCTCTCTGGACAGCCGGTCCGCCTCTTCATTTCCTGTGTACCCAGCATGCCCTGGGATGTGCAACTGGACAGAGGAGAGCAGAGACACTCGTTAAGACACATTACAATACTTTACCTTTAATACCTGGAACGCATCTGTGTCACTTTTTCATCTGAGCTAAAAAGCATTATCTTACACTTTTGGCTATTCAAAAATAGCAGATATACAAGCTCATAGCGAGTGCCGCGCTATGAGCTTGTATATCTGCTATTTTTGAAAAATCGTGAAAATATGTGCAAATCTTTGAATATATATTGTTTAAAGCGAACATTTTTAACTCTATTCTTTGCTTCTGGGGGGTCCCTGGAACAAACAAATTTGAGATGGGGGTCTGCGGCCAAATACATATAAGTTTGGGGGTCCTTGACATGAAAAAGTTTAAGCCACTGATATAGACACTTTTTTTTTTTCCGGAATACTGTTGGGATTTAGAAGACATTTGTAGAATCGGCTTCAGGTCTTAATGGGTTAAGCTAAATTCCAATCCCCCAAAGAGGACGGAGTGGTCGACCCGTCCTGCCTCGCAGGATCGGAACGCGACTCTATAGCGTCATTTCAAAGCCACAGCAAATTGCGTGACCAGTTATGACGTTCCATACAGGTGGACCAGAGCAGAGGCGTGGATGAAAATACACATGCATAGAATAATATGCAGGTATAGAATAATACAGAATATAAGAATAGACAATTCATCAATGTGGATGGCCACATCGTTATCTTTATAGCAAAAGCCATTTATTCCTGAAATAGTGAACGAAGCGCCAGGATGAGCAAACTTACATTTATGAATTAAATCCTGACCCGTCCCTCTTTTTGCTCGTACATGTCCTCTTTTGGGGGGCTGTCTGGCCTGTCTGGGGGGGGGGGTTTATAAAATCCTTCAAATGTTTTATGGCCACATGTGGAGGAGGACCATGTATACGTCACGGGAGAAGGGGGGGGGAAACAAAACAAAACGTGTACACGTGATGCGGAAGTCTGCTGCGAGGAGCTGTGGAGACTGGTCGAGCGTACACTTCATGTACACTCGCTCAATGCGGAAGCGGAGTGCCTCCTCGCCTCTTCCACTCGACTCCACTCGCCTCCTCCAAGAAGCAAATGAACAATTGGAACCCGACTACTTCCGGTTCGAAGTCGGGGTGACCGACTGGGAGTGAGCGAGTCGCCGAGATTGTCGGTACTGGAATTTGGCTCCAGCCTCACGTCCTTCACTTCACGCGCCGTTTCCTCGCACCTTAGTCCCTCCCTCCGGCCGAGGAAGGAGGAGAGGTACGGAGGAATCGACCAGGTTCTACAGACGCCATTAACCCATTTAGACCTGAGACGGATTCTAAAAACGCCTTCTAAATCCTGACCTAAGTTTTCGGAAAAACTTCAAATATGTATTCAAAAATTACAACACATGTATGTTGCTTTATACTGTACATAGCAACAACAAGCCCAAAAGGGGTTCCCGTCCTGAAAGGTATAGTTACAAATAGGGGTTCCCGCCCAAAACGAGTTAACCCATTAAAACCGGGAACGCATCCGTGTCACCAATTTAACCAAGCTCATAGTGCGGCACTTGTGCCGTGCTATGAGCTTGTAGATATTTTTGTGAAAAGGTTTTGAGAGCCACTGACCCACACCACCTGCATCTCTGAGTTCAGTTGGTCCAGTTGGATGAAATCCTCTTTGTTGACGATCTCTCCTCCTGACTTCAACCTCCATCCGTTCAGCTTCCAGTTCTTCACCCAGCTGGTCACCCCTGACAACACACACAGCAACAATATGGATGTCAACATAATGCTGTTTGTTTAGCTTCCAGGGACTCCCTCTATCTTTGGTGTTTCGCCCAGGTGGGGTGATCATGAATCCCACCAACGTTATAGGATAGACCCGCCTTACCTGTTTCTGATTGGCTCCCTGGCAGGCATAGTTTCACTGAGGTTAGGGTTAAGTTTAGGTTTAGGCATAGTTGCAAAAAAATGACAACTGTCAATCGCAGCGACTACTGGCCAATCACAGCGGGTTTTTGCCAATAACTGCGGTGGGATCCATAATAACGCGGTGGGCGTGTGGTTATATATGCCTGAACCTAACACTAACCTCACAGAAAACATACCTTAACCCAGTGGGGTCAACCTGGGCGAAACACCTGGGAAAGAGAGAGTTTGTGGCCAAATACATATCAATTTGGGGGTCCTTGGCACGAAAAAGGTTTGAGAACTACTGCTATACAAGTTGGGAGGTGACCATTCATTTCAATCTTACAGCAGTATTAATTACCATTGATAGTGAACTTGCTGTCGGTGTAGAGAACCAGCTTGTTGATGTCCATGTCCCTGGCCTGTTCCAGTGCTCTGACGGCAGCCTACACACACACACACACACACACACACACACACACACACACACACACACACACACACACACACACACACACACACACACACACACACACACACACACACACACACACACACACACACACACACACACACACACACACACACACACAATGTGTATTTGATATTCTTTGTCCATTCCCATTTGATCTTGAATGTGGCATGGATGGATTAAAGGAGGAGCCCCCCCCCCCCCCCCCGCCACACACTATCGTTGATTCCTAAACAATTAACACAATATGAAAAATGTATGACGTTTTAGTAATAGCGTTCCTGCGGGTGAAGAAATCACAGATTGAGGCTTTAACCTTTGCTTTTATGCTTGAAGATCTGCTATTTTCGCAGCGCAACATGCTGTCATAGAAGACATGCTGTTGGCTTCTATGCAATTATCCGACTGAGAACTTTAATCCATCCATGGACATGCTTGGTGAAGTCCACTCTCCAGCTCCATTGAAATACTCGTTTGATGTTTGATGTGTGGTTTGCATATTGACCTGTAACTCTGCTCTCTGGTTGGTCTGTCTGCCAAGGAGCGGCTCTGCAACATTCCTTTATTAAAAATAAAAAAAAAGAGCACAAGTCAGCATCCATCCAGTGCAGGCACACACACACACACACACACACACACACGCCTCAACAAGAACACAAGGTGCTACTATTCCCTTACTTTGGTGTAAAGTAACTAAGTACATTTACTAAAGTACTGTACTTAAGTACAATGTTGAGGTACTTTTACTTTACTCGAGTATTTCCAATTTTCTATACTTTTACTTCTTTTAACCGCTGCCTACCAGTCCGCTGGTCATCAAATTATTGGCTTAGGAATGCGACAAAAGCAAAACAATATGACAAATATATTGGGGGTGACTAATCGATAGAATCTTTCGAGAGAGAGAGAGAGAGAGAGATTTTTTCCCCCCTGTTCAGGTGTGTGTGTGTGTATATATATATATATATATATATATATATATATATATATATATATATATATATTTTGTTCCGGTGTGTGTGTGTGTTCTTGGCAACTCACAGAGGATGGTTTGGACCCCAGTACACGCCGATGCCCGCCCGCGCGCCTTTCTTTCCGTTGCGCGAACAGCAACCATCTGTGTACACCACCACAGCATCACCTAGAGAGAGAGGAAGCAACACATGCACGCACACACACACACACACACACACACACGTTTGTGAGGACCAGTGGGGTCATGGGGGCCACATGGAGTAGGACGGCGTGTGGCTGGTACATTTTTCAAGCGCAAGGTACGGCACGGTACACAGCACGCACGTGCACGCCAGAAACCTCTAGGTCCGGAGGACCCCCCCCCCCCCGAGATTCACACGCCAATTACCCAAATGGCTACGTTGCATAACAGGTTTACAAGTTTACTACAGGCTACACGGTAAGCAACACAGCATCTTGGCTTCGGTAGGGCTGCTGCCAGTATCCTATCTGCACGCAGCAATGCCTCAGCCACCGTCGATAATTCCTCCTATAATTCATGGCATTCCTTGAATTTGTATTGTTTAAAAAGACCGAAATTAAGCTAAAAAACATTTCCTATGCGAACATGTTAACTACTTTAAGGTAAAATGAAATGCGCGCGGTGTGTGCGTGCCACGGGCGCGCGTGACGCCATTAAAATACCGTTCGACAGGAAAAAAATCACCAATACACCCCTGGTGAGGACATCAACATCGACATTTCTCGGACTGAAATTGTATAAATGCAATTTTTACCTTTTTTAACCCCAACTCTAATGCCTTTTGACTCTTCTGTCTAAGCCCCTGTTCAAAGTAAATGCCAATCTGTGAAGTTTGAGCACCACTGATATAGCGATAAATGTCTCAACGAATGTCTTAATTTTAATGAAAAACTATTGACAGTTACAAATGTTCGCTTTAAAAAAAAATATATATATATATTCAAAAATGTGCACAAATTCTCACAATTTTTCAAAAATAGCAGATCTACAAGCTCATAGCGTGGCACTCGGTGCCGCACTATGAGCTTGTATATCTGCTATTACCAGACTACCACCCACTCAACCCAACCCCACCCACCCATTTTCTCACCCATGTAGGTGAATCCATCGGAGCTTGCTGAGGAGGTTTTAGCCTTCTTGGATGGAGACTCCTCTTCCTCCTCCTGGGTGTGTGAGTGGCTCCTCTTCGTCCCCAGTGGGATGTACTCCAGGGCCTCCGGGCCTCGTCTGGGCAGAAGGCTGTCCGCTGTCGCCGTCTCGTAACTACTAGCAGCTTCTGCAGTGTGCAAACACATTGGGCTTCATCAGACAGACAGGGTGTGTGTACTGCCGCGGTTCACAAGTGTTTTAATTTAACTCATTCAATAGGGGACGATCTACAAGCTCACAATGCGTCGTGATGCGACGCATCGTGAGCTTGTAGATCTGCTATTTTCCAAATGATTTTCATGCATTTGACAACTTGTGAAATGGGACATTCAGCATAATGAGTACTTTTACGTTTGTACTTTAATACATTTTGATACCATTACTTTTGTACTTTTACTAAAGTACATTTTTAATACGGACTTTTACTTGTGTGACAGAGTAGTTCCACCTACCAGTGGCGATGGCTGGAGCGTCTGATGGCTTGACTCCTCTGACAAAGGACCAGGCGTCTTTCTCTGACCCAAACTTCTTGTAACTGGCATATTGAAACTTGTCCACTTGGCTCTTGCATTCGTCCCTACAATAGATCACGGGGGGGGGGGGGGGGGGGGGGGGGGGGGCAACAGACTTGAGGGGGGTGGTCTACGTCATTGGTTCTCAAAGTGGGGTCCCAGGGGTACTTGAGGGGGTTCCAGGGGATCCCCAGCTAAATCATGGATAGGAACCAAATGGACCCTTTTGGGTCTGTAACTCTCAGAGTTAAATTAACATTGATTTTACAACATAAATTGGGGTCCCAGAGATAGAGATGCCATTAAATGGGGGTCCGTAGCCCTAATACATGTCAAACTGTCCTTGAAATTAAAATGGTTGAGAATCCAGTCCATGGCATATCTTTTCAAACGGGGGTCCACGGGCTAATAAGTATCATTTTGGGGGTCCTTGACATGAAAAAGGTTGAGAACCACTGGTCTACGTGTTTGAACATCAGGTCTACACATCCACCATCATTTTAGGGATGCACCAATCAATCAGTCAATCTGTCATTTCATGAATAATATCTTCATCCTGCCTGAAGCTCAGTGGCCTTGTGGTTAACCCATTCAATCCGGGAAAGCATCCGTGTCATTTTTAGATTTATTTGGCTATTCAAAAATTCAATCGGCACAGTGCGGCACCCAGTGCCTCACTATGAGCTTGTAGATCTGCTATTTTTGAAAAATCTTGTTCCAGGGACCCCCCAGAAGCAAAGATTTGAGATACAAATGTTTGCTAGAGTATTTCTACATTGCAGTATTGATACTTTTAATTATGTAAAAAAATGTTAGTACTTTTTCCACCACTTTGGGTAGCCTAGTAAACCCTCCCTCCGGAAATCTCATTTGACATTTATTTCAGGAGTGAATGGAAATTAGATTTTCCGGAGGGAGGGGCTTTACCAGGCTACTAAATGGGTCCATTTGGTTCCATCTGTACACTCTCAGAGTTATGTGATGGAAATGTAAAGTAATATCACAGCCATGATTCCAGGGCTGTAACTGTCCTCACCATGTGTTGTAGACTCCTGGCTTGAAGCCTTTCCTCACGGCGTAGAAGTACTTCACCATGTCTTCTGGGGAGCAGCACAGCGTCCTGCGTACCGTTCTGTACAACCCGGTCAGTCTGAGCATCGAACACTTCTAATACAGCTCTGATGTCATCGTGGTGAACCTACAGGAACAATAACACTAATATGAATACAGCTCTGATGTCATCGTGGTGGACCTACAGGAACAATGACACTAATATTAATACGATAATCAAACTAATTGATTATTATATATTTTTTTTTTATCAAACAATACATTCAAAATTTGTGAAAATAGTAGATCTACAAGCTCATAACGTGTCACACCTGGACATGTTGTGTGCTCTTTTTTTTTTAAATCAATTTCTGTGTGACAGTTGTACAACCAAGTATAAAATAGGGCTTGAGCGATTAACCACTTGCTTAATTTAGTCATTATAAAATCTGTTATATTAAAGATATATCAATTTGTTGACATATTTTTAATATGCATTTTTTTTTGCATATCAATTAATCGATTAATCAAAAAACAAATCAATACAATAACCTCTAAGAAACTAATTGACAGTTGCAGCACTAATCATTGCAACTTACCTCGGCTTAAAGGAACAATACAATAAAACAAAGCAGTGTTTAGTTGTTGTTTATAACTACAACTGTTAGCCTCAGCTTCATATTTTGCAGCATTCACATCTGATTTGTGGCTTGTTCTCCTGCAAAGATGCACCTTCTATCACTAAAGAATGCTACAAACACTGTAGAGAACAGACATCAATGTTATCATAGTCTATGTTCTAACATTTGTCCAGGTTAAACATAAAGTTATGGATCTGACATCCATGCGACCGAAAAGTCATGCACAATACAACGTTATGCTTCCGGGTCCCTGGATGTGAAGAAGGAATGGCCACGTGCGTAACGTTCTAAACGTACAGAATTTCCATCGAGATTTGTGGCCGCTCCTTGTTCATAGATATATACTCCTTGGATCCTCCTTGGAGTTTTTTCTTTTCCCCAAAACTTTATTGTTTTGACAAAGAAAATGTAATGTGTAATTTAAAATGTGTATGAAATATATAACACTGTTGTTGACGATCGTATAAACATGGAATAAAATGTAAATATTAACAAATAATAAGATAAATAGTGAGTAGTGACAAAGCGCGAGATAAACATACATAAAAAGTCAAATAGCAAACGTGTATAAAATAAATAAATAGCAAAAAATGTTTTTTTTATTATAATTTTTTCAGTCATAAAATAAAAATAATAATACATAAAAAAAGTGTGACAAACACATCAACTTTATGAAACAGAACAAGAAACCCCCCCAAAAAAACTGCGGGTTCCCATGGTTCCCGGCGAGACGTGACTTAACGAAACCTCGCGAGATTTCCGACCTCTTCCTTGGCCGTCGTTGACAGAGGTATGGCGGAGCATTTTCACTCTGCGACACATTTTAACATTAAACATGGAATTAAAACACACAATGTTCCTAATTTTGCATCGTATCGCTCAATGGAGCTGTGATGCGTTAGATTGTGTTGTTTGTAGCGACGGATGGCCGTTTTATAAGACATAATATTGAGGTTAAAAGTGCCCGGTGTGAAACATAGTGGTTACAGGGCTTTTAGTGTCTCCAGGCCTCCACGTGTGTTTGCTGCTCGAACATTGTGTCTAACAGGCTGGTTCTGTTCTGTTCATTTAACGTGTGGTTTCATCTTTTAACTTAGAACGTTAATAAACACCCGTGTTGCTAACAACGCTAACCTGTATTAGCCAGCCCCAGCCGTTAGCTCTGGCCATCACCATGCTAGCTTCGTGTAGCCGCTAACTAACTGGTGTTTAAGTTTACACTTCTGTCAGCCTGGTTCTGTTCAGTTAGGTCTGGTTCGGTTCTGTTAGGAGTTAATGTAAGTGGATAGGTCATAATGCCGTTGTGTTGAATGGTCAGAACCCTTCCGTCTGTCTGAATTATACCCGTTAGCATCACAGTTAGCTGCTAGCAGCCGGCACCCAGCATGTCGCACAGTGTGAAGGTTGGCACAGCTTGTTTCTGTAAGACTTAATAACATTCTCAGAGAAATCCTAATTTCGACTTGCACAATACATGTGGTGGTACTCAGTAAGAGTTGCTCTTATTTGGGTTAGGGTTGTGTGTGTGTGTGTGTGTGTGTGTGTGTGTGTGTGTGTGTGTGTGTGTGTGTGTGTGTGTGTGTGTGTGTGTGTGTGTGTGTGTGTGTAAACGTATGTTTTCTCATGCCAATAAAGCCCTTTGAATTGAATTGAATTGTGTGTGTGTGTGTGTTCGTAGGGTCAATTTGGGAATACTGGCTGTGACCGGCACTCAGCATGTCAGACAGGATGAAGCAGGGCCAGCACTTAGCACAGATGTTTCTAGAATGTAATAACAGTTATACATAGTGAAATCCTAATCTCAAAGTGTATAAGTGGTAGTCTGTAAGAGTTGCTCTTATTTGGGTCAAAATAATACACGTTGTGGGGTCATGTTGGGTCTACTGGCGGGTTTTTTGGGTCTAGCATGTCAGGAAGAGGCTGCAGCTAGCAGAGAGGATTTTCTACAGCAGTGGTTCTCAAACGTTACCATTTCAAGGACACCCTTTAAACTCTTGACAGTATACATAGGGAACCAAATGGACCCGTTAGGGTACATTCTTGTAAGGGTCAATTTAGAACCCCTTCAAGGAACCCTGAGTTCCAGGAACCCATTTTGAGAACCACTGTTCTACAGGACCAAACAGGGTTACACTGCAAACTCCTTGCTGAACTCAGACTTAAGGGTCCATTTGGTTGCATTTGCACACTCAAAGAGTTAATGCCCCATAAGGGTCCATTTGGTTCCTTTTGTACAACTTGGTACCTAACTATCAATCACATGCTGGGGTTTGCAACAGGTTTGCAATGATGTGAAGATTCTAGTAGTGCCCTTCTGTCCTGGTGCAGGCTCTGTCAGTGCTGGAGAACCGCTGATCCAATTGACTAAACGTTAAACACTACAATTCATATTGTGATTGGATGTATTTTGGTCGTCATGTCCCCCTGAGCTCAACTTGTTATGCTTTAGTTTCTAGTATGTAACTTTATTGATGTTGAATGTGATCTGAAAGTTGACTTGTGGTGTTTTTGTTAAGTGTATTCAACGTGGACATCCTGTGAGGTTACTCTCTCACATGGCTCTGTCCTTGTGGCATTATGGGAGCGTAGCATCAATGCTGTGACGTACAATCCCGTTCCACGACGTTGTAGAAAAATCTCTGTCCCCGGCTCTCGGGCCGGCGAGGACGGGGCGTCCTGTATATTCCTACATCTTCCCAGAGTCCTTTAGGCCGTTACTGGGGAGCTAAACCATGCAGGATACAAATTGTTCTCAGCCTTACACCCACACAGTGAAGTCAATCAGATGAACAGTTCTCGAGATATGCTGAAAGGACAGATTTGTGGAATTTATAGATGGATGTTGACGACTTAAATCTCACTGTTTTTATCATTTATTTTACAGAGACAAAGGCCATGTTCAGTACCAGCGCCAAAATCGTGAAGCCGAATGGCGAAAAGCCAGACGAGTTTGAGTCCGGGATCTCCCAGGTAAGAAGGGGTGTTTGCTGTGTGAAATGTTAATGAAGTCTATATGTGATGTACTGTAGCAGTTACATTTTTAACTTGTTTGTGTCTGCTGTCTCACAGGCTCTCCTCGAGTTGGAGATGAACTCTGATCTGAAGGCTCAGCTCAGAGAACTGAACATCACAGCTGCAAAGGTACACGTCTTCAAGTTGTGTTCTTAGGTTAAGACATTGTTTGTCTTAAAACAGTGGTTCTCAACCAGTGGTCCAGGGGTTTCCAGGTGGTATGCTAAATGATGGAGAGTTGGTAACCAAATGGACCCTTATTAGGTAGATCTCTTGAGAGCCTAAAATGAAACCAAATTGACCCGTAAAGGGTCCATTTGGTTTCATTTTACGCTCTCAAAAGTTAAATTATTTAACATCTGCATTACTTAATTTACAAGAAGTCTACACAAATAGAGACTGTAGTAGAAATGTTATTTTGATCAACGTTTGCCTGTTATCTCTCCTATGGTACCACTACCACATCAATACAGCATAGAATTGTGGACAAAATCGTATCCAACGATAACAAATATTTAGACTTGGGTCTGAGAATCTAAATCTCATCAAACGGTGCTCCGTGGCTCAAATGCCAAATAAATATTGGACTTTGATATGAAAAGGGTTGAAAACCACTGTCTTAAAATATTGCTTTACTTAAGGAGTGCAAGTGCCACCACAGTTTTATGAAAATTGACTGACTTGAGCACTCCTAGTGCTGCAAAGACACAAATCAGTGGTGTCACATGTGTGCTGGACATGAATTGGAACTGTTTTTAGGTGGTCAACGTGGACATCCTGTGAGGTTACTCTCTCGCATGGCTCTGTCCTTGTGGCATTATGGGAGCGTAGCATTAATGCTGTGACGTATAATCCCGTTCCACGACGTTGTAGAACAACCTCTGTCCCCGGCTTTCGGGCCGGCGAGGACGGGGCGTCCTGTATATTCCTACATCTTCCCAGAGTCCTTTGGGCCGTTACTGGGGAGCTAAACCATGCAGGATACAAACCTATTGGAATTGTATGCTTGTTTTTGTAGTGTCCTAAAGACTTAGAATACTGGGTGAACTGCCTGGATATGTGCTTAATTAATTGTGTCTTACGTTTTAATATTTTGCTGTAGTTTTGTGATTTCTGTTGATGTTGGAATGGCCACGATTTCTTCCCGACTGTTTGTCTAATTAGTTTTTCTCTTTCTTTCTTAAGGAAATTGAAGTTGGTGGCGCCAGGAAAGCCATCATCATCTTCGTTCCCGTTCCCCAGCTGAAGTCTTTCCAGAAGATTCAGGTTCGTCTGGTGAGAGAGCTGGAGAAGAAGTTCAGTGGAAAGCATGTCGTCTTCATCGCTCAGGTAACGTCTCGATAACGCACGTTAAACGTGGCCAGTAGTAGCAGAATTTTGTTGACGTTAAATGTGATCAGAAAGTTCACTTGTGTGCTTTTTAAGTGTATTCAACGTGGACATCCTGTGAGGTTACTCTCTCGCATGGCTCTGTCCTTGTGGCGTATGGGAGCGTAGCATTAATGCTGTGACGTACAATCCCGTTCCACGACGTTGGAGAGCAAGCTCTGTCCCCGGCTCTTGGGCCGGCGAGGACGGGGCGTCCTGTATATTCCTACATCTTCCTAGAGTCCTTGGACTGTTACTGGGGAGCTAAACCATGCAGGATACAAATTGACTTTATTGATTGAGTCTGTGAGCTGAAAATCCTTGTATATTTGTGTTGATTGATTCTGCTCTGTAGCTGGGTCAACTGAAAGATGTTTAAATGTCTGTGGAATCCCTTGGTTAATTAAAATGTATGTTCTGTCCTTGCAGAGGAGAATCCTGCCCAAACCCACCAGGAAAAGTCGCACAAAGAATAAGCAGAAGCGCCCCAGGAGGTGAGTTTTAAGAGTTTTGTCTCACAAGACACCTGGTGGTTGACAACATGCTGTTATGTTCCTCCAGCTGTGACGGGGGCCTGACTGTCCCCGGGGCATCATGCACATTTATTTACAGGAACGACACAAATCTCAGCAGAAATGATTTGGGTCAAAACGGTAGCTTAATTATAGATTCTGAATCCTCAAATACTTCAAACATTAACCCAATAAGACCAGGAAAGCATCTGTGTGATTTTTAGATTACTTTGGCTGTTCAAAAATAGCAGACATACAAGCTTAGCTACGAGCTTATAGATCTGCCATTTTTGAAAAAAATGTGAAAAGTTGTGCAAATCTTTCTTTAAAGAGAACATTTGTAACTCAAATATATGCTTCTCAACAAATGTCTTCTAAATCCCAACATTGTTTTGAGAAACTTATGTTGCTATAATATCAGTGGTGCTCAAACTTTTTGATGTCAAGGACCACCCAAAATATGTATTTCTGTTTGGCCGCCGACCCCCATCTGAAAATATTTTGTTCCAGGGACCTCCAGAAGCAAAGATTTTTGTTAAAACTATTTATATATTCAAACATTTGCACACATTTTCACTATCTTTTTCCAAAAGAATTGCAGATCATTTATTTATTTTTTAAAGTGAACATTTGTAACTCAAATCACTGGTTCTGGAGGTCACTGGAACATATTTTACAAATGTTTGCTTTTAAAAATATATATTACATTTTCACGGTTTTTCAAAAATGGCAGATCTACAAGCTCATAGCTATGAGCTTGTAGATCTGCAATTTTTGTTTGAATAGCCAAAGAAATCTAAAGTTCTTGGTCTTCATGGGTTAAGAATGTCTCTAATTTTGACTGCATTCAACGTGGACATCCTGTGAGGTTACTCTCTCACATGGCTCTGTCCTTGTGGCGTATGGGAGCGTAGCATTAATGCTGTGACGTACAATCCCGTTCCACGACGTTGTAGAACAACCTCTGTCCCCGGCTCTCGGGCCGGTGAGGACGGGGCGTCCTGTATATTCCTACATCTTCCCAGAGTCCTTCGGACCGTTACTGGGGAGCTAAACCATGCAGGGGACAAATATTAAGTGAAATGAAGTGTTGTGTTAAACGGCACATTTCAAATGCAGCCAACAAACCTTTTGAGTTATACTTGATGTTTAAATATATTGTGTTTCATTTCCCATATGGACTCTGGACATTAAATCGGTTGAATTCTTATCGTTCAACACTGTTAACTGCTAGGTTAGAAAACGGCGCTACTAGATGTCCTGGTAGGACCTAAAACCAGCAGTACCATTTGTTCTGGCAGGGTAGAAACCAGCAGTTCTAGGTGTCCTCGTAGAACATTGGTTCTCAACCAGTGGTCCTTGAGGGGGTTCCAAGTGGTCCCCAGCTAAATGATGGAGAGTTGGTAACCAAATGGACCCTTATTAGGTTGATCTCTTGAGAGCGTAAAATGAAACCAAATGGACCCTTATTAGGTTGATCTCTTGAGTTATTGTTAAACATCTGCATTACTTAATTTACAAGAAGTCTATCCACAAGTTTCCTAGGCCGTTATGGGCATCACTTCCTGTCAATTTTATGAAATCAAATCGACGGGAAGTGATGCCCACAACGCCCTAGGAAACTTGTGGATACAATTGGAGAATGTAGAAGAATTGTCTTTTTGATCAACATTTGCCTGTTGTCTACCAACATTAATACAGCATGGAATTGTGGACACAATCTTATCAAACGACAACAAAATATTTTAAGTTTTGGGTGTAAATCTCATCAAATGGTCCGTGGCTCAAATGCCGAATTAATAGACCTTGATATGAAACCCACTGTCGTACTGGATGTCCTGGTAGGACATTAAACCAGCAGCCCTAAAGGTGCAGTGGATAATTGTCTTAACATGCGTTTTTTGTTTTTGTCATCCAGCCGCACACTGACGGCCGTGCATGATGCCATCCTGGAGGACCTGGTGTTTCCCTCTGAGATCGTTGGGAAGCGGATCAGGGTGAAGCTGGACAGCAGCCGCCTCATCAAGGTCCACCTGGACAAGGCCCAACAGAACAATGTAGAACACAAAGTGAGTAAAGAGAGCGGTAGGAAGTCCCGGAGAAGTTGAATTCCTGAATCCTTTAAACTTTTAAATGCTGTGTGAGAAAGTACAGGGTGCCGGCAAGATCCATAAATATTTTAAATTGCGTTTCCTAGGCCTTAAACAATATTAAAATGCATTTAAATCTAGTATTCAACCAATTAAACCGTGTGTGGCAGCGGGGCAACGGGGGCATTGGACCAAGTACAAAGCTGACCCTGGTAAAATAAGTATTACATCAATAAAAGAGCATTTTGTCGATGCACTGAATCCCTAGTTTGAAATCTACATTTTCCCCTTCATGCTTTTTATTTTTATCACCAGAGAAAGTGAAGCATTCAAATTGATTTTACATAATTCAAATGTAACTAACTCTACTATCTCATTAACCTCTGTGGAAATGTTCACACTGTTATTCATGACTTGAGTTGATTAGCCAAATGCCACAAATTGCTGACTTAAAACAATTGATAAGTTCAAAACACTAGAGCAGGGGTCTTCAACCTTTTCAGGCCAAGGACCCCCTAGCTGAGAGAGAGATGAACCAGTATAATATATATAGTATAATCCATTTAATTAAACATGTTAGAATGTCTGAGGTGTTCAACGTGGACATCCTGTGAGGTTACTCTCTCGCATGGCTCTGTCCTGGTGGCGTATGGGAGCGTAGCATTAATGCTGTGACGTACAATCCCGTTCCACGACGTTGTAGAACAACCTCTGTCCCCGGCTCTCGGGCCGGTGAGGACGGGGCGTCCTGTATATTCCTACATCTTCCCAGAGTTCTTTGGGCCGTTACTGGGGAGCTAAACCATGCAGGATACAAACTCATATTTTAAATTTTACCGCCAGAGTTCAGATTAATTTATTAAGACCAGGAACGCATCTGTGTCATTTTAAGAATTCTTTGGGCTATTCAAAAATAGCAGATAAACATGCTCATAGAGCGGCACCGAGTGACACGGATGTGTTCCCGGTCTTTATGGATTCATGTAGAATGTTATAAAAACCCTGAACCTTGAGTCATTGCAGTGAATGAGTGACGTTAACAACATGTTCCTCTGTGTGTTTTTTCTGTCAGGTTGAGACCTTCGCTGGTGTCTACAAAAAGCTCACAGGCAAAGATGTCGTCTTCGAATTCCCCGAATTTCAGCTGTAAAAGGATGACAAAATAAAATTTGTTTACTGTCCTTGTTAGTTTGGTTGTAATTTCTCATTGCCTCCATGAAGCCTTGAATTCATGGACATTGTTTTGTTTGTCGCATTCCTAAGCAATAATTTGATGCTAATAAAGATGCCAATGTATCCGGTAGGAGACGCAAAGGAGACTGAGTCTCCTGGAAATACACACGGTCATCAAATTATTGCCACAGGAATGAGACAAACTTAAAAATCTCCATGAATTCAAGGCTTTATGGGGTGTTTGATCGCTTGAAAATAAGTAATTTCTTGGGTGAACTACACCTTAAACACAGATGTTTTCTGTTACAAATATTTCAGTTGCTGTGAAAAGGTCACAGGTTTGATCTCAGATATTGTGAGATTCTGCTGGGTAAAGCAAATTATATGAATCCTCTAATACTAAGATGCTGTTAGGCCACTGATTCTAAACCTTTGTAGTTTCAAGGACCCCCAGTTGATTCCTTTTGTTTTAAAATGAAAATCTCTGGTACCACAAAATGTTAAAGAGTGTACATGTGGAACCCAATGTACCCTTGTGGTTCAATTTGGTTCACTGTGAGTTAGACCTAAGGGTCTATTTGGACCCCTGGTGGTCCCTGGCCTTGACGTTGAGACGGGGTGGTTTAAGGTAACAAATGTTCATAGTTGATGACAGGCGTTGAGTGTTTAAAAAAATATTAACCAAAGGACCTGCAGTGGTAACAAGTGAACAGCAGGGGGAGCCTGAGTCTATTATACATGGGAAATAATAGGAAATGGGGAAAGTAAAAAGGTTTTTGGTAGTTATATGGTGGTTGGGATGTGCTCATGCTTCTGAATGTTTCATTTTGAATTCATCTCTTGGCCTTTGGAGAGCCATTCCTTCTGACTAGTTGAATACCAGTAAACACCAGTACATTTTCTTTTGAAGATGAACTGAAAACTGATTATTCAGACACTGAGCAGATGATCAATCGCACTTCTGGTACATAAGTTATAACATTATTGATCCATCAGTTTCGGATAAATCCAGACACATTGTTGCCATGTGATTAAATAATTAAGATCTCAAATGTAGCATAATCAAGATATGTGAATGAATGCTTGATTAAGGTTATTTTGATTTCAGGCACTCCCAAGTTTGAATATGTTATTATACATATGTAAAACGGTACAGCACACAGTCAAACTGATGACATCAAAAAATGTCCTTGCGGTCTTGTTTCCATTGGTGTCCTAGGTATTCAATTCATCAACAAATAGCACCAAACATTCAATGCCATCACAAATATAAAACTGTACAGAGTTGAAAAAGGGGGGGAAGTGGGGTTAAGTAGAACATGAGAGATCAATATAGTGACAATAGTACATCTGTGTTATGTGGGGTTACACCGCAATGTTAATCATTTCTAGTTACAAGGCAGGCTATTCATATTTACATTTTATTTTAACTGACATGCTGTGACAGTAAGGTGATACTGTATGTTTGTATCCTATCCAACCAACCAAGATGTGTGAGGAAAAGTCAACCCAATTGAATAATGTGAATAGGAAGTTTCAGATGTGGATCCCATCTGGATATGAGACCTGTTTTACACTAAATATAAATGCATAGAGTGTTCAATGCCCTCTGTGTTTATTGACAGAGAATCAATGGTGGAAAGTAACTTAAGTACATTTACTCAAGTACTGTACTTAAGTACAATGTTGAGGACTTTTTTTTACTTAACTGGAGTATTTCCACTACACTCATTGAAACAAAGACAATATTTCTACACTTTAAATAATTACATTAATAATTACACATCACTGTATTTGCTATAGCAACGTAATTAATTATATATTATATTGCATATTATATTTTTGGGACCCCACAAAAAAAACATATTTGAACTGGGGACCCCACAAAATAATCAAATTTGAACTTTCTTATATTATTTGACAATTTGGCCAATGTTTGACCAGTTTTTATAGTATAGTTGATTACCTTTGATGCAGTAATGGCCTTTTTCTTAAATTGTCGCTAGGAAGCAGCCGGGACCTTGATTTTGAACTGTACTTTCATGTGCTTTTTGTCTGCAAACTTCTAAATAAAGTATTCAATCAATCAAAGTCCGGGGGTCCCGACCCACAGGTTGAGAACCACTGATCTACACTACAGTGTCTACTGTGAGCTTCCGTACTTTTCAAGTCACGTGTGTTTGTTTACTAGGAAGGAGATGGAGCACAGCTGATGGATCAACTCACATGTATTCATCTAATATAGATTATAATTGTTTCCCGTAATTGTAGTATAAAGCGGTGCTATGTGGAGCTATTAAGTGTTGTATAGTCTAATTAGACAGTCATCAAAGCTGGATAACTAACTATAAAGCCTATTGTAGAATCTAGTAGATTTATAAATGCTAAATAAATCATGAGATCTCTAAGTTATGTTCAGAGAGTCAGCCTGGATTTCACAGGAACTCTGTTTCCTCACGCCATCTGTCTGGGAGACGCGGACAATGATAAGGTATATGAACAAATAAAGCTTTTCAATTGTATTAGACATGGTTCACATGACGCTCTTGATGGCGGAACTTCAACCTGGTTTTGGCACTTATTCATTTACAACCCGTACATCTACATAAACGTTTAGATTTCAAATATAAAGTGCTGACCTCATGGCCACGGATGTTACAAGTTGAATCGGGTGGGTTTAAGTACCCGTATCTTCCGTATTGTTCAATTAAAATCATTTTAATCCGATCGGTGGCCATTTTCTCATAGAGTTATAATGTATCCGATTGCACTACACCTCCCAACCGATAGGGGCGCGTAGTTGAAAGCATATAGAAAAAATGGCCACCAAATTGGATTAAAATGCTTTTTATTTAACAATACAGCAGACACGGGTACTTAGACCCACCCGATTCAACTTGTTACATCCATGGCCGTGGGGTCAGCACTTTATAATTGAAATCTGAACGTTTAAGTAGATGTACGGGTTGTAAATGGAGAAAGTGCCAAAACCAGGTACATGTTGCGCCATGGCTGTCATGATACGACAGTCATGTTTCAGGGCTAGTAAAGCAGGGGTCTTCAGCGTTTTTTCAGGCTAAGGACCCCTTGGGGAGGGGGGGGGGGCATGATGTACCGTGCATGATTTGAACATGCATGGTACATCGTTGCCTAAATGTACCCTTCAACTTCTAGTTTATCCTCCAAATGACTGGCTGGCTATCACAGGTTTTGTAGCAATGTGTTGCGTTTGTAGAAATATTGGGCCTTAAATGTAAGAAATAAAGAAGTAAGTCATTAAAATGATCTGTATGGTGGCCCCTCATTTGTAAAATGTAAAAATGTAGACATAAAATCAGCATTCTCTCAGGGGGGTATCCGGGAAGGCTCACCTGCGGTTCTTGTATTGTTGTATTCGTTTTACTGAGGTTAAGATTAGGAATAAGGTTAGGTTTAGACATAGTTTTACTGAGGTTAAGATTAGGAATAAGGTTAGGTTTAGACATAGTTTTACTGAGGTTAAGATTAGGAATAAGGTTAGGTTTAGACATAGTTTTACTGTGGTTAAGGTTAGGAATAAGGTTAGGTTTAGACATAGTTTTACTGAGGTTAAGATTAGGAATAAGGTTAGGTTTAGACATAGTTTTACTGAGGTTAAGATTAGGAATAAGGTTAGGTTTAGACATAGCTTTACTGTGGTTAAGTTTAGGAATACTTCCGAGGTCGCCGGATTTGACCCGGGGTGGGTGTTTTTTGGGCAGAGCGTTCCTGTATTCCTCAGGGGCCCACTGTTGTTCCAGTTACCAAATGAGTGACCCTGCCTATCTGTCTCCCTCCATCGTAGTTGAACGAGCTGGTTGTGGGCGACACCAGCGGGAAGCTGCTGGTTTATAAGAACGATGACCCCAAACCCTGGATCACCAGAAGCTGTGTGGGCATGGTCAGTACACAACACAGTGTGACAACAGTGTGACCGTGTTACACCATTATTTGTTTCCCGTGCTCACGTGTATTCTCTTCTGATGTCCCCAGCTCACCTGTGTGGCAGTAGGAGACGTCTGCAACAAAGGAAAGGTTAGCTGCTATTCTTTTGAAAAAAATACTATATACATATATACACATTTTTAACTCAAATCTTTGCTTTTAGGGGTCCCTGGAACAAAATATTTTCAGATGTTGGTCCGCGGCCAAATACATATCATTTTAGGAGGTCCTTGACGCGAAGAAGTTTAAGAACCACTGATATTTTTGCAACATAAGTTAAAAAAAAAATACAAATACTGTTATGATTTAGAAGACATTTGTAGTCCCCGGAATAAATGTCCCCAGAATAAATAAGATTTGAGTTACAAATGTTCCCTTAAAAAAAAAAATATATATATATATTCAAAGATTTGCACACATTTTCACAATCACTTTTAAAATCTTTTTAAAATAGCAGATCTACAAGCTCATAGCGTGGCACTCTGTGCCGCGCTATTTGATTGATTGATGTACTTTATTTAGTAAGACATGAGAACAGTACATGACAGTACATAACAGTACATGGAAGTACAAATTCACAATACAAGGTCTACTAAACTGGATAGCTCATTAAGCACTTAGCTTGTTTAAGATGAGATCCCCATGCACACAAATCATGATGACATATAAGAGACAGACAGATATACACACTACTATACAGAATGTCATACAATCAGTTTACAGGTTACTGGTATGAAGAGTGAAAAATATGTACAAAAGAAGAAAGAGAGAGGGGGGGGGGGGTAGGTTAGGTTAGGACATGGGGTGGGTTAGGACTTGGACAGGGGCCATTTTTGAATTGCAGCCTCCTGAAGGTGTATCTTTAGGGCAGTTTCGAAAGTGAGTAGGGTTTTACACTCCTTTACTCCTTTTGGTAGGGCATTCCACATTTTTGATGAATAGCATGAGAACGAGTTCATTCCCTTTGTTGAGACAAATCTGGGTTGAACATGATTTGTGGAGCTGCCTCTGGTGTTATGATCATGGACTTGATTAACATTTTGGAAGTATTTTGACAAATACAGGGGGACCCCAATGTTGTGGTGTATCTTGAAGACCAGGCCCATAGCAAGTTGCTGTACTCTGTCCTCAACCCTAAGCCATCCAATCCTAGCAAAATGAGCAGGGGTTAGATGGGTTTTGTGATTGAGGCCAAGAAGTAGCCTTACAAGTTTGTTTTGGGATGTTTGGAGCCTTGTTTTTAAGGCCTTGGAGGTGTTGTGATACCAGCTTGTAGATGTATTAGCTATGAGCTTGTAGATCTGCTATTTTTGAATAGCCAGAGGAATCTACATATTTTTGAATAGCCAAAGGAATCAAAAAAATGACACACATAAATGCGTCCCCGGTCTTAGTGGGTTATAACTTTTGTCACCTTGTGTCCCGCGTGGCAGAACTTTGTGGTGGCCGTGGGCGCAGAGGGCTGGTTCCACCTGTTTGACCTGACAGCGGCCGTGGCAGACTCGTCCAGCCAGCATGAAGCTCTGTTCTACTCAGACGACCACAAGTGTTTCACTCAGCACATCCCCGCCAACACCAAGGTCATCCTCATCAGTGACATCGGTAAGAAAATAAAAATCTCCTTTTTTTTGTATCCAGACACCCAAATTAACCCTTTAAGACCTGGAACACATCTGTGTCACTTCTTGATTTGAGCTAAAAAGCATTATTTTACACTATGGCTATTCAAAAATAGCAAATATACAAGATCTGCTATTTTTGAAAAATCGTGAAAATGTGTGCAAATCTTTGAATGTATATTGTTTAAAGCGAACATCTTTAACTTTATTCTTTGCTTCTGGGGGGTCCCAGGAACAAAACATTTTCAGATGGGGGTCCGCAGCCAAATACATATCCTTTTGGGGGTCCTTGACATGAAAACGTTTGAGCACCACTGATATAGAAACATACGTTTTTTCAGAAAACTGTTAGGATTTAGAAGACATTTGTAGAATCGGCTTCAGGTCTTAATGGGTTGATATGTATTTGTCTGCGGGTCCCCATCTGAAAACATGTTGTGCCAGGGACCCCCATACAAGATTTTCTTTTTTAAATGCTCATGGGCCCTACGGTCTCTTCCTTTGGGCTTGTTTTCATAGACCTGGTCGCTCGTTTTGTTGTCTCTCTCTCGCAAAATCTGGCAACACTGAATTGAACTTTGTGGACCCCCCAGGAAGACTTAGCGACCACTTTGTGGAAGCTAATACATTCTCTAATAATGAATAAAGAACTGTGAGCGTGTGTGTGTTCTCCTGCAGACGGGGACGGTCGCAGTGAGCTGGTGGTGGGCTACACAGACCGGGTGGTCAGAGCTTTCCGTTGGGAGGATTCTGCGGACCCCGCTGACCCGCCGGGCTCCGGTCAGCTGGTCCTGCTCAAGAAGTGGCTTCTGGAGGGGCAGGTACGTACGTACGGGGACTCCCTCTTTCCCAGGTGTTTCGCCCAGGTCACGGAGTGACGTGTTGTAAGCTTGTAGATCTGCTATTTCTGCTATTTTTGGTAAATGTTTGAAAATGTATGAACAGTTTTCCATCATGGAAACGATTACGACGATGTTAACGATTTTGTGTGTGTGTGTGTGTGTGTGTGTGTGTGTGTGTGTGTGTGTGTGTGTGTGTGTGTGTGTGTGTGTGTGTGTGTGTGTGTGTGTGTGGTGTGTGTGTGTGTGTGTGTGTGTGTGTGTGTGTGTGTGTGTGTGTGTGTGTGTGTGTGTGTGTCAGGTGGACAGCTTGTCGGTGAACCCGGGTCCAGAGGGCTTACCAGAGCTGATGGTGTCTCAGCCAGGCTGTGGCTATGCCATCCTGCTGTGTACCTGGACTCAACAGCACCACTCCACTGGCCCTGCAGCCGAGGGACCTGCCTCACCCGGGAGGTCAGCACCTCATCATTTATGCATGGATACATAGACCATTGGTTCTCAAAGTGGGGCTCCGGGGACCCCCAGGGGTCCTTGGGGGGATACCAGGGGGTCCCCAGCAAAATTAGTTAATAAAGTCAGGGTTCCAGAAAAACAGTTTTCCAAGCCTGGAAAAAGTTTGGAATTTGGAATAATTGGAAATTTTTCAAAACTGTTCAGGATTGAAATTCTAAAATGGCAAAAGTAGCAGATCTACAAGCTCGAAAAGCGTCGCTTCGCGCCTACAAACTACTAGCGTGTAAATTTCAAAAATCATGACATTTTGTGCAAATCTTCATATTGTTTTTTTAAAGCGAACATTTTTAACTCAAATCTTTGCTTCTGGGGGGTCCCTGGAACAACAGTTTGCGGTCATCGGTCAAATACATATAATTTTGGGGGTCATTGACATGAAAAGGTTTGAGAACCACTGAAATATAGTACACACTAACAGATTTAAAGGTAGGGTAAGTGATATGTTTTGGATAAAACTAACTTAAAAGGTTAAAGCACTATATTCTGATAGTAATCATTGCTATAGAGTGTGTGTTCAGTCACCAGGGTCTTTAATAAACAGAAAATACATTTTCAGGAAGGTGACAACATTTCAGCCAATCAGGAGAGAGTACCCATTTATCAGCTCCATGTTTTATAGTGTTCCAGCTCCAATTGTGTCTGCTCATTTCTCTGTGTCAGCACTTCCAATTTCACTTGCTGAATCTGTATCCTGTCTGAGTTGTCTCTCCTGATTGGATACAATCCCAACCTGAAAATGCATCTTTCTGTTTATTAAAGAGATGGAGAGACAACGAGTCCCGTGTGTTACTGAACAAACACTCTATAGCAATATTGTATATATAACAATTTAGAGCTATTTAACACTTATTGTAACCAAAGAAAATCACCTAGCCTACCTTTTAATCTGGCCTCAAAAGAAAACATAATGTGTGTTATCTTAATCACACGATTTGATTAGATTATCTTTTTTGTCCTACAGTGAGGGGCCGTCCCGTGATGTGATTCTCCACTTGACCACTGGGCGGATCCACAACAAAAATGTCTCCACTCACCTCATTGGCAGCATCAGCAGAGGTACCAGAACAGATCATTGTGACTCACAATATAATTGTGTTTTCGGCATTGCACATTGGAACTGTAAATGTACATTTAATTTTGTCAAAAATGTAACAGGGCGGATATGGCAATTATCTTAAAAATACAAAGAAATGACTGGCGGCATTTGACATCATTTTACACGTTCAAAAATGTAAAAAAAAAATGTGGAAACAGCCAATCTACAAGCTCACAACTCACTGTTGTGAGCTTGTAGATCTTCCACTTCCATTTTCAACGTTTCGATTATGATTAATATAAAATAATTTAATTGTGATTACCTCAAAATAATTGCAATTTTATTGTGTATTCATTGTGACAGACCTAGCTGTCAATTGGACGTCTGAGTACTGTTAGAATAATGGTGCACACATAATCAATGTCTAATCATCACATCACATTCATGTCTGTCTTTCATAGGTTCAAAAGATGATTCTTCTAAGTGTGGCCTGTTCGCCCTCTGCACTCTTGATGGTACGTCTAGACATTAAGATTCTACAAATGCCTTCTGAATCAGCGTTGTTCTCACACTTTCAAGATTTTTCAAACAATCTTCAAAAATAGCAGATGTTCAAGCTCGCAGCAACAGTATCAAGTTGAAGCTCATAAACTGGTACTTTCTCCTGATTGGGCGAAAATTGTCAACCCACCTGAAAATGTATTTCCTGCTCATTAAATGATTACTATAAGAATATAGAGCATACATGGGCAACTGGTGGCCCGCAGGTTAATATGGGAATACTGATGATATGTAATTGATTTCAGCTGTTACAATTCCAAACATGACCCACTTCAATTGCTTCAGTCAATATTAGTAGCTTAATGACAAGTATTAAAATGATATTATCTTTTTTATGTCCAATGTATTTGTAATAAATCCCTATAAGTTAACATAAGTATAAGTAAATGCATTTGAAATTAAATAAAAATGTTGCTTTTCAGGATTCCAGTTCAAAAATAGCTAAAAAAAACAGGATTCCAATTAAAAAATAGCAGATCTACAAGCTCAAAACGCGTCGCAGTGCGATGTGTTTTGAGCTTGTAGATCGGCTACTTTTGCTACTCTTGTGTGACATAGAAGTACGGCATTAATTTACGAAAAAAGTAAAAATACGGAGATACAGTAAGAGGTGTCTGCCCAACAGTATGTGCAATGTGGCCCTCTGGAGTGAGTGTGGAAATATAGTGGCCCTCTCCATCATCATTTTTTAACACAGAAAGTTAGAATATAAGAGGTTTATGTGTTTGTTTGTTTGTTTACTTTGCGTGTCGTCATAGGAACCCTGAAGCTGATGGACAGTTCAGAACAGTTGCTGTGGTCGGTGCAGGTGGACCACCAGCTGTTCGCCCTGCAGAAGCTTGACGTCACTGTGAGTCTATATATCAGTGGTTTTCCACCCTTTTCATATCAAGGTGTGTCATTATGTGTTGGTCATTTAAGCCACGGACCACCATGATATGAGATTTAGACACCAAAACGTAGAATATTTCAGGGTTCCCACGGTCATGAAATTCCTGGAAATATTTTGAAATTAGAAAAACAGTTTTCCAGGCCCTGGAAAAGGTTTGGAATTAATCAAATGTTTTGGAAAATGTTTGGCTATCGTCTCTTGTCGGTCGGAAACCTCATGTGTCCAAAAGTGTTACTTTTCAGGAGTCAAATTCTAAAATGGCAAAAGTAGCAGATCTACAAGCTCAAAACGCGTCGCTTCGCGCTGCGTTTTGAGCTTGTAGATCTGCTACTTTTGATGCTTTTGTGTGACACTGTATGATTTACAAAAAAACACAAAAAGTTAAACTACGGAGACAAGAGGTTTCTGCCCGACAGCAACGAAATACATTGTTTTTGTCTAACATTACGTGAAAGATAAAGGTAAATCGTGGTAACATGCAGTGCTACTTGACACGTTGTTAGCTTGTAGATCTGTTCTTTTTGTCACGTGACACCTTCGCTCGAGTCTGTCTCGAGGGGTATTGATGGCAGACTGGTTTAAGAGTCTCATTGTTGCACTGTATGATTTCTATAGTCCTGGAAATGGGGTTAAAATACTTTGGAAAAGTTTTGAAAATTCATTGTTAAAAATGTGTGGGAACCGCGCTGAGAGGATCTTCACCCTTTTGGACTTTAATTCCATGCTGTATTAATGTGGGTACCATAGGAGAGATGATAACAGGCCAACGTTGATCAAAAATAACAATTCTTCTACATTCTCTAATTGTGTTAGACTTCTTGTAAATTAAGTAATGCAGACGTGTAACAATAACTTAACTCTTGAGAGCGTAAAATGTTACGCTCTCAAGAGTTAAAGATCTAATAAGGGTCCATTCGGTTACCGACGCTCCATCATTCAGCTCGGGACCACCTGAAACCCCTTCAAGGACCAGTGTGGTCAGGGCGTTTCGCTGTTTTAACCCCAGCAACCCCTATGTAAATTATGCCACTGCTGTAAAGCATCCCAGCCCAAACATTAACGTAACTAATAATTGGGCAGCGCGACCCGGAAATGACCGTAATAATCACAACACGGGAGCAAAAAATATTTAAAAAATATATATAAAATATGCCCACCGGGCATATGCCCGGTATGCCAAATGGCCAGTCCGCCCCTGCCAGTGTTGGTCCCCGGACCACTGGTTGAGAACCACTGGTTTATATGGTCTATATCAGTGGTTTTCAACCAGTGGTCCGGGGACCACCAGTGGTCCTTGAGGGAGTTCCAGGGGGTCCCCAGCTAAATGATAGATAGGAACCAAATGGACCCTTATGGGTCTGTAACTCTGAGAGTGTAACAAATTTGTACATTCTCAGAGTTAAATTAACATTGATTTTATAATAAAAATTGGGGTCCAGGTGATATAAATGCCATTAAATGGGGGTCTGTAGCCGAATGCATGTTAAACTGGGGGTCCTTGAAATTTAAATGGTTGAGAATCACTGCTAGAGCCGTAAAGATCGTCTCTTATTGGGGGTCCCTGGCATAACTTTTCAAACGGGGGTCCCTGGGCTAATGTGTGTCAATTTGGGGGTCCTTGACGCAAAAAAGGTTGAAAACCACTGGTCTATATGGTTCTATCTTCTGCCCATACATAGAAGAGCAGAAGTAACCCACGTGTGTGTGTGTGTGTGTGTGTGTGTGTGTGTGTGTGTGTGTGTGTGTGTGTGTGTGTGTGTGTGTGTGTGTGTGTGTGTGTGTGTGTGTGTGTGTGTGTGTGTGTGTGTGTGTGTGTGTGTGTGTGTGTGTGTGTGTGTGTGTGTGTGTGTGTGTGTGTGTAGGGGGACGGCAGAGAGGAGGTGGTGGCCTGTGCGTGGGATGGACAGACGTACATCATCGACCACAACCGCATGGTGGTGCGCTTCCAGTTTGACGAGAACGTCAACGCCTTCTGTGCAGGTGGGCTCACCTAAACAAAACAAAATCTCTAAATCAGGGGTCTTCAACAGGGGGTCCGGGACCCCTAGGGTGTCCTCAGAGTTACTACAGGGGGTCCGCCAAATCTTTGTGTGATAGGATTATTTTTTTTTAACCTTAACCACTTGAACCCTAACATCCCTTTTCTGAAGAGAACTTTAGCCAAAAATAGCCGATCTACAAGCTCACTGTGAGCTTGTAGATCTGCTATTTTTTGGCAAAGAGGTGTTTGGTGTAGAGGGAAAAAACAGCAGACCAAGTAAACAAAAAAAGTTGAATCTGAAACACAATTTTATACAATATAGAGGGGGTCCCTGCTTCATCTCTCTCTCAGCTAGGGGGTCCTTGGGCTGAAAACTTTGAATACCCCTGCTATAAATGCCTTTTAGGCTTTGTAAACAAAGACTGGGTCTTAATTGGTTAACGTATCAACATTCAGGGATTGTTAACGTGGGCAGATGGATACATAATTCCGTCTGTTGTGTGTGTGTGGTTTCCAGGACAGTACACCTGTAAGGACGGCCAGAACAGCCCGTGCCTGGTGTACGTCAGCTTCAACCACAAGATCTACGTGTACTGGAGGGTGGAGCTGGAGCGCATGGAGCCCACCAACCTGCTGCGGGTCCTGGAGGAGAGGCCGGGGTTCAGGGACCACCTGGAGAAGCTGGGAGTGGGTGAGTTCAACCTTCCAGGACGCAGCCGTAAGCTTTTTATACATTTGAAAACTTGAAATGGGACATTCTGCATAATGAGTACTTTCACTTTTGGTACTTTAAGTACATTTTGATACCAATACTTTTGTACTTTTACTCAAGTAGATTTTGAATTCTGGACTTGTAACAGAGAATTTCTACATTGCAGTATTGATACTTTTACTTAAGTACAAGATTTGAGTACTTTTTTCCACCCTTTACTCAGAAGCCTCCACAACAAGCTGTCCCATGTCATAAATCATTTCCACATTTGTGTTTTCCTGTTTCTTTTTTCCCCTCACAGATCCAGACGACACATCTGCGGTGAAACAGTTGGTGGAGGATCTTCTTTACAGAGATTCACCGAGCAAACGCAGCAACACACAGCCTTAAAGGGCTAGTTCACAGTTTTGTAAATCTTCTCTTGTGTTTAATAACATTTTCTTTTCTTTTCTGCGTAACTTCTGGCGTTTTTTTCCTTGTTATTTCCCTATTCGGTGGAAGTGTGCGGTTTTAGGTAGGCTACAGGTGTCTTTTCAGGTGTTTTCAGGTGTCGTAACTGTCTTAAGTCCAAAACTGTTACTTTAAAATAAAATATAAAATAATTTAAAATATTTTGAATTTGATTTTCGAAATATATATACAATCACTTACAAAAAGGTTTAAACCCCACAGCAGAATATATACAAACATGTTAAGATCTGGAACGCAAGTGTGTCATTTTAAGCTTAGTTTGGCTATTCAAAAATAGCAGATCTACAAGCTCGCCGTGCTATGAGCTTATAGATCTGATATTTTTGAAGAATCGTGAAAAATTCTCTTTGAATATATATATATTTTTACGCAAACATTTGTAACTTAAATCTTTGCTTCTGGGGGTCCCTGGAAATAAATATTTTGAGATGGTGGTCCGTGGCCAAATACATATCATTTTGGGGGTCCTTGATATGAAAATGTTTGAGAATCACTGATATTATAGCAACATAACATAAGTGTTTCAGAAAACTGTTTTAGAAGACATTTGTAGAATTGGCCTCAGGTTTAATTAATTGGCCTTAATGGGTTGATAATGAAGAAGGCAGTTTCAGGACATGGAACCACATTTTTCAGAATCAACTTTATTGTCAAATCACAGGTTTACAGGATGTAAAACAGTGGGTGGAATGTATTTTTTTCGTTTTTGTTTCTTCCATAAGAGAAAGGGTAGAAGAAAAAAGGGGGGGGGGGCAAGGGGGAGGGAGATGAATCAAAACAAAGTATCTACCTATTACCTATTAGTACCGTATCCAGTGCGGTAAGTACCTGAGTTAAGACATAACAGTGCGGTAAGTACCTGCAGGTACCATGAGGTACTAGTGAAAATAGCAGATCTACAAGCTATTTTCAAATAGTTGATGCGTATAGGGTTCAAGAGGTAAAACTGGTCGCTTCTTTTGAGCTTGTTTTCGTAGACCTGGCCGCTTGTTTCTCTTTCAAAATCTGGCAACGATGGTTACAACTACAAATGAGCTGTGATGCTGCATTCCTTCAAATACCGCCATGCCCTTCATTATTAAGTCACTATCTGTTCTCGTTGTCGTGTTTATTTATCCAGTCTTTCATTGACATACCTTAAAGGCCCTGTCACACAGTGAACGCTGTCAGGCGCTTGCGTCATCAACCACACCCATTGTTTTTTTTTCAAGGCTGTAGCCACAATGGAGGCTTCATTCAAGTGGACCGTTGAAACCATAGATATATATAAGAAAGGCTAGATGGCTCAAGGGGGCGTCGCAAGCGTAGCTCAACCGCGGCCATCTTGCGACAGTCATTCATAACATTATGTCTATGGTGCATGTACTAATGAAATAACCATAGCGTGCTCAATTTTCGTCCGAATTTCAAACGGTTTGGTGTGTTGTAAACACCAAAGATGTAGTAATGATACTGCATGCTTATAATTATAATCATGAACTTAATATGAAAATAACATTAAGTATGCAGTATCATAACTACATCTTTGGTGTTTACAAGACAAAGTTTATTCTATAAAGATTGTCAACATTTTTCATCCAGTTAAGGTTTTTATCAGGGTGAGAACCGATGAAGACCATAACGGGTTGAAACATGATGGCAATGTTCATAGAATACACTTTGCCCTCCTAACTTTACTTCCTCTCCTGCACTTTTTTTTTTGAGTCCTCGGATTTCCTCTGCCTTTTGAAAGAAAAGTTCAGGTGGTAGAACTTGATCTGGTTTGTCCTCAAGTAACACTGTCCTCCAACAGACAAAATGCTGCTTAGAAAACGCTGAAGCAAAACAAAGTGTGTGTGTGTGTTCATTCATTCCTGCCTCTCTCTCTCTCTCTCTCTCTCTCTCTCTCTCTCTCTCTCTCTCTCTCTCTCTCTCTCTCTCTCTCTCTCTCTCTCTCTCTCTCTCTCTCTCTCTCTCTCTCTCTCTCACACACACACTCACCTGCCATCATGAAGACATAAATCTATGTTCATTTCCTTGTTCAGTCTCTCAGCTTTTTCGTCAGACTGAGATTCACTCGTCAGTCAGAGACTTAATTTGACACGAAATAACCTTCAGCAGTCAATAGATGAATTAACAGGCTGATTAATTGAAGATCGACTGCAAGAGACAGACGATATCCACTGAGGTAAGAACACAGATGATTAGTAGGACTACTACAATTTATAGGATCAACAACCTAGATCTTGTTTAGATAGCATGTTATTTAAGCTTGTAGCTATTTAAGCTACAGGCAGTGGTGGATAAAGTACTCAAATGTTTTACTCAAATAAAAGTATCAATGTAGAAATACCCTGTTACAAGTAAAAGTCCAGAGTAACAGTACAAACGTATTGGTATAAGAACTGTACCAAGTACCAAAAATAAAAGTACTCATTGTGCAGAATATCCCATTTCAAGTTTCAAATGCATAAAAATCTTTTGAAAATAGCAGATCTACAAGCTCACAATGTGTTGCATTAGGACGCATTATGAGCTTGTAGATCTCCTATTTTCAAATCACTGAAATGTATAGGACTGAAGTGGTTAATGTGTTTTGTAATAATAATCAAAATCTACAAAGTAACTGGTAACTAAAGTTGTCATATTATAGTGGGGTAAAAGTGCAATATTTTCCTCTTATATGTAGTGTACGAGTAGAAGTACAGAACATTGGAAATACTCGCACTAGTAAAGTAAAAAAGACCTCAAAATTGTACTTAAGTACAGTACTTGAGTACATGTACTTAGTTACTTTCCACCACTGCTTCTGAATGTGTCTACGTAGGAGGTGCGCTTCTTTCCCCTCCTAGCTGTGCCTTGGGTTGGCTCCCACAGTGTCAGTTTGCTTTGGCTGACACAGTGCTGCTCTACTAGCCTCTTCCTTTTCTCTCTGACCTTGTCTGTGAGGCCTCCGTAGAGGTTTGCGTTTTTAGCCTGGCATGGCCAGACTAATGTCACTGCGTATATATTAGTGTGGAATCTCTGTGTGGAACCTGTATTTCCAAGGGGCGAATTTAAAAAAAATGCTTCTGGTGATAAGCCCGCCCCCATATCTGCATTCTGATCGGTGCCCCACAACTTCGGGGGGGAGGATAACCGAGCCAGACCAAATCTGCCGAGGCCAGAGGGTAGGCCTGGCACAATTATTTCATAATCGCAATTATTTGAGATAATCGCAATTGTTTTTGCATAATCGTCATAATCGTTTCCATGTTGAAAAATTATAAAAACGCAGATCGACAATAGTTGAGTAACTGTACTGAGTTACTTTAAACCATTGGCTACTGCTACTACACTAGTACTAGTGCTACTCATTATTGTTATTATTATTGTTTTTCTCTTCTAGTATTCCCGGTGTAAACAGCCTCGGTGAACGTTCCAGACCAGAAGATGGAATGGCACAACATGGCCTCCAGTCTGGCCCGTCAGGAAGAGGAGCTCACCTGCCCCGTGTGCCGCGACATCTTCAAACATCCCGTTCTGCTGTCGTGCATGCACAGCTTCTGCAAAGCCTGTCTGCAGGAATGGTGGAAGTCCAAGCCAACGATGGAATGTCCCGTCTGCAACAAAAGGTCCTCCAGGGACCAACCCACCACAAACCTGGTAGTGATGCACCTGTGTGAGAACTTCTTGGAGGAGAAGAACCCCTCCCAGAGCCCCGCGTCGCCGACCTCCGCCGACCGCCGCTGCTCCGCGCACGGGGAGAAGCTCTCGTTCTTCTGTCTGGACGACGAACGGCCGGCGTGTCTCGCGTGTCGCGATTCGGAAGAACACGTCGGACACAAGTTCTTACCCGTGGACGAAGCGTTGAGGCGTTGCAAACGGAACGTCCAGGAATCGTTGCCGCCTTTAAAGGAGAAACTTGTGGCCTTTGATGAAGTCAAAGCAAATTACGACCAGACGGAAAGTCACATCAAGGTTCAGGCCCGGAACACAGAGACTAGGATCAAGGAACAGTTTGAGAAACTTCATCGGTACCTACAAGAGCAAGAGCAGGCCAGGATCTCTGCTCTGAGGAAGGAAGAGGCACAGAAGAGTCAGAAGATAAAGACGAAGATTGAGGAGCTGAACCAAGACGTGGTGACCCTCTCAGATGCTATCCGAGCCGCCGAGGACCAGCTGAAGGCCGACGAGCACGTCTCGTTCCTGCAGAACTACAAGACCACGATGGAAAGAGTTCAGCTCACCCCGCACTGCCCCCGGCCAGTCTCAGGAACACTGATTGACGAGGCCAAACATTTGAGCAACCTGGCCTTCAGAGTCTGGGACAAGATGAAGGACATCGTCTCCTACACCCCTGTGATCCTGGACCCCAACACCGCATGGCCAGGACTCGTCCTGTCCGATGATCTGACCAGCGTGAGATACGGAGACGCTCGGCAGCAGCTTCCGGACAACCCGGAGAGGTTTGACATTTACGCGAGGGTCCTGGGTTCTGAGGGCTTTAAGTCGGGGACCCACAGCTGGGACGTTGAGGTCGGACACAATAGACACTGGTCGCTGGGCGTGTTAGCGGAGTCTTTTCAGAGGAAAGGAAAAACGGGGAGCGGATACTGCATGTTATTTTTCAGTAATGGCAAGTATCAAGCGTTCTCCTCATCGGGGTCCAGCGCTGAGCTCTCAATGTACCGGATGCCCCAGAAGATCAGCGTCCAGCTGGACTGGGACAGAGGGAAGCTGTCCTTCTCTGATCCCGATTCCAACACACACCTACACACCTTCACGCACACTTTCAGCGAGAGACTGTTTCCATACATTTATAGTGGTCGTTATGGTGGTGGTAAGTCTCTGAAGGTGTTACCCGGGAAGATCTGTGCCTCTGTGCAAAACAACAGTTATAATGTCTATAGCGTCCAATAAAAGCCTATTGGATATATTGATCTGGTATTGCTTAAGTGCTCTCCAGATCAAAAGGGAATGTTTATGTCAGGCCATCAATTATACATTTTAATTAACTGTGATTATTTAATTGATGTATCATCCAGTTTTTAATTACTAGGTATTAGATAGATTAGATAGATAGATAGATAGATAGATTATTAACAACCTGCTTTTATTTGTACATTTGTACATTTATCAGTCAGTTTATAATTAAATGTGTATAATCATAACATGATTTGAATATTAACTGATTATTATTGATTACATGGTTTTATTTCACATTGTACATTTATCAGTCAGTTTCTAATTAAATTTGTATAATCATAAATTGGTATCATAACATGATTTGAAATGAATTGATGTTATCTGCCTTTTTCAATGAGAATGGCGTGGTTTGATGGTCTTGCGAGTCTTTCCGCTTGTCGCGCAGTGTATGCGCTCTTTAAGCCTGCTGGTACATGCCATACCATGCTGATAAAGTTGTCGGCGGTGCACAACTTTATCAGCGGGAAACCATAGTTTGGTGTGGCCGTGCCCCAACAAGTAAAAGTCTGGAATAAAAAATACAGGCCTACTTGAGTAAAAGTATGAACGTATTGGCATCAAAATGTTATGTACTTAAAGTAGGCCTACCAAAAGTAGAAAGTACTTACTCAAATAATTGTAGTGGTGTAAAAGTACAATATTTGCCCCAAAAAAGTACTTAACAAAAAGAGCAGACCAAGTAAACAAAAAGGTTTCATCTGAAACACAATTTTATACAATATAGAGGGGGTCCCTGCTTCAACTCTGTGTGAACCCTAACCCTAACCCTAACCCTTTTTTATAAAGATTTTACATACAGAATCGGCAGTTACCATTACAACTAAAGTACTATTTTATAATGTTTCTGCCTGCCTACAACAACATAATGTGTGTGAGCTAACTGACTGAGCAGAGTGCAATTGAATGTTAAATTTAGAAGACAATGGAACCCCCCACTGTGTGGGTGAGAAGGTGTCAGTTGGTCTGGAGCACAGAGGGGAGACAGTAACCAATAGGATCGCTTTATTTGGGGATCAAAATGATCGTATTTCAGGCTGTGTAGGGGGTAATGAAACCTCAGTCATGCTAGTGTTAAGTACAGTAATTGAGTACATTAAGTAGTAGGCTACTTAGTTACTTTCCACCACTGCTACCAACCTCTGCATGTGTTGAAAACTGACGATCTACAAGCTCACAATGTGTCGTGCACACAACGCATTGTGATGAATTGAATGATGAATTACATAAATGTATTTTAAAATGTCAACCAAGGTTTTGGGAAGTCTCTGTTTGCAGACAATGGCGCCATCTGAAGGAGAGGGGAAGGTATTGGTCGTTCTCAGTCAAACTCAAAAGGCCTCAGACCAGATAAGTGAGGATTTAGGATAATAACATCTCATATTAAATTCATGATTTGGCTTCTGCTTTGAATCTTTCTATCTATGAATGTCCCTTATAGAAAGAGTAATGGTTTCAAATTTAGATTAAGCTCTACTGTCTGCTTCATGGAGAAATGGCTGGTAGGGATATGTTTAATCCCTGTATCTGGTCAAACACATGCATTTCCTTTTGGAAAATGTAGACTGTCTGATATGTTTGACATTTATATTTGATAATATTAAAATTGAATAGTTTTATTAAACTATTACATTATTCCCTTTAAGCCTGGCATTCCTATTTTGAGCAAATGTTCGTAATTCTTCAAATATGTAATTTTTTTTGTTCAAAGATTGATTAATTGATTGATTGATTGATGTACTTTATTTAGTAAGACATGAGAACAGTACATGACAGTACATAACAGTACATGGAAGTACAAATTCGCAATACAAGGTCTACTAAACTGGATAGCTCAGTTAAGCACGTAGCTTGTTTAAGATGAGATCCCCACGCACACAAATCATGATGACATATAAGAGACAGACAGATATACACACTACTATACAGAATGTCATACAATCAGTTTACAGGTTACTGGTATGAAGAGTGAAAAATATGTACAAAAAAAAGAGAGAGAGAGGGGGGGGGGGGTAGGTTAGGACTTGGACAGGGGCCATTTTTGAATTGCAGCCTCCTGAAGGTGTATCTTTAGGGCATTTTTGAAAGTGAGTAGGGTTTTACACTCCTTTACTCCTTTTGGTAGGGCATTCCACATTTTAGATGAATAGCATGAGAAAGAGTTCATTCCCTTTGTTGTGCCAAATCTGGGTTGAACATGGTTTGTGGAGCTGCCTCTGGTGTTATGATCATGGACTTGATTAACATTTTGGAAGTATTTGGACAAATACAGGGGGATCCCAATGTTGTGGTGTATCTTGAAGACCAGGCCCATAGCAAGTTGCTGTACTCTGTCCTCAACCCTAAGCCATCCAATCCTAGCAAAATGATCAGGGGTTAGATGGGTTTTGTAATTGAGGCCAAGAAGTAGCCTTACAAGTTTGTTTTGGGATGTTTGGAGCCTTGTTACTAGTTGATAGTAATGGCAGATGATCTGAAGACAATCTAAAGGCAACAAATAGAGCACTGGCCATGACAAGACAAGAATGTAAGAAAAAGAGTAAGATTTGAGCAGGGGTGTAGGATCAACAACATGAGCCATGTTATTTATGTGGCCATATTTAATATAATAATCAATATTTTAATGTATCGAAAAATATGTCACCATAAACATGCATGAATGTAATTATGGATTATAGAATGGAAATAAGCTCTCAAGCTTTTTGTTTTAATCCTTTTGACAAATATGGTAATGTATTTGCACGTTTTTTGAATAAAAATCAATCAATCCATCATAATCAATATAATTCAAAACGTAATGATAAATGATGGAACTACAAAAATAAAAGCATATTATCAATATAATCACATCAAACATGTCAACACAATACCAAATAATATGGTTCAAGCCGAACGATATATGACAAACTCTACAATATATGTTATAAATAATCAATCATATCTAATCCTGTTACAATAATAATTTAATTACAAGTTGACTAAATTTAGACTTCCGTCCATCTACCAAAGTCATTAAAAACTAAATGATAAATCAATAAAAAATGATCAGTTCATTCAAAAATAATAATCCATAACCTGCCATAAACAAGAGCCCCTAATCAGTACAAAATGAATATATTCAATATTCAAAATAGTCAAAATGTATTGGATGCTAGACATTCAAACTGTGGTTTTCCAGAGTGATACAGATATTCCCTGGTAACACCTTCACAGACATACCATCATCTTCATCAAAAGTACGAATGTATGGGAAGAGTCTCTCAGTGAAAGTGTGTGTAAAGGTGTGTATGTGTGTGTTAGTATCAGGATCAGAGAAGGACAGTTTTCCTCCATCCCAGTCCAGTTGGACTCTGATTCGCCGGGGTTCATGCTTCACTGGGAGGACATTGACTCCAGCACCAGACCTGAATACTCTGTATTGGCCTTTATACAATTCAATATTCCAGTAGTCACCCCCTTTATCTCCCTTCCTCTGAAAAGACTCCGCTAACACACCCAGTGCCCAGTTTTTATTGTGTCCAACCTCAATATCCCAGCTGTGAGACCCTGAGTTAAAGCCCTCAGAACCCAGGACAAACCCGTAGAAGTCAATCCTCTCTGGGTTGTCAGGAAGCTGGAGCCTCTCTTCATATTTCAAAAAAATCACACTGGTCAGATCATCAGACAGGCTGTATCGTGGAAAGGCAGTGTTGGGGTCCAGGATGACAGGAGTGTAGGAGACAATGTCCTTCATCTTATCCCAGACTCTGAAGGCCAGGTTATCCAGGTGTTTGGCTTCATCTATCAGTGCTCCTGAGACTGGCTGTGGGTCCTGCAGGGTGAGCTTGACTCTTTCCATTGTGGTCTTGTAGTTCTGGAGGAACGAGGCGTGGTCGTCTGCTTTCAGCTGGTCCTCGGCGGCTTGGATTGTATCTGAGAGGGTCACCATGTCTCTGTTCAGCTTCTCAATCCTCTCCTTTATCTCCTGACTCTTCAGTTCCTCTTCAACCCTAAGAATGGCAATCCTGGTCTCCTCTTCCTCTTGTAGGAACTGATGAAGGTTTTTAAATTGTTCCTTAATCTTCGTCTCTGTGTTCTGGGCCTGAACCTTGATGTGTTTTTCTGTTTGGTCATAATCAGTTTTAACTTTATCAAAAACTTCCAGTTTCTCCCTTAAAGGCTTCAGTAATTCCTCAACTTTCTTTTTGCAACGCCCCGACGCTTCGCCCACAGGTAAGAACCTGTGACCGGCGTGTTTTTCTGAATCCCGACACACGAGACATGCCAGCTGTTCATCGTCCAGACAGAAGAGCCTGAGCTTCTCCCCGTGTGCGACACAGAGGTCCTCTGAGCTCACCAACGAGGCGCTCCGGAGTTTCTCCTCCAAGAGGTTCTCACACAAGTTCTTCAACACTAAGTTTGTAGGAGGATGGTTACTGGAGGATATTGTTTTACAAACAGGACAATCATGTGTTGGTCTTCCTGTCCACCATCGCTGCAAACAGTCTTTGCAGAAGCTGTGGCTGCATGACAGCAGAACAGGATGTTTAAAGATGTCACAGCATACGGGACAAGTGAGCTCCTCTTCTTGACGAGTCAAACGGGAAGCCATTGTGTCTGCAGTCACACTCTCTGATCTAGGATGTTACACCAGCAATACTAGAGGAGGAAACAACAACAATAACATTATGAGTTATGAGTAGTAGCAACAGTAATAGTAGACGTAGTAGTGGTAGTAGTATTATTACTAGTGGTTGTAGTATTCATTGTAACATAAATCATTTCAGTACTTGCTCTAATTATAGTGATAACACTAGACTAGAGCATTAGCAGTATTATTTAACAGTAATTAACAGTATTCGTAGTAGGCTATTACACGTTTTTCGCAGTTTAAGGGAAACTTCACCCATTTTCAACCTATCGTTATGTAATAGATATAACATTTCTTGAATCATCCCGAACATTTTATTTGCAAAACATGTTTTTACAAACACAATGAATTAAAGGTATGTTGCTCAAAATCCTTAATTTATGGATAAATATGTAGCAAATATTTAACAAAGCCATTTTGTCATTGTATACAAAAAAAAAGATTTGTAGTGAGGGGAAATGATTTTTCTGTATTTGACTCAGCAGTGTGCTAATCAGAGTGACCACATGGGGGAGCTGTTAAGGCTTACGTTTCTTACTCAGGTTCACTTTTACACAAAGCCTGGAGTAGCTCATAGGAGTAGCAAAGGATCGGACCTTTAGCTATTGGACCTTTTGACTCTGGCCTCCCATGACTCAGCTCAACTTAACTCAGTTACTGCTGCCCTCCACAAACAAGACAGTCAAAATGTTACAACACTGTACAGTCATGTAACATTGTACTACTCTGTATGTGTCTTCTGATGTAATATGGCTAAGCTTTTAATGAAAGTTGTATTCTTTTTTCCAGTCACTTTCTCATTCATTTCTTGAAACTCTAACCTCATTCTCTTTACAGTGCCTCAAAACACCAGATGTTAAGACAATTGGCCAAAACACCATTTCACTTCCCATTGTATTTGTAAAGAATGCAAAACACTAAATGCAGTTTGCATATTCTGGCTAAGTAACCCTAACCCTAACAAGCCCAAATAAGCAACTACACATTAGAAACAAGCCCCAAAAAGCAACTACACTTTAGAAACAAGCCCCAAAAAGCAACTACGCTTTAGAAACAAGCCCAACAAATAGCATCTACACGTTAGAAACAAGCCCAAATAAGCAACTACACTTTAGAAACAAGCCCATAAAACTACCAATATTAAAGTGACTTTATAGAAAAATATACTAGTACACACTAATGCACACACTAATTCACACAATGATCATATGGCACTATTATTTGATGAAATTGATGTAAAAATTAACTGACATACATTTGACACATGTGGTTATCATTTTAATTGTTAGAGTGTCTTTTGCACAGATGGTCTATTGTTATGAAAATATATATATATATATATATATCATTTTACAGCAATGTATATAGCACAAAGAAAAATAAAATGCAACATCGTGTCTACACCTCCTGATACTTAACTTCATTAATGAAAGTCAACATTCACCTGAGAGCTATTTATCAATTCAGGACTTTAAAAAAAGATCTGATAGAAATGTATAGCTACTGTATAGGATTATGCTGGGCAGATTGTGATGACTGGTTCCCACCATTTAGCATGTAATGATGTATGCAATGAAGTAAGACCATTCAGCACAATCAACAGAGAACCAATATACTACATTTTGATCAACATGAAGTAACTTAGCAATGACATACTGTAATGTTGTGGAGACTGTATACATTATTATTTGCATGAATGTGCATTTGCCGTTTGTTCAGAAGAATAACAAATCTTCTATGTGCAACTGAAAAGATTTTGAAATATCAATTCTGATCTGAGACAAAAGATGAAGTTAGACATATTTTTGCTAGATGTAGTAATAGCAGTTATAGAAGAAGTTGTTCTGTTTTTGAGTGAAGTATGATCTGTTCTTACCTCAGATTGTAGCAGTTACAAAGCTCTGTCTGTCACAAAGGCTATCTGGAGTGAATGTCAGTCAAACAAACGGAGTGACTGAACAAGGAAATGAACTTAGAACAAGGAAATTGATTATCTTGTGATAGGAGTGTGTGTGTGTGTGTGTGTGTGTGTGTGTGTGTGTGTGTGTGTGTGTGTGTGTGTGTGTGTGTGTGTGTGTGTGTGTGTGTGTGTGTGTGTGTGTGCGCGTGCGCGCGTGCGTGCGGTTGTTGTTGAGGCTCTAATTACGATCATCTCATGTTGTCAGCTGTATTGTAAGTGAATGTGACAATAAAACCCTTGAAGTTTGAACCTCTTCACACATTAATTAGCATATAGGCCTATTTGGTCCTACGGAGGAATTTCAGTTTTCAGCTTCATCAATCTGATTGCTGCTCACAGAGGACCGCAGGGGTTATGCGTGTGCCATAAAACTGCAAAAACATGATTAGGCACAAATGTTCTTGGGCATCATGTTACAATGGCTACCAAAAACAAGGTTTTGATATTCCATACTGTTTTTCTAAACTTCTTATTTAAAAAAAAAAATCACACCCTGTGTGAAGGTAGCGGCGCCTTTGATACATTTTGTCATCGATATGTGTTTATAATGTGTTTATAGCCATGTGTCACGTGAAGCTTGACCAATCACTTTGTTGACACACCTGACCAATCAGAAAGTTGACGGACCTGACCAATCAGAACGTTGACGGACCTGACCAATCAGAACGTTGACGGACCTGACTAATCAGAACGTTGACGGACCTGACCAATCAATACATTGACGGACCTGACCAATCAGAACGTTGACGGACACGGACAAAGTCAGGTATAGAGCAGGATCCGCTCTATACCAAAAGGTATAGAGCGGCTAGCGCCGCTAAAAATGTGCACATATACATATACATCGGCTATTTTCACCAGTTTGGGTCCCGGGAAGACATCAAATGTATCTTTTGGGTTAGGGTTCGGTTTTGGCGTATAACCACGCCCACCTGGGCGAAACACCAAAGAAAGAGGGAGTCCCAGACAGGTGCACTCTTGATTATTCTCTGGCTGTCGGGTGGAAACCTTGTACAGTACAGTATGTCCAAACCGGTTACTTTACAGGAAGTGGAGAAAAACCCGACCTTATTTATAAAACCCACAGACACACGTAACCACTTTCATCTTCATTTAAAAACGTTCAAAAATAGTTTCCAAATGTATGAGTGTACAAATGGAACCAAATGGACCATTATGGGTCCAAAAAAAGAGTAATTTCTTTTGAACAACTCTGATATTGTAATTGTATAGCAGCAGACGTGAAGTCCACATACCAGCTCTGACGGTGTGATAAAAAAATAAAAAAATAATCATTATTCACCTTACAAACAAATAGCTGATCTACAAGCTTAAAACATGTCACGGAGTGACGCGTCGTAAGCTTGTAGATCTGCTATTTTTGGGAAATGTTTGAAAATGTATCAGTTTTCCATCATGGAAACGATTACGACGATGTTAACGCGCGTGTGTGTGTGTGTGTGTGTGTGTGTGTGTGTGTGTGTGCGTGTGGTTGTTGTTGAGGCTCTAATTACGATCATCTCATGTTGTCAGCTGTATTGTAAGTGAATGTGACAATAAAACCCTTGAAGTTTGAACCTCTTCACACATTAATTAGCATATAAGCCTATTTGGTCCTACGGAGGAATTTCAGTTTTCAGCTTCATCCATCTGATTGCTGCTCACAGAGGACCGCAGGGGTTATGCTTGTGCCATAAAACTGCAAAAACATGATTAGGCACAAATGTTCTTGGGCATCATGTTACAATGGCTACCAAAAACAAGGTTTTGATATTCCATACTGTTTGCCTGTAATTGACTTTTAATTAGTGGAGGGGGCATTCTCATATACTGTAAGACACACCATATCATAAACCCAAATTCCACTCAACCCCAAATTGGTATCACATGTTGAGGGGCCTCTATAGAGTTAGTGCACCTCCAAAAGTACTTTCACTTCTGTCCACATGAGCGGCACCACAAATGTTTATTCCAGTAGAATGATTCACTGCCTGCTAGTGAACTTTAAACCTTGCTCCACACAGACATACACCTGTACAGTATGAGACCATTATGCTACAAACCTGTCTGATATACATGTTTCATATTAGAGAGAAAGATAAGATATGATCCATAAAATAAAAAGAATATTGTTTCCCAGAAGCTATCAATGATTTGCTTGATTTTTATTAGCCTACTTGACTAATAATGGACATTGTGTTGACCTGGTCTTTACAGACAAAAGGTTTAAGAGAGTTCTGTAGTGCGTGGGTGCGTGGGTGCATGGTGTTGTGGTGAGGCCAAAATTGTTCTGCCCCGGTTCTCCTCAGTGGCTGGAGCAATTGATCTGAATTTGCACACAGCCATTCACCCTTACCATGTGCACCTAACAGCGAAGCCCGTTTTCCGATTAGACAAAATCTCAGCTGTTTATTAGCGGTTTTGTGTTCGCTGGCTCCCGGGTTGCCAGATCATGTTTGCATATCCCCCTACGGGTATGGTCTAGTAATAATCATAATGTAAATAGGCCTTCTGCATTATGCAACTTATGGATGTATTTTACACTCATATTGATATCTAACCTGTTTTTCTGTTTCTTTCTTTCTCTAGATCTTTCTCTAAATATATCTTTCTATCTCTCTATAACTATCTTGAAACCGCAAATATGGAGCTTTTGTACAACAAAGAATGAATCCCACTGACATTTTTACACCTGTAAACCTGTGATGTGACAATAAAGTTGAGGTCATTTGAGACAAGCTGTAAAACAGAGAAAAAAGGATAAACTTTGAACCCATGATTGACCTTATGGACAGCAGTGAGTGGTTATGGATAGGGTGCTGTTATTGACCTTCATGTTATTGTCTCCGCCAGGCCGAAAGGCATGGCGAGAGAGTATGTTTTACCCTCCGTCCGTCCGTCCGTCCGTCCGCGTGTGTGTGTGTGTGTGTGTCCTGTCTGTGTGTTAACAGCTAATCTCCGGCACCGTTGGCCCGGTCGCTGCGAAACTGTGCACACCCACTCCCTGGATGCCAATTCAGAACCTCTGCCCCACATTTTTCACATGGGCCTGTTATAGCGCCACCAGGAGGCCGATTTGTGCAAAACCCATTTTTTCTCATTACACCTACAGCTTTTAACCAAACGTCATGCAAATCGGTACACAGTATCTCTATAGTCATGTGATCAACCCGGATCTGTCTGATTTCCCATATTGCATCCTCATTGGCTAAGGTTGGCTTCCAAAGTTTGCAGGATTGGTCCGTTTTGAACAAACTGCCTCCAATCATGAACGCAGCTTGCCATTTCCATAAAATTGCACACGCACATTCCCACTAGGCCGAGGAAGAAATGCCACTTGAACATTTTCAAATCAGCCTCATGGTGGCGCTATAACTGGCCGATTTGCATTTTTAACTATAACTGCACCGATCTGCGTGAAACTTTGCACGCACACTCCCTAGAGGCCAAGGAAAAACATTGGACTGCATTTTTCACATCTGCTTTTTACAGCGCCACCAGGAGGCCGATTTATGTAAAATACATTTTTGGAGATTATTCCTTCAGATTATGTCCAAAAAACACGCAAATTGGTACACTGCATCTCCATAGTCATGTGATTCTGATGGATCTGTCCGATATTTCATATTCCATCCTATTTGGCTTACAGTGGCTTCCAAAGTTTGCAGGATTGGTCAGTTTTAAACAAAATGCCTCAAAACATGAATGCAGTGTGCAATTTCCGTGAAAGTTTGCATGCAGATTCCCACTAGGCCGAGTAAGAAATGCCCCCCTTTTCACATTCACATTGGCCTTTATAGCGCCACCAGCAGGTCTAATTTAGCAAAACACATTTTTGGAACAAAATGCCTCAAATCATGAATGCAGTGTCATCCCATTGAAAGGCCTAAGAAGAAATGCCACCCTTTTCACATTGGCCTATTATAGCGCCACCAGGAGGCCACAATAACCTACCTGACCTGGCGGAGACCTGTGCTCCGAGGAGCACTTTTTCTAGTTTCGCTTTTAAGTTTGATTATTAATCTGTTGTGTTTCTTCCTCATTAATCTTTCAAGAATAGATTCAGAGCTGTGCTTGAATATGTTGTCGGTAGCCCCGTTGAGACCCTATGCACATTGGCTACAAGTGGGCGGGCCTTCAGATCAGGAAGCAGGCCGCGCTTTACCCAATCAAATGTAGTGGGCGGGATTTACATCTGTGGGCTCGCTTCCCACTGTAAACAAACCAAAACTCATTTAACAATGGCGTCCTCGAAGCCGACAAAACCACACAGTTAGTAACATTTTAACGTGTTCTTTCATCATAGAAACAAGTGGGACAAGTTAACCAAAACGATCCATGTTCTTTGGGAGAAATGGTGTTAGTGTTCCGTGCGGAAATATTGTTAGTGGGAATGAAAACATAGGCGCACCACTGGAAGTGGAGGGCTGAAAGCATGTCCAAACCCCAGTTTCCAGCAAGCATAGGTAGTTAATCCCCCCCAAATGAATATGTAATTGTCCACGGACCTCCATCTGAAAATATTTTGTGCCAGGGACCCCCATATAAGATTTGTTGTTAAAATGTTTAAAAAATATTCAAAATATTCATTCATTCTCAATATATTTGGAAATTAACAGATCTATGACCTCGCAACGTGTCGCTGTGAGCTTGTAGATCTGCTATTTTCAAATAGCAAAGTGGTAAAACACAGCCTAGTAGCTTCTTTTGGGCTTGTTTTCATAGACCTGGCCACTTGTTTCTCTTGCAAAAGAATGAAACACAGGACAGGAGTTAGACTACAGCCAGAGCCGTATAAGAGTTACGACACTAGCGCTGACTCCCATTGTAAGAATGGAATGCGGAAGTGCTCTGTCTATCTCAATGAGATAGTTCCAATGTTTGGAACGGGGTGCTCCTTCCATTCCGACATCTCGCCACTCCGACTAGTGGCTTCCGCGTGCGGTTAGGGTTAGGGTTAGGGTTAGGTATAGGGTTCGTCAACGTCGGAAAGGCGACATGTCGGAAAGGCGAAATGCACCCGTTTGGAACTATAGCCCATAGCAGCCCGCTTTGCAGCGATATCAAAGCGTGACGTTACTCTCTCTTCTACACTTTGACTACAGCTAAGAGCAAGTGTTAAGAGCCATTGATCATAGATTTGAATCAGCTGTGTGAAGTGGAATGAGTGATAACAGGAAGTGATGCCCAGAATTCACTCAAGGGCTCATTGGACACTTGTAATACCTTCAGACAAGTCCACCAATAAAACAATAACTAAATTAACTAATGGCCTCATTTCCCCATTTTGCATGCCACAAAAAACAGAGCCTGGACACTTAAAGTCCCACTGACAAAGTGAGTACACACAAACACACACACACACACACACACACACACACACACACACACACACACACACACACACACACACACACACACACAGACATCATAGCATGCGTGCGGTTTCATTAACACTCCACGTTACATTGAGTTTGAATATGGGTTGATATCATTCAGCAGGTTATGTTGTAAATTATGTTGGTGTGTGCTGTTAAAACAAAGAAAGATATTCCTTTGAACTTTGATCACCTGCCCCTGTCATGATATGTCTGCTTTGTTTATTTTGTAGCGTCATCATAGTGTTTCCTGTTTTACTTAGTTACTGTTTGCCTGTCTTGTCTCACATGTCCTGTAATTAGCAAATGTGATCACCTGTGTCTTGTTCAGGTCCAACCTAGTGTGTTGATTGCAGTTTTGTTCACATGTGTCTAGTTAGTCTTTTGTCTATTTATACCCTCTGTGTTTGGTTTCCTTTGTCAGCTTGTAGAGTGTGTTCATAGCTTCCATATTGTTAAGGTGGCCAGCGTTGTAAGTTGTAAGTGTTCTGTTCATTAAATCACCATTGGACTTGACTGGATATGGGTCTTTTATCTGACACAACGGCCCCTCTCATGGTCTCTGCACGCCCTGCCTCTGGCTGTTATGCCCAGTGGTGGACAGTAACTTCCAGTAAATGTACTTAAGTACAGATTCTGAGGATCTGTACTTTACTTGAGTATTAGATTTTGTTGATACTTATTACTCTTACTTGAGTACATTTCCGAGACAAATATTTTGCTTTTACTCCAGTATATTTCTAAGAAGGCTGTAAAGTACTGAGTACTATTAGGTTGGCTGTCTTTTCCACACTTCTGCTCTCACACTAGCATGTTTCTGGCTTCCCTCTCCGCTCGCCTCTTTGTTACATCTTGTATGGTTGTATAGGAGTAAAAGTATTTAGTTCTGGTTACTCAGTCATTTCTATTTTCATTTTTATAGGTGTTTCTGCAGGCTTTGTATAACGTAGTTATACAAGCACATCAGTGCATGCAGTGCAGGTGGTTTCAGAGAGTTACTTCTCTGAAACAAGAGTTATGAGATCTACTTAAAGAGGCACTATGTAACTTTTTTTAATGAAATTTAGTCGAATCTGTATGGTAGAGTATGTTAATACAATATAACTTATCCAATTAGGGTGGTTATATTTTGTCTCCCTGCTCTTCTATTGAGACATTTAGATTGTGTCAAAGGTCATGTCTCACCAAGACACAGGATCTGACATGAATTGTGACCTGATGTGTCAGTATAGGAAATCAAAGGTTGTTTGTGTGAGACCAAGCAAGTCGACTTGTCTGTCTGCCATCTTGTTTTGACACGGTGAAGTTCACCGCTGTGCATGTTGGCGGCATCTTGTTTTGACAAGGTGAAGTTAACGGTTGTGCTTGTGGGTAGATATGAAACATCCTCTGCTCTCGTGCTTGTGGGTAGGTATGAAACATCCTCTGCTCTCGTGCTTGTGGGTAGGTATGAAACATCCTCTGCTCTCGTGCTTGTGGGTAGGTATGAAACATCCTCTGCTCTCGTGCTTGTGGGTAGGTATGAAACATCCTCTGCTCTCGTGCTTGTGGGTAGGTATGAAACATCCTCTGCTCTCATGAGAGCAGAGGATGTTTCATACCTACCCACAAGCACGAGTGGTCACAAAGAACATTTCTTGCAAACAACATCTGCCTCACTGCAACCACCATCTCTGACTCATCTCTGCCGATTTATGTTGGGTGGGTAGGGTACTCAACAACAAGTCACACACACATCAACCAAGTTTTAACCCCTTAATTAGAAATACCTGATGAATGTCAGTTGGAAACATTGTACTCGCATTAAAATACTTTTTTTTTGCTGTAAGTGAAGACAGTGTGCACGATCATCATTATTTCCTGTCTCATGCAGTGGCTGCCTGCTCCTACTTTTTTTTTTACTACATTTCAAGACATACAATTTGATTATTGGCTGATGATGAAACCATAACTGGTATAAGGACTTTGCAGATTACAGGGAGAGAGTTTGAATGACAGAAATCTGTTCACAATAACACACGGTATCAGAGCGGGTACATCGTGCATCCTGTGCACGTTACAAAGCATCACACAATAGTCATCCGACCGACACATTTCCTGTGGGTGCTCGGCTTTCTCATTGGGTGCTCGGGCTCCTCGTCACCCACAGGATTGGCGCTAATGTCTGCAGTTCTCTGCACAAACATGCACTGAACAGATAGAATGTTCTGTTTTCTATGTCACCTGTATGCATGCAGAATGAGCATGGAGCATGTAAGGTAATCACCAGATGTTACTTATAATCTGATGAAAAAATATGTGTAATCACGGTAATGAAAACGCCCTTCATGACAGTTACACATTGCATTTATGCATATATTTTTTATTATTTTTCTTTTTATAGGACAGATGGCCGCAGTTTAAAGTTAGCTCCATGTCCTAATCGTTGAAGCTGAATATTATTGTATCTTGACAAAAAGGTCACAGTTGATGGCCCTGGATCTGAGAATTTGTACCAAATAGATTGTCTTTACCACCAAAGTACATTAAGTACATACAATTAATTAATACAATTAATGTGATCTGAGTGCAGCTTTGTCAGCGATGTGTCACTCATGTTTGACTCCTGTTATTTCCTCATGAGAAAATAATTCTCTTTTGAGGCACTGGGGTTCACACTGGTCCCGAGGAAGACTAAGCTGACCGCACTTTTGTGGTGGCCCACATCAGATCTGCTAAGTCCATCGAGATTTTTAAGTCCTTACAAAAAACTCACCTTCTCTCTGGCTTTTAACAACATCCACTCCAAAATATTCCTATTTTAACTCCTATCTAATGTTTTCTACCTTCTGTGTACATACTGTAGGTGTAAATGAACAATCTCGCTCTATGTCTGTGTCTCCTATATGCATGCATCTTATGTGTTTTATACATGTTTTTGTTTTTGTGTTTTTGTTCTTTGATTTGATGTATGCTTTTCTTTTACCTGTGCAGCACTTTGGTCAACTAAAGTTGTGTGAAAATGTGCTCTATAAATACGGTTTGATTGATTGATTGATAAGCTTGTAACTCCCATCATGGATGACTGACTATCAGATGACATTAACTGAGTCTCAGACACAGCAGAGAATGTAAGGGAACTATAGAAATGGAGTGCAGGAAGATCTGCCTCAAGGATCTGGCTCGAGGTCGTCGAGGACTTCAAAGGACTTTTACTTTTACTTGTACTTTAAGTATTTTTAAAAGCATGTACTTTTGAATACTAAGTATATTTAAAAGCAATTACTTTTTTACTCTTACTTGAGTAACATTTTGACTGAGCTACTTTTACTTGTAGTGGAGTAAATTTGACCAGGAGTATCTGTACTCTTACTCAAGTACTGGGGTTGAGTACTTTGTCCACCTCTGGTTATGCCTAATCCAGTGGTTCTCAAAAAGGATTCCAGGGACTCTCTGGACTCTTTAGGGGGCTCTAAACGGACCCTTACAAGTCTGTAACTGACAGTGTCCAAATGGAACCAAATGGATTTGGTTCCATTTGGATACTGTCAGATCACTCTCTGCTAGCAACACCGTCATGCAAAGTCAAAGACATATAGACAGAACAGGCACAGCATGTGCACTGACTTCCACATAAGCACACGTACACATGCCAAGTCCTCAACTTTAATTTAACCACCCAATATACCTTGACATGTGACGATATTTTTTTATTCTTTTACTTTTTATTATGACATGCCCTAAATAGGCACACCAGAGTTGATGTGGTTAAAAGTGTACAAATGGAACCAAATTGACCCCGTAAAGCACTGAATAATGACTACTGGCATTTTATTACATGGGCTAATGCACTCGCACAAAATACATCCATATTTGTTTACAATTGATGTGTGCATTCAAGTCATTCAATATTCAAGAGTATGGCACGAATACTCTTGAATGCGACACACAATGCGACGCATTGTGAGGTTGTAGATCTGCTATTTTCAAAAGATGTGTATAGGCCTACATTTGAAAACTTGAAAACTACTTTTACTTTTGTACTTTAAGTATATTTTGATACCAATACTTTTGTACTTTTACTCAAGTCAATTTTGATTACCGGACGTTTACTTGTAACAGTGTTTCTACATTGCAGTATTGATACTTTTCTTAAGGAACACATTTGAGTAATTTCTTCCACCACTGGTAACTGAGTAGGCTACTTCTACATTGTGCTAGTGCTGCTTCTACTTGAGTAAAGAGTATGTATGAGCACTTCATACTTCCAGCATTGTCTCAGTGCTGTCAAGGACAGAAAACAGTCAGTGTACTTTGAGCAGTCAGCTGGTGTTCACTCTCCATTCCGACATCTCACCACTCCGACTAGTGGCTTCCGCGTGCGGTTAGGGTTAGGGTTAGGGTTAGGTATAGGGTTCGTCAACGTCGGAAAGGCGACATGTCGGAAAGGAGAAATGCACCCCAGTCAGCTCTAACCTGTACAAACATTACACTGTGGGGAACAGCGGAAAACAATATTTCATGTTATACTAAAATCTATACAATATCCTGTGCTTGAACCTGGATATAAGAGCTCATCATGGCAGAGAGAAGAGCAGTCAACCTGAGTTTTCTTGTGTCAACAACATGACACTTCTGTCATAAAAACAAACGTTCAGACCACCCGACTGCTTTTTGTGAGCTTTTAATAATAATAATAAACTTTATTTGTATAGCACCTTTCATGACATGAAATCCAGCTCAAAGTGCTTTACAGAGCAAGAATACAATTACAGAAAAAGTACGTAAGAAATAACTAATTTAACAATAAAGCAAAAAAAAGAAAAGCAAAAGCATGAAACAACATTAAAATAATAGCAAAAGGCAGTGACTCAGACAGAACAGTGAGGACATGAATAACAACGCAGAGATTTAAAAAATATACCAAAAGCAAGAGTGAAGAAATAGGTCTTGAGCTGTGCTTTAAAACTATCCACAGAGGCTGCCAGTCAAAACAACATTAAAATAGCAAAAACGTAGTTCATAAATGTATCTTTTTCTTTCAAGTCCCTAAGTCTATAGTCTTACCTTTCCACACTCGAACGTAAGAGGTCACACTTCATGACAAAAGATTATATCGTTGTTGTCGGGCAGAAACCTCTTATCTCCGTATTTTAACTTTTTGAGTTTTTTTTTCGTATTTTGATGCCCTACTTGATCATACTACAGCGTCATACAAAAGCATCAAAAGTAGCAGATCTACAAGCTCGAAACGCGGCACGAAGTGACGCTTTTCGAGCTTGTAGATCTGCTGCTTTCGATGCTTTTGAATTTGAATCCTGAAGAGTAACAGTTTTGGACATATGAGGTTTCCACCCGACAGAGACGGTATTTTATGTCCTTAGACCCTAAGCTATATAATATCCACTTCTTTTTTTTTTTTTTTTTCTTATAATTTTTATCCCACGATTTTGTAACCCACATTTTTTCACCCAGTGCCAATTGCCTATGTAATCCTGGGCACTACCTACCCTCTGCCAGCCTAGGGAGAGCCCAAGCTGAAGCTCATGCCTCCTTCAATGCATGAGGAGCAAGCAGGCCGCTTCTTATCACCCGACAGGGGGGAGTTTCCCTGGTTGGACATAGCGCGTGGAAGGAACACGTTATTCCAACCAGTTCCCTTCTCCTCCATCAGGCGCCCCGGCTGACCAGGGGGAGGCAGTATAGTGACCAGGATTACTACATGTTTTTGTGAGGGTATTAACTACCCTGGGAGACACGGGGAGAACATGCAAACTCCACACAGAGTAGGCCCTTTCACCAACCCCACCTAGGGTATGGGCGCCGATGACGTGGAGGAGAGAACACGCCCCCAGCGCCCACAGCGTCCCTGGCGGGAATCGAACCCAGGACCTTATAATATCCACTTCTGTACCAACTGCATGAACACAGTAAAGGGTTTATCAGTGTTTGGGTATCAGTCTCATTTCTTGTATTTCTATTGTGTATTGTTCTACTGTAAAGTAGAAAAATGTCTTAATGCTGATCAACAGGATCAGCATTAAGAGCCCCATATCAGTACAAAATCAATGTATTCAATATTCCAAATAGTCCAAATGTATTGGACACTAGACATTCAAACTGTGGTTTTCCAGAGTGACACAGATCTTCCCTGGTAACACCTTCAGAGACATGCCATCATCTTCATCAAAATTAAGAATGTATGGAAAGAGTCTCTCAGTGAAAGTCTCTGTAAAGGTGTGTAGGTGTGTGTTAGTATCAGGATCAGAGAAGGACAGTCTTCCTCCATCCCAGTCCAGTTGGACTCTGATCCGCTGGGATTCCTGCTTCACTGGGAGGATAATGACACCAGTGCCAGACCTGAATACTCTGTATCGACCTTTAGAAAGGTCGATATTCCAGTAGTCACCCCCTTCTTTTCCCTTCCTCTGAAAAGACTCCGCTAACACACCCAGTGCCCAGTTTTTATTGTGTCCAACCTCAACATCCCAGCTGTGAGACCCGGAATTAAAGCCCTCAGAACCCAGGACAAACCCGTGGTAGTCAATCCTCTCTGGGTTGTCAGGAAGCTGCAGCCTCTCTTTATATTTCAAAAAATTCACACTGGTCAGATCATCAGACAGGCTGTATCGTGGAAAGGCAGTGTTGGGGTCCAGGATCACAGGAGTGTAGGAGACAATGCCCTTCATCTTGTGCCAGACTCTGAAGGCCAGGTTATCCAGGTGTTTGGTCTGATCTATCAGTGCTCCTGAGACTGGCTGAGGGCAGTGCAGGGTGAGCTGGACTCTTTCCATCGTGGTCTTGTAGTTCTGCAGGAACGAGACGTGATCGTTGGCTCTCAGCTGGTCCTCAGTGGCTCGGATTGCATCTGAGAGGGTCACCATGTCTCTGTTCAGCTGCTCAATCCTCTCCTTTATCTCCTGACTCTTCTGTGACTCATCAACCCTCAGAATGGCAAGCCTGGTCTCCTCTTCCTCTTGTAGGAACTGATGAAGGTTCTTAAATTGTTCCTGAATCTTCGTCTGTGTGTTCTGGGCCTGAACCTTGATGTATTTTTCTGTTAGGTCATAATCAGTTTTAACTTTATCAAAGACCTCCAGTTTCTCCCTTAAAGGCTTCAGTAATTCCTCAACTTTCTTTTTGCAACGCCCCAACGCTTCACCCACAGGTAAGAACTTGTGACCGGTGTGTTTTTCTGAATCCCGACACACGAGACACGTCAGCTGTTCATCGTCCAGACAGAAGAGCCTGAGCTTCTCCTCGTGTGCGACACAGAGGTCCTCTGAGCTCACCAACGAGGCCCTCCGGAGTTTCTCCTCCAAGAGGTTCTCACACAAGTTCTTCAACACTAAGTTTGTAGGAGGATGGTTACTGGAGGATATTGTTTTACAAACAGGACAATCATGTGTTGGTCTTCCTGTCCACCATCGCTGCAGACAGTCTTTACAGAAGCTGTGGCTGCAGGACAGCAGAACAGGATGTTTAAAGATGTCACAGCATACAGGACAGGTGAGCTCCTCTTCCTGACGAGTCAAATGAGAAGCCATTTTCTCTGTGGTCACACTCCCTGACCGGGAATGTTCCCTGAGGCTGTTAGAGCTGGAAGAGAAATCAACGACGACAACACTTTGAGTAAAAATAGTACTTAGTCATATCTTCTAGTTATATATTAGCCCACCTGCCCGCCTCCGACAGCCTGGCTGGTGTCAGAGGCAGCTTGTGCGTTGAGCAATATCAAGTACACTAGCACTTTACTGCTTTACACACCGAGTCGTTTATTATGGATGTTTATAACCTACGAGTGAGAACTTTGTCCACAGCACACCTTAAGTATAGGACAACGGTCAAAACTGTTCTCCTTCTTGATTATTCCTCTTTTTTAATTTCCTATATATGTTTGCCGTAATTATTTTTATGCTGCTATATTGTCTGAGAAACAACAACCATTTTCTTTCTCATATGTACCAGTACACAAGTACACAACAGTAAAGCACATTGTTGCTACACACTACACAGTATGTGTACACTCATGTCATCAACATGCCTGCCACCACATTTCTTAGACCACCAAACAAAACTACATTGCCCACACAACTAGGAACCAATCGCCGTTACAGCCCTCTTCTGTATACATGTGACCTACGGTCGGTTATCTCCCGATTAGGGAGTCTTACTGGTAGTGTCACAACAACAACTACTAGTACAATACTCATCCTAGTATTAGCAATAGCAATGCCAGTATTAGTACTTTAGTAAATTCAGTAACAGTACTAACAGCAGTAGGACAACTATGTACGGTAACATTATATGCAGTTGCATTAGTTGTAATAATATAGAGCACCGAAGTCTGACGTAATTTACACATCCTTGGTTTGTCTACCTGGTTTGCGGTTTTCCACCCCGTGTTCCAAAAATAAACAAATGACCCCGCCGGTTTTACTCTTATGGATATGAAGCATCAACTGACGGTGAGAAAACGATAATGTTACTTCCGTCGAATCAGTTACATTTTCGCCAGAAACAGACTGTATCAAATATAAGTGACTGACTATCATAAACGATACAGAGCCTCCTCCCTGACAATATCGCCGAGACAGTTTGTTTATTTTTGGACACAATTCTTATATGAGACGATTCTATGATGACCCAATGTTATTCTCCATAGAGAAATTACTTTACCAACCAGGGGATGAACGAGTGACGTCAGGACTTTGGTGGTCTATTGTTGTTGTTTAATAAAATATCATCTGTGTTCTTACCTCAGATTGTAGCGAGTTGATCTGGTAGGTAGGCTGTTGATCCGTCTATTACTTGATCTACTGAAAGATCTACTTTAATTACGATTGACTGATGTTCCCATTTTTTCTGTCAAGTAAGTCTCTGACTGAGTCTCTAACTGAACAAGGAACAAGCACTTTTTCAGCAACGCCCTGCTTCGCGCGCGCACACACACACACACACACACACACACACACACACACACACACACACACACACACACACACACACACACACACACACACACACACACACACACACACACACACACACACACCAAACCTCCAGCATGTACCTGCCTGTCTAGTTAACATAGTTAATGAGGTCACATGTATACACATAGCAATGGTGCAATACCTGTTTATCTACCACCATGGCCACACATGTCAAGTATTCCTGCACTAAACACTATTGTGACACACTCTGGCTGGTACATGTTGACTTGTTCATAGCTGTGGATAGCTATCCAAAGAGAGAAGGTGATTAATTGCTTTAGACAGATCAATATATGGTTTAAACCCAAACTATTCCTCATTTACTAACATGAGTGAATGAGGAATAGTTGCAACTTTACAATAACGTCCCAATAACACATATTGACTATTAACAAATACTTAACAAGTCATAAGTAAGCAGTTTACTAATAGCTTATTCATTGTCAAATAAATGTGTATAAGGCAACTATGCCTTATACACATTTATTTGAGGGTTGCCTGTAAATCCTTAATCTACAGTTAACAAGTCATAAGTTTCAATTCTATTGGATGTTCTCTCCACTCCCTCCCTAACATTTTCGTCTAGTTTTTGTTTATTTGTCAAAATTGTCAATATATTCAGTCATAGTTTTGGTCATTATAGCTTAGATTTTATTTATTTTTTGTCAGTGAAAAAGGGTAGTCGACGAACAATTTTGGACGTCGTTAACATCGCCTCACACCTGATCATTGTTGTAGAGATATGCCAAACTTGACTAAATTATCACTAATGCTCATGATAAAATGGTAAAAAGCTAAAAAAAAAAATGCATGCTAACTTTCCAGGACTAGAAAGCCTGCAGTTTCTACCAGGATTGCCCATCGATGATGTCACTGGTGGATTTCTGAACCGTCCACAGCCCCCCTCTGAGACTCAGATCCAGTAGACAAAAATTGTGACATATTATAATGAGGATTAGTGAGGACCAATTATATGAAGATATAAACGAACAGTTTATGTGAGGCTTTACAGCACCCTATCTAATGTCATTAGCACACTGTTACAGACATCCTATACTGACAGGTTGTTAATGACCCAGGCGATTGGGCTGTGTTAACAACTTTTTTTCCCCCTTGCCAATGTCTATCACAATGTTATGCCTTTGGCTGATACAGCTTAAAATGCTGTCTCATAAAAGGTGTGTGAAGGTGGTGGGTTTCATCCATGCTGAAACATTAAAAACGTACAAGCTAAAAACTGGTTTAAAAAACTGGCTAAAATACGTACGTACAGTATACCATGAGTTTATACATTTAAATTCATATATTATTGTATCAATGCATTAATAATGTATTATTATGACCATAGACTGGTCACTGAGTGGTATTTAAGCCAAAGTTAGCTATGGATTACAAACAGTGGGAAGCTCCCATGTGAGATCTATAGATTTAATTTGGTTTCAGGCTCATTATTGACCTCTTTATGTGTTTAGATCTTCTTGTTACAGTATCTTGTAGATTTCTCTTTTTTCACATGTGACAACGTCATACTAGAAAGTACTAGTGACAGGCATAGCCAAGCCTATCAAAGTCATACTAAATTAATACGTACATTACTGCCCAGCACAATATTTAAGCTCATAATTATCAATACATCCACCAATGTCACCGTAATAACCAATAGCATTCAACACTGCATGATATAATCATCAATTAATATCAAATAGCATTTTGATTTTATACCAATTTCAATACAAAGTGACTGATAAATGTACCGTACAAAATTAACGCAGGCAATCAATCAATCAATCAATCAATCAATCAATCAATCAATCAATCAATCAATCAATCAATCAATCAATCAATCAATCAATCAATCAATCAATCAATCAATCAATCAATCAATCAATCAATCAATCAATCAATCAATCACCATCCATCCATCTATCCATTTTTCTTAGTCATTAGTCAACTCCTCTTTAGGTTTAATATAATGATGGATGACATGTTTAAAAGACTCAACCAAGGTTGAAGTCTATTTACAGACACTGGTGCCATCTAGAGGAGAGGAGAGGGAACAACATTGGTCATTACTTCAGTGAAACCCAAAAGGCCTTATGACCAGGTTGTTCAGCTGACAGATAAGTGGAGTTTTAGGATCACCATCATAACATACAAACAGTACATTCTTAATCTTTATCTTGGAGTGGAAAATTCCTGCTTTAAATCTTTCTATGCATGAAATGAAAGTCCCTGAAAGAGTAAACGTCTTCTCATTTCTGGGTATGAATGTATTATGATAATACAATGTGACATTTTACATTTTATGTTTGTCTTTTGGAATATATTTCTTTTTAATCATCAACATTGCCCATGATCTTCAGTTTACTGTGGTGGAATGTGAATAAATAATATATTTGATAAAGTTATTTGTAAAACACAATACCAGAGAGGGTTGCCTGTAAATCCTTTGATGCAATTTTAGTCATATATCATGCAACGCTATGTATTATTGTGTCTTGCTGGACTAATTACACTAAATAGGTCAACAAGGCTCAGCTGTGACTAGTCAGAAATCAGTTTAATTTCTCCCCAAAAGCCCCGCTGTAGGGTGGAAGACAGCTAGTAATGATAACTAAACAATATACTTTATGATAAGCTTATATTTCACATCCACTCCTGTAACTTTCACCAGCAAACTAATAATTATTGCGATACAGACTTTTGTCTTGTCGATACATATTGTCATATTTTAATATCAAAATAATTCCTGCCACCATATATTGTTACATCCCTGACGTCCCTGTTTTAAACTGATTGATAAATGAACACTATGAACTAACATCATTTCAATAATAATCACATCAGACATGTTTCAAAATTCAACATTTTGTATTTTTTACATGAAAGTAGGCTACATGCCACCATAATACCAATACACATGTAATTCAATACTGAACAATATCGCCTTGTAGGCTATGTCCAAATGTCAACTTTTTATCTTTTTTTCGTCATTTAATGCCCCAATTTATCATAAGAGTGTTAAGCAAAAGTAGCGAAAATAGGCGATCTGCAAGCTCTCAATGCGTCGCATCATGACATATTGTGAGCTGGTAGATCTGCTATTTTCGCAATTTTTCAAAATTTTCGTTACATTTCCAGAAAATGTATGGTTTTGGACATACAAGGTTTCCACCCGACAGCGATGATATGACAAACACTTCAATGTAAAACATGTTAAAGTATGACTAATAATCATTATAAAACCTTCCACCATAATGCCAACGTAATTAAAAACAGAATGATAAATGATAAAATACAAACTAAACACATGCTATAAATCCATCAATCAATATCAAATAATGTCTGTCTGTCTGTCTGTCTGTCTGTCTGTCTGTCTGTCTGTCTGTAACAGATAATGTACTACTGTAGATAATATACCAGATAATTAATAGTAATGAATAAATAATTCCTTCTGATCACCATGGAGAGACCTTAATCAATACCAGATCAATATATTCAATAGGATTGTTATTGAATACTATCTATAGCTCTATAGAGAGTGACAGATTTTCCCTGGTAACACCTTCAGAGGCTTATCATCAAAAGTTCTAATGAATGGAAACAGCGTATCGGTGAAAGTGTGTGTGAAGGTGTGTAGGTGTGTGTTAGTATCAGGATCAGAGAAGGACAGCTTTCCTCCGTCCCAGTCCAGCTGGACTCTGATCCTCAGGGGTTTCTGATTCACTGGGACAACAGTGATAGGAGTGACTTTCCCGAATGCTTTGTATTGACCTTTAAACAACTCTAGCCTCCAGTATGCACCCTCTCTCTCTCCCTTTCTCTGGTAAGACTCTGCTAACACACCCAGAGCCCAATTTATATTGTCTCCAACCTCAACATCCCAGCTGTGAGACCCTGAGTGAAAGCCCTCAGAACCCAGAACATACTTATAGTGATCAAACCTCTCTGGGTTGTCAGGAAGCTGCTGTTTCTCTCCATGTTTCGCAGCTCTCACGCTGGTCAGCTCATCAGACAGGGTGTATACTGGATGGGCAGTGTTGGGGTCCAGGATCACAGGAGTGTAGGAGACAATGTCCTTCATCTTGTCCCAGACTCTGAAGGTCAGGTTGCTCAGGTGTTTGGCCTCGTCTATCAGTGCTCCTGAGACTGGCTGTGGGTCCTGCGGCGTGAGCTGGACTCTTTCCATCGTGAACTTGTAGTTCTGCAGGAACGACACGTGGCTGTCGGCTCTCAGCTGGTCCTCGGCGGCTCGGATTGCATCTGAGAGGGACGCCATGTCTCTGTTCAGCTCCTCAATCCTCTCCTTTATCTCCTGACTCTTCAGTGTCTCTTCCTCCCTCACAGCAGAGATCCTGGCCTTCTCTTCCTTTTGCAGGAACTGACGAAGTTTCTTAAACCGTTCCTTAATCTTCATCTCTGTGTTCTGGGCCTGAACCTTGATGTGTTTTTCTGTTTGGTCGTAATTTGTTTGAACTTTATCAAAGACCTCCAGTATCTTCTTTAAAGGCTTCAATGATTCCTGGACTTTCTGTTTACAACGCCCTGATGCTTCGTCTACAGGTAAGAACTTGTGTCCGGCGTGTTTTTCTGAGTCCCGACACACAAGACACGCCAGCTGTTCATCGTCCAGACAGAAGAGCCTGAGCTTCTCCCCGTGTGCGCCACAGATGTCCTCTGAGCTCACCAATGAGGCGCTCAGGTTCTCACACAGGTTCTTCAACACCAAGTTTGTTGGAGGATTCTTAGTGGAGGATCTTTTTTTACAAACAGGACATTCCTTTGTTGCCCTTCCTCTCCAGCATTCCTGCAGACAGTCTTTACAGAAGCTGTGGCTGCACCACAGCAGAACAGGATGTTTAAAGATGTCACAGCACACGGGACAGGTGAGCTCCTCTTCTTGACCAGTCAAACGAGAAGCCATTTTGTCTGCATTAACATTCCCTGTTCTGGAATGTTCACTGAGGCTTCTACACCAGGAATACTAGAGGAGGAAACAACAATAACATCATTAATTGTGTTTAGCAACAGAAATCTGGTATGGGGGTCCCTTGCACAAAATATCTTTAGATGGGGGGGTCGGTGGACAAATACATGTTAAGTTGGGGGGTCATGGACATTTTGAGAACCACTGGTTTAAACAACATTAGGAAAAAAGCCCAATAAAGATAAGCAACTACACTTTAGAAACAAGCCCCAAAAAAACATATTAAAGTGACTTTATAGAAAAATATACTAATAACACACTAATGCACATTACAGCTCTGCATCACTGTAAACTTGGCATGCTGTGAAATTTCTACTTACAGCAACACTATCATGCACACAATCCTTTACATGCAAAGTTTGCATTTTCTGTGTCAGGATTTACAGAATGATCATATGGCACTATACATTTGGTAAAATTGATCTAGCAATTCACTGACATAGTACATTTTAACACATGTGGTTATCATTTTAATCATTAGATTTTCTTTAGCACAGATGGTCTATTGTTATGAGAAACGATTTAACTGTTTTGGGAATTTGGCTCAGAGATTTGGGAATGAGTTTAGAGATTCAGGAAATGCACCCAAGCAATTGAGAAGAACTGTAAAATTACTCAAGGCTGCACTTTTCTGTATGGCAGTGTACAGTGTAAATGTACTGTTTTTACTGTCAATTATTGACAGATCATGTCACTGTGTTACAGAAAAGAAAAGGAAAAACAATATTGTTTTACAGCAATGCATAGCACAAAGAAAAATAAAATGCAAAATGTGTGTCTACACCTCCTAATACTTACCTTCATTAATGAAAGTCAACATTCAGCTATTTATCAATTCAGTACATGTAATACATACAAAAGAAATCTGATAGAAATGTATGGCAACTGTATATATGCAACTGGATATGCTGGGCAGATTGTTATAACTGATTCCAACCATTTTGCATGTAACGATTTTTGCAATGAAGTAAAACTATTCAACATAGAACCAATATACTACATTTTGATCAACATGACATAACTTAGCAATGACATACTGTAAGTTATTAGTAATGTGGAAACTGTGTACAATTGTACGTACATTATAATTTGCATGAATGTGCATTTGCCGTTTGTTCAGAAGAATGACACATCTTCTATGTGTAACTGAAAAGATTTTGAGAATATCAATTCTGATCTGAGACAAAAAAAAAAGATTTAAAAAAAGTTTTTTTTGCCAGATGTAGTAATAGTAGTAGTTATATAAGAAGTTGTTCTGTTTTTGAGTGAAGTATGATCTGTGGCTGTTCTTACCTCAGATTGTAGCAGTTACAAAGCTCTGTCTGTCTGTCTGTCTGTCTGTCTGTCTGTCTGTCTGTCGGTTGTTTTCTTTGTCTTGTGGTGAATCTTCCAGGTTATTCTACTAATCTGTCTATGAATTGATCTAATTATTGATCTATTGGCTGATAATTGTCTCTCAGTTTGTTATAGTCACTAAGGCTATCTGGAGTGAATGTCAGTCTAGCAAGCAGGAGTGACTGAACAAGGAAATGAACTTTGATTCATTATCTTGTGATTATCTTGTGATAGGTGTGTGTGTGTGTGTGTGTGTGTGTGTGTGTGTGTGTGTGTGTGTGCGTGTGCGTGTGCGTGTGCGTGTGCGTGCGCGCGTGCGTGTGCGCGCGCGTGCGTGCGTGCGCGTGTGTTGTCGTTAAGGCTCTAATTACGATCTTTTCATGTTGTCAGCTGTATTGTAAGTGCATGTGACAATAAAACCCTTGAAGGTTGAACCTCTTCACACATTAATTAGCATATAGGCCTATTTGGTCCTACGGGGGAATTTCAGTTTTCAGCTTCATCCATCTGATCGCTGGTCACAGAGGACCGCAAGGGTATGTGTGCATAATACACTACACACAGGGGTGCAATGCTCAGTGGACGGGGTTGCACGCAGAGCAACCACTTATTTGGCCAGGGGGACGCACAAGCACACGCATAGATTTAAAACTACTTTAAATTCACACTTCATCAAAGTTTACAAAGGCTCCCGACTCACGCCAGGTACATTAACATAGGAATTAGCCTATATGCAATTGTCCATTGTGTGACCTGTACTGTAGGTGTTAAGCGACGTGCGCGTCACGTTATTAAAATAGAGAGCAACCACTTCTCAAATGAGCATAGCATCACTGACTACACAGGATCATTTTGCATACTGTAGCGGCCTATACAAACTATATCGTCATTTTTCGTCACCAGCATTTTTTCGTCGTCACCAGCATTTTTCGCCATTTTTCGTCACCAGCATTTTTTCGTCATTTTTCGTCACCAGCCTTTTTTCGTCACCAGCATTTTTCGTCATTTTTCGTCACCAGCATTTTTTCGTCACCAGCATTTTTCGTCATTTTTCGTCACCAACATTGCTTTCGTCACCAGCATTTTTCGTCACCAGCATTTTTTGTCATTTTTCGTCACCAGCATTTTTTCGTCATTTTTCGTCACCAGCCTTTTTTCGTCACCAGCATTTTTCGTCATTTTACGTCACCAGCATTTTTTCGTCACCAGCATTTTTCGTCATTTTTCGTCACCAGCATTTTTCGTCATTTTTCGTCACCAGCATTTTTTCGTCACCAGCATTTTTCGTCATTTTTCGTCACCAGCATTTTTCGTCATTTTTCGTCACCAGCATTTTTTCGTCACCAGCATTTTTCGTCACCAGCATTTTTTCGTCACCAGCATTTTTTGTCATTTTTCGTCACCAGCATTTTTTCGTCACCAGCATTTTTCGTCATTTTTCGTCACCAGCATTTTTCGTCACCAGCATTTTTTCGTCATTTTTCGTCACCAGCATTTTTCGTCATTTTTCGTCACCAGCATTTTTCGTCACCAGCTATTTTTTGTCATTTTTCGTCACCAGCATTTTTTCGTCATTTTTCGTCACCAGCCTTTTTTCGTCACCAGCATTGTTCGTCATTTTTCGTCACCAGCATTTTTTCGTCACCATTATTTTTCGTCATTTTTCGTCACCAGCATTTTTCGTCACCAGCATTTTTTCGTCACCAGCATTTTTTGCCATTTTTCGTCACCAGCATTTTTCGTCATTTTTCGTCACCAGCATTTTTTCGTCACCAGCATTTTTCGTCATTTTTCGTCACCAGCATTTTTCGTCACCAGCATTTTTTCGTCATTTTTCTTCACCAGCCTTTTTTCGTCACCAGCATTTTTTGTCATTTTTCGTCACCAGCATTTTTCGTCACCAGCATTTTTTCGTCACCAGCATTTTTTGTCATTTTTCGTCACCAGCATTTTTCGTCACCAGCATTTTTTCGTCATTTTTCGTCACCAGCATTTTTCGTCATTTTTCGTCACCAGCATTTTTCGTCACCAGCTATTTTTTGTCATTTTTCGTCACCAGCATTTTTTCGTCATTTTTCGTCACCAGCCTTTTTTCGTCACCAGCATTTTTCGTCATTTTTCGTCACCAGCATTTTTTCGTCACCAGCATTTTTCGTCATTTTTCGTCACCAGCATTTTTTCGTCACCAGCATTTTTCGCCATTTTTCGTCACCAGCATTTTTCGTCATTTTTCGTCACCAGCATTTTTTCGTCACCAGCATTTTTCGTCATTTTTCGTCACCAGCATTTTTCGTCACCAGCATTTTTTCGTCATTTTTCTTCACCAGCCTTTTTTCGTCACCAGCATTTTTTGTCATTTTTCGTCACCAGCATTTTTTCGTCACCAGCATTTTTTCGTCACCAGCATTTTTTTCGTCACCAGCATTTTTCGTCATTTTTCGTCACCAGCATTTTTTCGTCACCAGCATGTTTTGTCATTTTTCGTCACCAGCATTTTTTCGTCACCAGCATTTTTCGTCATTTTTCGTCACCAGCATTTTTCGTCATTTTTTCGTCACCAGCATTTTTCGTCACCAGCATTTTGTTGGGCATTTTGTTGGACAAATACATGTTAAGTTGGGGGGTCATGGACATTTTGAGAACCACTGGTTTAAACAACATTAGGAAAAAAGCCCAATAAAGATAAGCAACTACAATTTAGAAACAAGCCCCAAAAAAACATATTAAAGTGACTTTATAGAAAAATATACTAATAACACACTAATGCACATTACAGCTCTGCATCACTGTAAACTTGGCATGCTGTGAAATTTCTACTTACAGCAACACTATCATGCACACAATCCTTTACATGCAAAGTTTGCATTTTCTGTGTCAGGATTTACAGAATGATCATATGGCACTATACATTTGGTAAAATTGATCTAGCAATTCACTGACATAGTACATTTTAACACATGTGGTTATCATTTTAATCATTAGATTTTCTTTAGCACAGATGGTCTATTGTTATGAGAAACGATTTAACTGTTTTGGGAATTTGGCTCAGAGATTTGGGAATGAGTTTAGAGATTCAGGAAATGCACCCAAGCAATTGAGAAGAACTGTAAAATTACTCAAGGCTGCACTTTTCTGTATGGCAGTGTACAGTGTAAATGTACTGTTTTTACTGTCAATTATTGACAGATCATGTCACTGTGTTACAGAAAAGAAAAGGAAAAACAATATTGTTTTACAGTAATGCATAGCACAAAGAAAAATAAAATGCAAAATGTGTGTCTACACCTCCTAATACTTACCTTCATTAATGAAAGTCAACATTCAGCTATTAATCAATTCAGTACATGTAATACATACAAAAGAAATCTGATAGAAATGTATGGCAACTGTATATATGCAACTGGATTTGCTGGGCAGATTGTTATAACTGATTCCAACCATTTTGCATGTAACGATTTTTGCAATGAAGTAAAACTATTCAACATAGAACCAACATACTACATTTTGATCAACATGACATAACTTAGCAATGACATACTGTAAGTTATTAGTAATGTGGAAACTGTATACAATTGTACGTACATTATAATTTGCATGAATGTGCATTTGCCGTTTGTTCAGAAGAATGACACATCTTCTATGTGTAACTGAAAAGATTTTGAGAATATCAATTCTGATCTGAGACAAAAAAAAAAGATTAACATTTTTTTTTTTTTGCCAGATGTAGTAATAGTAGTAGTTATATAAGAAGTTGTTCTGTTTTTGAGTGAAGTATGATCTGTGGCTGTTCTTACCTCAGATTGTAGCAGTTACAAAGCTCTGTCTGTCTGTCTGTCTGTCTGTCTGTCTGTCTGTCTGTCTGTCTGTCTGTCGGTTGTTTTCTTTGTGTTGTGGTGAATCTTCGAATCTTCCAGGTTATTCTACTAATCTGATCATTTTGCATACTGTAGCGGCCTATACAAACTATATATACAAAAAGTATAATGTTATTATTCAGAGTTTGGATGCCATCCTCAGGGACGTGCACAGATAGACTCTAGGTGGTGCTAGAGCACCTGCCCTTTTTTCAGTTTACAGCAGGGGTCTTCAACAGGGGGTCCGGGACCCTAGGGGGTCCTCAGAGTTACTACAGGGGGTCTGCCAAATCTTTATGTGATATGATTTTTCTTTTTACCATAACCACTCGAAACCTAGCATCCCTTTTCTGAGGAGAACTTTAGCCAAAAATAGCAGATCTACAAGCTCACAACGCCTCGCGCTGCGAGGCGTTGTGGGCTTGTTGATCGGCTATTTTTGGCAAAGAGGTATAGGTGTAGAGGGAAAAAAGAGCAGACCAAGTAAACAAAAAAAAGTAAATTTACTTGAGCACCTGCCCCTCAAAATGTCTGTGCACGCCACTGGCCATCCTTAACGTGTGCTTTATATAATTAGATGGCTTAATCCTACCAGTTCAAGACACCAGAACATAACACAACAAAGGTTCTTCAATACCTTGAATTTGCAGAGAAACAACACAGAGGCCAACGTACCTGGTGCTCACAGGAGATAAAATAGTGTCATAAAAGTGTATTGAAGGTGCTTCTATAGGATCATCGGGAATATAGACTTAAAAAGGAAGAGGAGATCTGAGCACTTAAAACATGAGGAGAGGAAGTACATTTAAAACAAGTTTTATCCTATAAAATGTTGCCTGTATGTTTCGATCGGTTAAGGTCTTCATCAGGGTGAGAACTGATGAAGACCTTAACCGGTCAAAACATGTTGTCATTTTCATAGAATAAAACTTTTCTTCCTCACCTCTACATTTTTTGAGTGCTCGCGCCTATCAGAATGTTGTGAAGTTTCAAACATAATATCATTTCAACCTGGTTAGACCTGGGTTCCTTGGATGCCAAGCCCATTTCAACCACACTAGATTCAGCATTTTCTTCAAAACTAATGTTTTTTGCTGATACTGTGCATTCTCCCTGGACTGTCAAGTGATAATCTTTTCATGTGATACATTTTTCATATTCCATTCCAATTGGCTATGATTGCTATTTTTCAGGAGAGGTCTATTTTACACAAAATGCCCCAAACCATGAATTCATCAACTCAAAATTGGAATCACACATTGAGTACACAACACAGGGCCAAAAGCTATTTCTCTTAGACCCATAGCGGCTGCTATAAAACTGCAGAAACATGATATTAGATCAATCTTCTTGGGCATCATGTGACAATGGCTACCAAAAGATATTCCATACCGTTTGCCTGTAATTGACTTTTAATTTGTGGAAGGGGGGGGGGGGGGGTATTTCTTATATAAGACATATATTATATAAGACACACCATATCATAAACCCAAGTTCCACTCAACCCCAAATAGGTATCGCATGTTGAGGGGTCTCTATAGAGTGAGTGCACCTCCAAAAGTATTTTCACTTCTGCCCACATGAGCGGCGCCACAAATTGCAAGTAAATGCAATTTTTTTTAAATGTAAGTAAAGTAAATGTCATATTTACTGGCTACGCAACCCTTATAGTCTTGATTCTAATCCTTTTGTATTTACACAGTCATAGATCACCCTCGTCGACGCGCTGTGTAGTGACGATCTGCGCGGCCATAAAAGTGCTCTAAACTCCGTCTGTACTCACCCAATAATGAATTTCCTAAGACTTGGAGTCATATTTTGTCCTCTAGTTTCATATCCATTTGAAAGTTCTGCCAGAAAACGTGTGTTTAGTCAAATATCTCCACTTTTCCACGAGCTGCACACGGACGACTTTCTGTACGGGCGAGGGGCACGGACTTGAGTGAAGGACCAAATTTAAAACGTCATAACAAATTGACACAGGGAAGCACAAACGAATGGGGAACACAATTGACAGGTGCTTGTGATTGGTGCGGGGTAATGAATCACTCCATCTGCCAATTGTGTGTCCCAAACATTTGTGCGTCCTAAAGGAAGTTTACATATAATCAGTCCTGCACTCATTCCATGCCCCTTGCCCTTACAGAAAGTCGTCCGTGTGCAGCTCGTGTAAAGTGGAGATATTTGACTAAACACACGTTTTCTGGCAGAACTTTCAAATGGATATGAAACTAGAGGACAAAATATGACTCCAAGTCTTAGGAATTAATTATTGGGTGAATACAGACGGAGTTTAGAGCACTTTTATGGCCCCACAGATCGTCACTACACAGCGCATCGACGAGGGTGATCTATGACTGTGTATTTGGAATACATGAAATGTATGTAAGATCACAGACATTCTAGGGCTAAATGATTCACTGACTGCTAGTGAACTTTAAACCTTGCTCCACTCATTAAACTGTACAGTATGAGACTATCTTTCCTTACATAATAATATCATTCAAAAAGTGTAGTTTTCATTATTCTAATATGTGCATAAAGTGAAATATTTCTAACTTCGTTTTAATCTTGATGATTATGGCACATACAGCTCATGAAAATAAAAACATCCATATCTCAAAATGTTAGAATATTACATTAAAAAAAAGGATTTATAATACAGAAATGTCTACCATTTGAAAAGTATGCTTTGATAGCAGCCTTAAGCTCATCTGTGTTGTTGAGTCTATTTTTTTGATTGATTGATTGAATACTTTATTTAGAAGTTTGCAGAGAAAAAAAGCACAAGGAAGGAAGAACAGTTCAAAATGCAAGGTCAACTATAGGATTGAAAAGCGCAGAAAGGCCTACTGGCTTGTTTCAAATGGGGTCCTTTTGTACCTTTTTTCCCTCTACACCAAACAACTCTTTGCCAAAAAATAGCCAATCTACAAGCTAAAGTTCTCTTCAGAAAAGGGATGCCAGGGTTCAAGTGGTTAAGGTAAAAAAAAACATCCTATCACACAAAGATTTGGCGGATCCCCTGTAGTAACTCTGAGGACCCCCTAGGGGTCCCGGACCCCCTGTTGAAGACCCCTGATTCAGAGAAATGTAAAGTTTCAAATACAAAAGTAGTAGTAGTAGTTGTGAATTAGCAAACTGGACATTTAGACTGAATGTTTCCTTTATCCTCATCTTGCGCTAATGTACACAACTGTTTTACCAGGTTTTATGTTGTTGTTTCTCATAAGCGTGCATCTGTTGTCCGTCAACAACACAGCCGTGGTCTGTGCTTTGACTTTACCCGGCCCCCCGCCCCCTCGCCCCCTCGTCTGCAAGTCGCTAGGAAAAGCCCCCCTTTTCGCCCCTCGCATGAAGGACATGGCAGCATTTAAAGGAATGCTGTGTCACTACATCCTGATGCATCAGCACAGTTCCATATTCCACAAGGAACATTCATTAAATATAAATAAATACATAGATATTCCTGTATGCAGTGGCGTAAAGTAACTCAAGTACTGTACTTAAGTCAAATTTTGAAGTACTTTGACTTCACTGGAGTATTTCTGATTGTCTATACTTTTACTTATACTCCACTACATCTCAGAGTAAAAAGACAGAGTACTTCTACATTGCAGTATTGATTCCTTTACTTAAGTGAAACATTTGAGTACTTTTTCCACCACTGCCTGTATGACAAGGAAGAGCAATTAAAAAGGTTGGAGGGACGTTTGAGGTTTGTCTAACATGTTTACTGATGGTCTGAATGGAAAAGTTTAATTAATTTAATCATTCTCATTTAATTTGAGCCACGTGAACCCCAGCACCCCCTGACCTCGTTCCCCCAGAATTTGTCTCAAACATGCATATGGGGGAAAATGCATTCTACTACTATGCTGCTGTAACAGGGCGGTATTTAGGACTTGTAGCCAACTACGCCACCTAGGGAGTTATATTTCCCCTAGGAAATATTTGTAATCATCCTTCAATTCTACAAAGCTTGAGCCAAATTTTGGGAGAACGAGGTCAGATGATCTCGTTATGGTGTTATGACCACGGACATCACTCACTCTAGAGAAGTAGTTCGACAAGTATCTATCTGGGCATTGTTCCTCTGAGTGCCTTAAAGACCAGACCCACTGATCCTCTGAGTATCTTATTGATTGATTGAATTGATTGAATATTTTATTAGACAGAAATGTAAAAAAAACAGCATAAGTACAGTCACTTTGTCTAAAAGGAACAAACCAAAAAGGTCCTTGCGGTCTCGTTTCAAGACCAGACCCATTGATCCTCTGAGTATCTTAAAGACCAGACCCATTGAGAGATGTTGCACTCTGTCTTCTACCTCAGTGGTTCTCAAACATTTTTGGCTCAGGTCACCCCTGTAAATAACTTTTTCATCCACGGCACCCCTGACTTACATTGATACTTTATAGCACCTTATGTCGTACTAATGTTACGCAAATATGTAAATCTTTCCCCCGAAGATACAGTATGTCATGAGGAAAACTTGAGAGAATATCAGTTTCCACTATAGGAAAGATTGAAAATAATTGTTACACTTGGCGTTTAACCACTTAAACCCCAGCATCCCTATTCTGGGGGGAACATTCACCAAAAAATAGCAGATCTACAAGCTCCCAACGCGTCACGTTGTGACCCGTTGGGAGCTTGTAGATCTGCTATTTTTGGTGAAGAGACTTGGTGTACAGTAGACTGAAAAAGAATGCACCAAGTACAGTGCAAGGGACATTGATACATTTCAAATATTATCAATGTAAACTGAGGCACCCCTGGACTTGCGTCAAGGCACACTAGGGTGCCACGGCACCCACTTTGAGAAACCCTGTTCTACCTTGAGCCATCCTAGACTAGCATAGACTAAATTCCTGTTTGTCTCTAGGTGGTGGACGTTGGACTCAGAACATGAACATCTGTTACACCGTGGATCTTTTTCTCTTCATTGAAAGCATTTGCAATTTTTGAAACCAAAGACCTCTGCGGTTTCTGCTTGCCGCCTTTGCCCATGAACGCATAGAGGAACGGGTTGATGCAACTGTTTGCGCTCGCAAGAGCCACTGATATATACAGTCCAATGTCAATAAATGCGTCGTGAGTCACACCGGGGATGATGGTTAGTAAAATAAAGATGTGGTAGGGGAGCCAACAGAGGACAAATGTGACAATCACGGCAGTCATGACTTTGAAGGGCTTGGCCGTCCTGGCCATCCTGCTGTTCCGTAGCCTTACAATGATAATAGAATAACACGCGATGATGATAACCAGAGGGAATACGAAGCCTAGAATAAAGCGAAAGACAGGGACACCTATAGAGCCGCTGGGTAGCATTCCATAATTGTTGTAGCAATAAGTAACCTGATCATCGTCTGTTTTAACGTCGCGAACCAGTAAGGAGGGAATGCTCAGCGCCATCGCAAAGAGCCAGGCAACGATCACTGTAAGCGCTGCCCTTTTCAGCGTACGATTGTTTCGGGCCCAAAACACGAACACAACAGCCACGCAACGGTCAACGCTGATGACAACCATCAGGAAAACGCTACTGAATATGTTGAGGTACGAGACAAAGGAGTTGAACTTGCACATGAAAAGTCCAAAGATCCAAGATCCTGTTGCTGTCAGATGGATGTGGAAAGGCAGCGTTGCACAGAAGAGGAAGTCGGAGACGGCCAGGCTGAGGTACCATGTTGTGGTCATTGTCTTCTGCTTCATCTTGAGGCCAATGACCCAGATGACCAGGCCGTTGCCCGCAACCCCGAGCAGGAAGACGATCACACGTATCACAAGCAGGGTGACGCACCATGGTTGGTCAATGCACGGTGGTGAAGGGTCGTTAGTGATGTTTGGAGCTGGTGTGTCGTAATAATCTGCACTGGTAGGTGAAGGTGACGTCACGGATGACATGGTGCACTCCTTCTGTATAAAGAAAGGGAAATGCACATTGTTTATGCAAGTTAATTGTAGTTATATACCTCAAGGATGCATTTGTATCAGTTGCACATTTTGGGTTGCAGAAAAAAGGCGCTTTACACTACAGTTTCCTACATTACATTAAGTAGTGCAAAAAATATATACAGAAAATGTATTAGAAACCACTTAAAAACGTTTTATAACTGTATCCAGGGCATACGAGAAAAGTGTATTCTAAATGCATTTTGCAATGAAAAGAAAACATTATAAAATTATGTAATCATGTTTATATTAACATTCATCCCTCGTCGAGCCTAACCCCATGCCCCCCACCCCCCCTTTTGTGTTTTTTTTCTGTTCGGTGATTTCCAGCAACTTCCCCTTCGTGAAGCTAATTTTGCACTCTCTGGTGAGTTGCTTGTGGTTTTCTGTTCCAGCGAGCTCCTTTTCCGATGCTGATTGCCAGCAACTTCACTTTCTTGAAGCCCTTACTTTCCTTACTTGGATATCAGTCACTATCTCTAAATCAGGGGTTCTCAAACTTTTTTGGCCCAGGTACCCCTTGGAGGGGAGAATTTTTTCCAGGTACCCCCTCATCCTCGCAGCACCGATAAGCATATATTATACTTACAATCACATGTGTACATTTAGAAGCCATTGGAACTATTTGTATTAAACAATGTTTCAATCAAAATCTATCAGACCCATTATAGTCATAAACAGAAACCACTACTACTATATGAATCATGTGCCAATAGTAATTTTATTAAAATTGCTTTTGTGCAAAACCTGACGGCACACTTTTCAAGTAACTGATCTTAATGGTTCAGACTTCAGAAATGAAAAAAATAAGTAAAATGACCAGTCTAAAGGTGACTTTTAGTATAGGTGCTTCAATTTAAAAAATAATAAGCGATATTCGATATTGACTTTTTTGCCAAAATCTGATATTCCGATATTGTCCAACTCTTAATTTCCGATTCTGATATCAACCGATACCGACATACAATTGTTAGGTAACAACATCACATATCTAATCAAATAAAATAGCTATAATATCAATGTAATATCTAATCAATATCTAATGTATCTAATAAGTATACAGTGATGTTAGGTTTTCAATGAAGTGATTCCCGGGACTCACTGGTGGTCATTTGAATGAGTCCCACTAATCTTAGATTAGATGTTGGCCTATTTGACAGTGCAAAAGCATAATTGCCTCTGATGCCTATAACCTTAACGAGCGTCAACGAGCATCAGCTGGAAACAGACACACACACCTGCCCTCTGCAGTGCTCTAATTTGAAAGTGACTGGAGTCTGTCTCATTTCTCTGCAAAAGCCTTTGGATTACTGTGATTATTGTAAGCTCACATTTCATATCACACACACCATTACAGTAAGAACTTATGCAACTTTCACTAGCCCCCCCCCCCCCCATAAAAAACAATAATAAAAAAATATTTGTAATCAATATAAAAATAATAAATATTTTTTATCATTTTTTTTTCTTTATCTGTGAAATATTTCGCGGACCCCCAGGGGTCCGCGGACCCCACTTTGAGAACCGTGGCTCTAAATAAGTCTAAATAATAGCATTTTGTCTTATTTCAGTGATTCTTGTGAACAAAAATTAAATAATCTTTTTTGAAACGCAGGAGAAAAAAAAGAAGCTTAATAAGGCTTAAAGAGATAAAACAAATTGAATTTACATTACAAGTGTAATCAAGAGTAGACTCTTATATCTGCATATAAGAAGAAGACCTTAAACCATACAGAAATAAACAAAGCTATTTCTGCACACTGTTTATGTACTTTTACACGTTAATCATTTTGTTTGAGAAATAACTTTTTATTTATGTTATTTATTCATGTTTAGTTGGACGGGACAGTGCACATTGATGAACATTACATACAAACTATAGTGTAAATACCCTAGGATTTAGAAAGAATACTGATATCCATCCGTAGACAGGCAACATTACAAAAGCACATAACATTACAAAAGGGTACAAAACAGAAGAGAAAAAAACAACAGTAAAAAAGGCCTAGTTTTGAGCAAAAATACAAGGACACCCACGAATACTAGAGAATAACTATTTAAAAATGTTCACAAGTTTGATTGTCCATGATAAAAAAAAACAATTTGTTGGACCTTAAAAGCAAGTAAGTTCACTCATCTCACACAAGACAGCCTGTTGAGAACAGACGGTATGCACTGTTACTGTGAAGAAGAACACTAATGCTGCAATGCAGTACTCTGTTACAAGTAAAAGTCTGTCATTTAATGTACTTGAGTAAAACAAAGTACAAAAGTATTGGTATCAAAATGTACTTAAAGTACCAAAAGTAGAAAGTACTCATTATGCAGAATGTCCCATTTCACAAAGTTTTCAAATGTATAAAATGCATACAAATCTTTTAAAAGAGCAGATCTACAAGCTCACAATGCGTCGCATCGTGACGCATTGTGAGCTTGTAGATCGGCTATATTCAAATGGCCGAAATGTATAGGGCTGAAGTGGTTAATGTATGTTTTGTAATAATAATCTAAATCTACTAAGTAACTAGTAACTAAAGTTTTCAAATAATTGCAGAGGAGTAAAAGTACAATATTTACCTCTGAGATGAAGTGGAGTAGAAGTAAAAGTGCTGAAAATTGGAAATACCTCAAAATTGCACTTCAGTACAGTACTTGAGTACATGTACTTAGTTACTTTACACCACTGAACAGATGTAGGTCTACGGTAACATATGCAGCGTAACAGTGAAGACGGGACTTAAAGGAGAAATCCGGTCATTTTAAGTGTTATGTTTGATGTGTGTCAAATCACTTACCAACGTATAAATGAAAATCGCGTAAATCCACAGAGCCCCCTATCGACCCCCACCGTTGTCATTGTAGGAGGATATAGAATAGCCCAAATTCGCCTATTTTAACCAATGCAAAGTCTGTTTTTTTGCTTCTAGTACTCATTGTTGAGTCCCATGATAATGTAACAGGCGCTAAAACTCCCGACAAGCTAACGGCTAATAACAGAACGAGCTAATGCTGGTTGCTGGTTTCTCTCCCGACCTGGCAACCTGGGGCTGCCATTCAGAGAGATAAGCAGCCCCAGCGTTAGCTCGTTTGTTATTAGCCGTTAGCTTGTCGGGAGTTTTAGCGCCTGTTACATTATCATGGGACTCAACAATGAGTACTAGAAGCAAAAAAACAGACTTTGCTTTGGTTAAAATAGGCGAATTTGGGCTATTCTATATCCTCCTACAATGACAACGGTGGGGGTCGATAGGGGGCTCTGTGGATTTACGCGATTTTCATTTATACGTTGGTAAGTGATTTGACACACATCAAACATAACACTTAAAATGACCGGATTTCTCCTTTAACAAATCCAGTCGGGGGTGGGTGGTAAGAGCAGGCCTCTATTAATAGAAAAATACAGCCTTTCTCTTCCTGGAAACTTAGCATGCTGAAATAGAAGCCATTGTTCTTACAATAATTTTAAAAAACTAGTCCATACCGGGTGAAGTGTGCAGGCAAAAGTATTTACAAACATGGGGATATACAGACAGTAGGCCTAGCCTATACACGCACATACACGCAAACACACACACACACACACACACACACACACACACACGGCCGGACCCGCGCGACACATGCTTACGCACGCGCGACACATGAGCACGCACGCACGCACGCACGCATGCACGGCCGGACGGATGGACACACACACGGCCGGGCGGACACATAAATCATAGCATGCGGTTTCATTAACTCTCCATGTTACATTGTGTTTGAATATGGGTTGATATCATTCAGCAGGATATGTTGTAAATGATGTTGGTGTGTGGTGTTTAAAAATAGATTATTTTTCCCTTTGAACTTTGATCACCTGCCTCTGTCATGACCTGTCTGCTTTTGTTTATTTTGTAGTGACTTAATGTGGTTTCCTGGCTTGTGTTGTATTTAGGTTTTATTTTTATTTAAGTCATGTACCTTTATTTTGCAGTTTCATCCTAGTGTTTCCTGTTTTACAAAGTAACTGTTTGCCTGTCTTGTCTCGTCTCACCTGTCCTGTAATTAGCAAATGTGATCACCTGTGTCTTGTTCAGTTCCAACCTATCACATGTGTTGATTGCAGTTTTGTTCACATGTGTCTAGTTAGTCTTCTGTCTCTATGTATACCCTCTGAGTTTAGTTTCCCTTGTCAGCTTGTAGAAGTTGGTAGAGTGTTCATGTTCTCCATATATCTTGTATGGCTTATCAAGTATCACCATTATGAAAAGAGTCAATGACATTATGCTGTAGAATGAGCATAATGTATGTATCTGTCATGTTATCTGTCAGTATGTGCACTGACTTCCGCTTAAGCACATGTACACATGCCAAATCCTCATTATTAATTTAACCACCCAATATACCTTCACATAAGACGAATAGTAAAAAGAATATTTGAGTTAATGTGGTTAAAAGTGTACAAATGGAACCAAATGGACCCCGTAAAGCACTAACCCTATACTATGTAAGTATTACTTACTGCACTCTGCACAAATGCATCTGATGTCCATTTGTTTACAACTGATGTGCACTCAAGCCATTCAATATTCAAGTCAATATCTTTATTGTTGCATCTTAGTACATGAGAATAATATTGTTGTTGTGGTTCCTCAGACATCATGAACTGATATGAGTTCTTCATCCTTCTGTGGTTGTGATGTTCTGTGTTCCACTTGAATGTGTGTTCTGACTGCTTTTGGATAGATCAGAGATCTCTGCTTACCAGTAATGTCTGGAGACATTCTAAAGGGCCAGTAGTTATCAAACTTTTTCATGCCAAGGACCCCCACATGTGTATATATATTAGGCCGTGGACCCCCATGTGAAAGGGTTTTGTGCCCCCCATGGACCCCCCAGAAGAGAAGATTTTTGATAATTATACAAGCTTGCAGCGTGGCACGAAGTGACACACTGTGAGCTTGTAGATCTGCTATTTTTGAATAGCCATGGATAAAGTGGTTAAGACTACTGTGATGCTAAATTAACTACCCCCCCAAGGACCCCTGGGGGTTCCCGGACCCCATTTTGAGAACCCATGATGTAGGAGCTAAAACTGGATGGAAACAATTCAGAGTTTTATTGCAAAATCAATGCAAAGACTTTAGGATGGTCCTTCATATTGGGATGGTATCAGGATTGGTTATAAAAGCGTGTAGTATGTAGTTTGTTATCGGCCATTTTCACTGCTGTTTGAACCCTAATATTGAATGTAGAGATGTCACCAGACCGTAACGGTCGTCTGTCTATGCAGGACTAACTTCATGAGTGCTCCTTCCTAAACATAACTTACAATTATCCAACAACTGTCATTGTTTCCTCTTTTCACTGTGAGCTTGTAAAGCGCTAATGATGTTTCCTCTTCCTCTGATATTGCTATCAGACATCAGAGACAGAGCAACAACTGCAACAGACAGACAAACCTACACACACATGTTCAAGTAAGCTCAAAACTGTGTTTCTACACACAGACTCACCAGACAGAGCTCATTCTCATCTCAAATACACACAGAAAACACTTTTGTTCTGTTTCCTTCCTAGTTGAGACTGCACTAGTCTACACTAGCCTCCCTGTCTGAGCCTGTGAATGTGTGTGAAACATCCCCCCTGTGTGGGGAGGCCTAAGAACTGCGCTTCTACAACAAAAATGGCCAAAGATGCCTGTATGTACACACATCTGATTGCACGCACACGCACGCACACACACACACACACACACACACACACACACACACACACACACACACACACACACACACACACACACACACACACACACACACACACACACACACACACACACACACACACACAGGTCAGAATCATCACACAGAAAAGGCCCAAAACCTTATTTCCATTCAGTAGGCCATGTTGGCACTCAAATGAAATCTGGCCTTATAGAAGCGATATACTGTACTATCCTGCTTTACATTTTGGCCTTTTAATCCTTGAACCGTATAACGTACAAACCAAATGTAGTTTCCTCTTGATTCCTTGGATAATGGCTAAAGTCATCATATACAGTTTACATTTATACCTAACAATATTTTCAGCTATTTTGCATTTTTCTTCAAAACATACTTTAGTCACTACAAATGGTTACAACTTAACTATGGAGGCAAGGGATGAACACGTTCATAATTGTCACAAGTACTTAAGTGAAAATGTATTAGTTTCAATTGTACTAAAAATACATTTATCTTAGCTAATATCCTACTTGATAAATGTTTAATTGCCATTGTTTCTGTGGATAAATACAGCTCCCATGAAATACTTAATCAAAGAATGGAAATCAGCTCTCAAGCATTTTCTTCAATAAAATCAATCAATCAATCAATCAATAAATCAAGTAATCAATCAGAATCATAATCAACTTTATTTCTCACATCACAGGTTTACAGGTGTAATGCAGTCGGTGAAATTTGTTTTTGTGCACGTCATATTTGTTATTTTCATAAGAGAAAGTGGAGAAGAAGGTGGAGGGGGTTGGGAAGAGAGATCAATCAATAAATCAAGCAGTCAAATAATCAATATAAATCTAAAGTGAACAATAAATGATGCAACTACAAGATAAAAGTTATCAAAATGTTATCAATAATCACATCAAACATGTATTCCCACATGACGATATATGACAAACAGAATATATGTTATCAATAATCAATCAATATATAATCTTTTCATGATAATATTTAATTACAAACTGACAAAATGTAGACTTAAAAATGAAACAATGTTATCAATACAATCTGTCTGTCCGTCCGTCCATCTGTCCGTCTGTACCAAAGTAATTCAAAACTGAATGATACATTAACTAAAAATAATCACTTAATTCAAAAATAATCATTACTAACCTGCCATAAACCTGATCAACAGGATCAGCATTAGGAGCCCCATATCAGTACAAAATCTATGTATTCATTATTCCAAAAAAGTCACAATACATTGGGCACTAGACATTCAAACTGTGGTTTTCCAGAGTGACACAGATCTTCCCTGGTAACACCTTCACAGACATGCCATCATCTTCATCAAAATTAAGAATGTATGGAAAGAGTCTCTCAGTGAAAGTCTCTGTAAAGGTGTGTAGGTGTGTGTTAGTATCAGGGTCAGAGAAGGACAGTTTTCCTCCATCCCAGTCCAGCTGGACTCTGATCCGCCGGGATTCCTGCTTCACTGGGAGGACAATGATATCAGCGCCAGACCGCAATACTCTGTATTGACCTTTATGCAAGTCAATATTCCAGTAGTCACCCCCTTCTTCTCCCTTCCTCTGAAAAGACTCCGCTAACACACCCAGTGACCAGTTTTTATTGTGTCCAACCTCAATATCCCAGCTGTGAGACCCTGAATTAAAGCCCTCTGAACCCAAGACATAGCTCTGGTAGCCAAACCTCTCCGGGTTGTCAGGAAGCTGCAGCATCTCTTCATATTTCAAAGCTCTCACACTGGTCAGATCATCAGACAGGCTGTTTCGTGGAGGGGCAGTGTTGGGGTCCAGGATCACAGGAGTGTAGGAGACAATGTCCTTCATCTTGTGCCAGACTCTGAAGGCCAGGTTATCCAGGTGTTTGGCCTCGTCTATCAGTGCTCCTGAGACTGGCTGTGGGTCATAAAGGGTGGGCTGGACTCTTTCCATCGTGGTATTGTAGTTCTGCAGGAATGAGATGTGGTCGTCGGCTCTCAGCTGGTCCTCAGTGGCTCGGATTGCGTCGGAGAGGGACGCCATCTCTTTGTTCAGCTTCTCAATCCTCTCCTTTATCTCCTGACTCTTCAGTGCCTCTTCAACCATCAGAATAGCAATCCTGGTCTCCTCTTCCTCTTGTAGGAACTGATAAAGGTTCTTAAACTGTTCCTTAATCTGCATCTCTGTGTTCTGGGCCTGAACCTTGATGTGTTTTTCTGTTAGATCGTAATTTGTTTTAACTGTATCAAAGTCCTTCAGTTTCTCCTTTAAAGGCTTCAGTAATTCCTCAATTTTCTCTTTACAACGCCCCGACGCTTCGCCCACAGGTAAGAACTTGTGACCGCCGTGTTTTTCTGAATCCCGACACACGAGACACACCAACTGTTCATCGTCCAGACAGAAGAGCCTGAGCTTCTCCCCGTGTTCAGCACAGAGGTCCTCTGAGATCACCGACGAGGCGCTCCGAAGTTTCTCCTCCAAGAGGTTCTCACACAGGTTCTTCAACACCAAGTTTGTTGGAGGATTGTTATTGGAGGATGTTGTTTTACAAACAGGACATTCCTTTGTTGGTCTTCCTGTCCACCATCGCTGCAGACAGTCTTTGCAGAAGCTGTGACTGCAGGACAGCACAACAGGATGTTTAAAGATGTCATGGCACACAGGACAGATGAGCTCCTCTTCCTGACGAGTCAAACGGGAAGCCATTTTGTCTGCAGTCACACTCCCTGATTTGGAATATTCACCGAGGCTTTTACACCAGCAATACTAGGGGAGGAAACAACAACAACATCATTATGAGTCACAACAGTAATAGTAGATATAGTAGGCGTAGTAGTAGTACTAGTGGTAGTATTCATAGTAGCAGTAATATTAGTATTAGTATGCTGTTTAGTATAGCACAGTGGTTCTCAGATTTTTCAATTTCCACGACCCCCATAACTCTGAGAATGCATTTGTTTCCATTTGTACACTCTCGTAACCATTTGGAAACCCCTTTTTTTAGACCCACTGGTGTAACAGAGTGTTTCCAGTGAGCCAACATGCACACTATCAGCACCCTGACTCTGTTTGACCAGAATGGAACAGAGCCTTCATTAGTATCATTGGCAACACCTGTGAATGTCCTCACAATATGGCTGCTGTGCATAGAGCCTATTATGTGTCCGCATTTGGCTATATCTGTTAGTGCACGGCCGCGATGTGACGCATTGTGAGCTTGTAGATCGGCTATTCTCAAAAGATTCTTCTACATTTTATACATCTGAGAAGTTGTCACATGGGACATTCTGCATAATGAGTACTTTTACTTTTGTACTTTAAGTACATTTTGATACCATTACTTTTGGACTTTTGCTCAAGTACATTTTGAATATGTGACTCTTCCTTGTAACAGAGTATTTCTACATTGCAGTATTGATACCTTTACTTAAGTAAACAATTTGAGTACTTTTTCCACCACTGGTGGTGGTAGTAGTAGTAGTAGTAGTAGTAGTAGTAGTAGTAGTAGTAGTAGTAGTAGTTAGTAATAATAGTAGTAGTAGTAGTTAGTAATAGTAGCAGCTATTCTGTGGCTTTTCTTACCTCAGATTGTAGCAGTTAAGCTCCGTATGTCTGTCTCTATGGTTGAAGACACTTTCATTCCAGCAGAATGATTCACTGCATGCTTGTGAACCTTAAACTTTGCTCCACTCATTAACCTGTTACAGTATGAGACCATTATCCTATAAACCTGTCTGCTGGAAACTGATAAACATATTTTATGTAAGAGAGAAAGATAATATATGATCCATAAAATAAACACAGCATATTGTTTCCCAGAAGCTATCAATGATTTGCTTCATAGCCTACTTGACTGCGGTTTTGAAAAAGAAATCAAAGCTATTCAGATTTGGGGGTATTTTTGAAATATAAAATAATAATGAAGTGCTGTGAGCTTGTACATCTGCTATTTTTGAATGTCCAACATATCAATGAAGTAGGTAGTCTCTTTTTCATGCCAAGGACCCCCAAATGTATATATATTTGGGGGTTGTAGATCTGCTATTGTTTGAATATCCATGGATAAAGTGGTTAAGATTATTGTGATGCTATATGAACTACTTTTGCTGGTACCCCCCAAAGGACCCCTGGAGGTCCCCAGACCCCACTTTGAGAACCAGTGATGTAGGGGCTAAACCTGGATGGAAGCAATTCAGAGTTTTATTGCAAAACCAATGCAAAGACTTTAGGATGGTCCCTCATATTGGAACGCTATTTTCACTGTGAGCTTGTAAAGCGCTGTTGATGTTTCCTCTTTCTCTGATATTGCTCTCAGACATCAGAGACAGAGCAACAACTGCAACAGACAGATCTACAAACCTACATATACTCATACTGATGGATTGATTGATTGATATTGTGTTTCCTCATCCTTCCTAGGTTGAGGAGACTGCACTGGCCTCCCTGTCTGAGCCTGTGAATGTGTGTGAAACATTGCCCGTGTGTGGGGAGGCCTAGGAACTGCATGCGCTTCTACACCACTCTCCAAAAATGGCCAAAGATTGCATGTCTGTATGTACAAACCTCTAATTGCACAGCGCACGCACACGCGTGCGCGCGCACTAATGTACGTAAGAGTAAGAGCACTTCATACTACCAGTATTGCCCCAGTGCATTGATGGAAAAAGTACTCACATTCTTTACTTAAGTAAAAGTATCAATAGGCCTACTGCAATGTAGAAATACTCTGTTACAAGTAAAAGTCCAGAATTCAAAATGACTTGAGTAAAAGTACAAAAGTATTAGTATCAAAATGTACTTAAAGTACCAAAAGTAGAAAGAACTAATTATGCAGAATGTCCCATTTCACAAGTTTTTAAATGTATGAAATGTATTCACATCTTTTGAATATAATACAAGTTGTATTATATTCAAAAGATTTTTGTATCTTATTTTATATTTTTGTAAGGGTTTTGTAGATCGGCTATGTGTGGCCAAAATGTATATATAGGGCTGAAGTGGTTAATGTATGTTTTTTAATAATAATCAAATTCTACAAAGAAACTAGTAAACGAAATGTTCAAATGATTGTAATGGAGTAAAAGTAAAAGTATTGAAAATCGGAAATACACCAGTAAAGTAAACATTTCTCAAAATGGTACTCAACTAAAGTACTTGAGTAAATGTACACCACGGCCCCAGTGCTGTCAATGACAGAGCAGTCAGTGAACTTTGACCAGTCAGCTCTAACCTGTACAAACACTACAGTGTGGGGAACAACTATAAGGCAGAAATACTGCAGGATATGAACAGCATTTCATATTATACTATAATCTATACGATATCCTGTGTTTGATCCTGGAAGTCAGAGCTCATCATGGCGGAGAGAAGAGCAGTCCAGACAGAGAGCAGACAACCTGACTTTGTACAGTTTAATAACTTGGCGTGTGAGACGGCTGGAGGGAAGGTGAGTATTATTATTATCATGTATTATCTCGTGTCATAAAACAACAACATGACACTTCTGTCATAAAAACAAACAAACGTTCAGACCACCTGATTGCTTTTTGTGAGATTTGTTAAGGGTCATACTTCATAAATTAAAGCTTACTCATAAAAGCAGCACTTGGTGAAGTGTAAATGGTGTATAGTGAAGTTATGTAGTGTTTTCAATCAGTGGTGTGTTCATTAATTTCAGGTGATTTTCGCTACAGATGAATGGTTTGCTCCAGCCGACAACCTGCTCAAGGTACTGTAGGCTACAACACTAACAAATACTTATACGTATCTTTATCAACCCATCAAGTGTGAGCATTTAATACACAATATAGTACTGCATGCTGTCTTCCATCTTTAACCCTTTAAGACAGAGAGAAGCATCTGTGTCATGTTTTTATTTGAGCTAAAAAAAACATTATTTTACAATTTGGCTATTAAAATTTTTGAGAAATCGTGAAAATGTGTGCAAATCTTTGAATATATATATTTTTTAAAGCGAACATTTGTAACTCAAATCTTTCCGTCTGGGTGGGTCCCTGGAACAAAATATTTTGAGATGGGAGTCCGTGGCCAAATACATATACATTTTTGGGGTCCTTGACATGAAAACGTTTGAGAACCACTGACATAGTAACATACGTTTTTTCAAAAAACAATTAGGATTTAGAAGACATTTTGTAGAATCAGTCGCTGTTGGAAAATGCACTAATTTATGAAGTTGTTACGGCGAGTGACAGGTGACTATTAATTAGAGTGAAATCAGTACTTCCTGATGTATATGCTCTGTCGTACAAAGGTGTCACTCTGCTAAAATAGACAAGTTTGCATTTCGACGAGTTGTGACCTTGTAGATCTGCTATTTTCATTGAGCGACATGTCATACAGCAGAGTACCGATATGTCAAGTATTACTCACTCTTATGTAGTTATGGCGTTACCAAAGTAAGCAATGCAGATAGGTTAACGATGTCTGAATACACATACGGTGTACAATCTGATTACTTGCAAATGACATTGGATTCATAAAGATCAGACTTGAGACACAAATCAGATTTGTCTGCATTCTGCAGCCTGACATTAAGTTTGTTATGTATTTTTTCCCCCCAGAGAGATCCTCCACAGTTCATTGCCTCTGCGTTCACTGAGTTTGGGAAGTGGATGGATGGGTGGGAGACACGGAGGAAGAGAATACCAGGTCTGTTTGACATCAGACAACTGGTCCTCAGTGACTTGCTCAAGGGCAAGTCAACACAAACATTTTCACCAGGGGGTCCCCAGCAAAATGTGTTAATAAAGCGTCACCATCATTTTATCTACATTTTACACTTTGGCTATTCAAAAATAGCTGATCTACAAGCTCATAGCTATGAGCTTGTAGATCTGCTATTTTTGAAGAATCTCTAAAATGTGTGGAAATCTTTAAATCTTAAATTTGTTTTAAAAGGCAAACATTTGTAACTCAAATCTTTGCTCCTGGGGGTCCCTGCCACAACAGATTTTCAGGTGGGGGTCCGCGGCCAAATACATCAATTTGGGGGTCCTTGACACAAAAACGTATGTTACTTAATTTAATCAGTGGTGCTCAAACTTGGTCATGTCAAGGACCCCCAAAATGATATGTATTTGGCTGCCGACCCCCATTTCAAAATAGTTTTTTCCAGGACCCCCCCAGAAGCAAAGATTTGAGTTAAAAATGTTCGTTTTAAAAATATACAGCATACATAATATTCAAAGATTTGCACACAGTACAAGCCCATAGCTGCGCCACAAAATGACGTGCTATGAGCTTGTAGATTCGCTATTTAAAAAAAAATGCTTTACCAGTCCTAATGGGTTTTACCAGTCAGCAGAGAAGATTCCACTACAGCTGCTGTACATGTGATTAATGGGATGTTCCCTGTGTGTGTGTGTGTGTGTGTGTGTGTGTGTGTGTGTGTGTGTGTGTGTGTGTGTGTGTGTGTGTGTGTGTGTGTGTGTGTGTGTGTGTGTGTGTGTGTGTGTGTGTGTGCGTGTGCGTGTGTGTGTGTGTGTAGGTTATGACTGGTGTATCATCCAGCTGGGGGTTCCAGGGTTGATCCATGGTTTCGATGTGGACACGTCCTTCTTCACAGGAAACTACTCTCCCTCTGTCTCCATACAGGCTGCCTGTCTGGGTACACACACACACACACGCACGCACGCACGCACGCACGCACGCACGCACGCACGCACGCACGCACGCACGCACGCACGCACGCACGCACGCACGCACGCACGCACGCACGCACATGCACGCACACAAGCACGCACATGCATGCAGATTGTAATACTTTTATTTGTTTTAACATTTTAAAAGTATTCTTGATGGTCATATACAGTATACATAAAAGGTGTAAAGTTATGAGCATATATCTAGTAAATTATGTCCATCTTAAGTACACAGAAAAACTGGTACAAATTAGTTTTATCATATCACACCCATTTTAGCATCCATTGGCTGCCAGTTGATTGAATCAGTTTTAAAATGTCATTACATGTGAGGCCAGGCTAGATCTTGCCCCAGCCTATATCTCGTAGACTCCCCCCTACGTGCCTGAGTCTGAGATCCTCAAACAAAGCTCTCTTGGATATTCCAAAAGGTCAGTTAAATACAAAAGGTTGCATGGCCTTTGTCTTCAGAGCCCCTACCTTTTGGAATGCTCTGCGCCTGGAGATCAGGCTCACTGAGTCTGTCCCCCGGTTTAAATCCCTCCACTAACCCTAACCCACCTTTATAGATTAGCTTTTAATGCCCATTCTTAGTCAATGATCCTAGTCTATCTCCGCTGGTCTTGCACCGGTATGAAAGTGGTATGTGCGTACGTATGTACACATTTCTCCATTGTTTTCTGCATTGTTTTAAATCTTTCTTTTGTTCTGTTTTGCGTGTTGTTTTCTTTTGTTGTTTTCTTTGTAAAGCACGTTGTAACCCAGTTTTGAGAGGTGCTATATACAGTAAATATTATTATTATTAAAGCAGACATGGAAGAAAGTCTTACCTAGGCTTCCAAATATAAACACTAGCTGTAAGCCAAATTGTAAGACCAGACATTTTAGTGGATGATACTTTAGCCACTTGCAAGCTGATTAACATGATTTTCTTTAAAGAACAATAAAAAAAAAATCACATTTCAAAACGGCAATAACGGCTAATTATATAAATAAAATGTATTTTTGTCCAATCTGTATGATACAATATAGCTACAATTGGGGAGCTACAAATTGTATTTTGTCTCCCTGCTCTTCTATTGAGAGACATTATAGCGCAGGAAACCGGGTGCAAATCCGGGGTAGAAGAGGAAAGTTACATAGTGCAGCTTTTAGTGTTTGATAAATAAATACCCTAACCTAACCCTGTTTTGTTGTGCTACTGATGATGCTCACCCAGTGGTCTTTGTCCATTTGGACAAAGATGGAGGTGAAACCAGGACAACATGAGTCTTGTGATTTATATGGTCATATTTAATCTCATAATGATCAATACATCCATCGATTTCAAAACACGTCTCCAATAATAACCAATATAATTCAGCATTGAATGATAAATGATACACATTTCAATACTAGAAAAGTTCGCTCCTCTGAGTGCAGGTCGCCCCCAGGCCTGCCTGATACATCTTGATCACAAGACTTCAGAGATATCATGTACCAATAACACAGTCTCGGGCCTTCGGCTGTCCAAATACAGCAAATGGACGGACGGACAGGAGCGAAAAAACAATTTCCTGCCTTCTGCCGTCCTGCCGTCCTTATCAATAATAATCATATCAAACCTGTTAACCATAATACCAATATACAATAATCAATCAATATGAAATCCTGTCATGGTCATACCAAAGTGATTCAGAACGGAATGATACATTCATTAAATAATCACAGTTAATTCAAAAAATCACAATTCATTCATGACCTGCCATAAAGCAATTCACTCTGATCACCACGGAGAGCCCCTAATCAATATCAGATCAATATTTCCAAAATGGGCTTTATTGAATACATTCTAACTGTGGTTTCCCCGAGTGACACCGATCTTCCCTGGTAACACTTTCATTGACATACCACCATCATCATCATCATCAAAATTGCCAATGTATGGAAAGAGTTTCTCAGTGAAAGTGTGTGTGAAGGTGTGTAGGTGTATGTTGGTATCAGGATCAGAGAAGGACAGCTTTCCTCCGTTCCAGTCCAGCTGGACTCTGATCCTCTGGAGTTCCTGCTTCACTGAGAGATTAGTAGCAGACTCAGATGAGGAGACTGCACTGCAGCTACCTTCACATAAGCCTATGTTCCAGAATCCACCACCTCTACATCCCTTCCTTTGGAAAGACTCTGCCAACACGCCAAGTGACCAGTTTTTATTAAGTCCAATGTCAATATCCCAGCTGTGAGACCCTGAGTTGAAGCCGTCTGAACCAAGAACATAGGAAAAAAAGCCGAATCTCTCTAGGTTGTTAGGAAGCTGCTGCCTCTTTCCCCATTTCACACTGGTCAGATCATCAGACAGGGTGTATACTGCAGAGGCAGTGTTGGGGTCCAGGATCACAGGAGTGTAGGAGACAATGTCCTTCATCTTGTTCCAGACTCTGAAGGTCAGGTTGCTCAGATGTTTGGCCTCGTCTATCAGTGTTCCTGAGACCGGCTGTGGGTCCTGTGGGGTGAGCTGGACTCTTTCCACTGTGGTCTTGTAGTTCTGCAGGAATGAGATGTGGTCATCGGTTCTTAGCTGGTCCTTTGTGGCTCGGATTGTATCTGAGAGGATCATCATGTCTCTGTTCAGCTTCTCAATTCTCTCCTTCATCTCCTGACTCTTCTGTGTCTCTTCCTCCCTCAGAGCAGAGATCCTTGCCTCCTCTTCGTC